>NC_092499.1:33257115-33565384 GCF_047511675.1 Marmota flaviventris | reverse complement strand
CCTCCCTGTAGTTACCAGAGTACTATTGTATCCTACTTCAACCCCCAACACAGCTGACTTTACAGTTGCTATATATGTTCAGCATTTTTTAATACACCTTTCCACACAGACTCAGCATGTCTTCCTCCTCCTCCTCCTCCTTCTTCTTCTTTTTTTTTTTTGCATATATTTATGGAAATAAACAAAAAATATTAAATTCTACTGAGTTGAAGAAGCAATCTCTTATGTTTTGCAAATACTAAGTCAGGATTACAAACTTACATATGGATTTTCTTCTGTTCTTTTCTTCAAATGAAAAGTATTATATTATTGATTCATTTCACTTTCTGACTAAACTTTTAAGGACCAATTCCAATTTTGTCCCATATAAGTGCATTTTCTAATCTATGACATCATACAAAATTATAACTCTTATTTCCTCCAAAATCAAAAAATTTATTTATAAATTTCCTTGGTCAACTACTACAGGAAAACTTGGAGACATTCATGGTTTCATACTGTTCATGCAATTTATAATAATCTAGAACTGAATATACTCTTTATACAATCTTATGAAAACTGAAAAATCTGGCTTAGATAGATTTACAATAGACTATATTCAAAAGCATTAAGGATTTCTTCAAAATCCCTTGCCTTGATCTAATAACCCCAAAACTTTATTTTGCTTTGAATATGAAAAATTAGGGTAAACATTAGGGATTCTAACTCCACAAAACAATAGTTATCAGAAATCCATTATTTATTATATCTTTTATATTACTTCATAACCTAAACTTCCCCTACTTATTTATGCACAGTGGAAACAGTGTCATAGTTCACTGTTACATAGAGACCTCTTCTTAAGTGTTGGGTCAACTCCAGTATCATGCACTGAGTTATAAAGACTAACAAACAAAATCCTGTGGGGTGAGGGATAAAATTGCTTATTGTACTTAGGTAGTCTCTGCTCCCAGGAATATAGCTTTATGGGCTGCCCTGAAACACTGAAATTAAGTCACTTAATAAATATAGCCCACTGCTCTCATTGAGTTATGAGGGTCCCTTAAAGGTCCAAGTATTAGATGCTTTTTCTCCAGCTTGATGCTCTTGGGAGATGGTGAAGAGGTGAGCCTAGTGAGAGGTCTTGGGTTATTGAGAATATGCCCTTGTAGGGAATTGTGGGACCCTGGTCTCTTCCCCTTCTCACTCTCCCTTTCTGGCCATGGAATGATCAGATTTGCTCTACCATGTGCTCCCACCATGATGTGCTACCACAGACTCTGATCATGTACTGAAACCTCCAAAACCATGAGACAAAGTAAAACATTTCTTTTTACAAGTTAATCATCTTATGTATTTGTTATGGTAACAGAAATTTAAGACATGTACCATGCAAAGAAACTTAAAAACCACCCTAAATAAGTCTTAATTAGAAAACTTCAACAAGATAATGTCTCTGATGCATGATCCATTTGTGAAACCCACAATTCTGGGAAAATTCTAAAGGTGAGTCTTAAATATTAAAGACATCTTTAGCTTCCTTTAAACATCTGTAAATGAACTTAATTTAATTAGTCATTATATGGCTATAAACATAGAAACATATTCTTACTATTACCTTATGTGCTGTGGTTGATAGAGTTTTACCTTACCATAAATCACCTGCTGTTATAGTAGAAAACAGCTTTTAGGCTTTGCTTTCCTCATTGTAAAAACTTACCCTATTTATTTAATAATGGGAGTGACAATTTCATTAGTAAGTTTCTTGCTAAGTCTTTGTTGATTGCTTACAAGCTGCATTTTCACTCTCCTCATAAGAATTAAGACTGAATGAATACCTCACTGAAATTAAAACTTGCAAAACTATTTGAAGAACTTCAGTAACTATGGCTAAAGTTTCTACCTTTAGCTCTCATGACCAACTCTTCCACTCCAATAAAAGCTCATAAAATATTTTCACATGAACTTTTTATTGGCTACTCAAGCATTTGGTAATATAATCATACCTTGACTCTGGTATTTTATAGCAGCTTAATAGTTGCAAATCTTAAAAAGTTTAATAACATTTTATTATCAATAGGTTCAAGTATATTTCCCAAAAACAAACCATAGGAACCCCTACATGATTTGGAAGGAAGCTGATCAGGTACTCTTAACTATAAATACATTAGTAAAACATCAGAAAATTACCCTTAAATTCTCATTTCCCAATTAAAGACATTTTCATGCATCCCAAAAATATTCTGAAAAAACTTGGATTTAAAGTAGACTAGTAGACAGCCTCCAACCATAGCCCTCAGACCCAGACAAGTGCACACACGGGAGACTGAAGATGCTGCAACCATCTTTGCCTTCTCCTTTGAATCTTACTGACTTTCTTTTATCTTTCTCTGTTGACTTAGGAGTTTTAAATGCTAAAATGAAATTCCACACACTCCTTTCCCAGTGCTGTTAGTCTTAGTACATAAGATTAAATGTTGGTGTTTAGATGACATTTGGCATCAATAAGCTAAAGAGTTCTAGCTGAAGAGTTCAATTGATCAGAAAGCTGAATTTATACCAATTTCCCTAGGAAATTCTATCTTTGTACAAGACAATAACATCACTTTCCATTCATTATTTACTACTAAAGAGACTTTACAGTGATCAATATCAAGAACAATAAAAAAAGAAACAATCTAGACTATTATTCCCCCATCAAGATGTTACATATTTAATTCTAAGATGCCTGCAAACAGACTTTGCAGAGCCCACAAATGAATGTCTTCCTCCTAAAACTCCAGTATCAAACTGACATATTCATGACCTTCTAGAAAATATAAACTGCATTCCTATTTGCCCTATTTTTAGACACACTCCCATCTCCACCAAATGTTATGACTCTTTCAAGTTCAGCAGACACTCTTTATACGTGTTTACTTCAGTCCCCTCTAAGTTTCTGTTTTGTATAATTAATTTTTTTGACAAACTGTTGTAATTTTCACAGTTTAGCTTTTTGAAACTGTAACAATTATTTGAAAAATCTTTGATCCTGAAAATTATTTAGTAATATAAACAAAGATATCTAATGAATACTTTTTTATATCCAACTATGGACTCTGTGTCACATTGATTGAATGTTTTGGGGATCTCTGGGACTCAAAGTTATCAGACAATCCCTACTAATTGGCCAGGCATTGAAAACCATTTCAATTTCTCCCAATTTTTTGGTTTTCCAACTATCTCTCAATTCTTTTTAATCATGCAAAAACCTCATTTTTTAATTTTTTGCAAATACAGGCAACTGTAATATTTAGAATCTCAAAACAAGAAATGATATTAAATTCCTAAGAGGATAGTCATTAGAGTTTTAAGAAGAAGCTTAAGTCTGAAAAAAAAAGATAACATATTATGATTTTCATTGAATTCTGGATTGCTGTTTTCTTTTCTCATGTGTAGTTCTGAAAGTTAAGTAAAAGCTAAGAAACATAATTCATCATGCCATGATGGAAACAACCACCAAAAACCAAGGACACCTAAGTAAAATTTAAAGAACTAGTAGAAATTGAACAAGCTGTGGTACAAGAGAAAGCTTGAGAGGTACTCAGCTCACAGGGCAATACAATACTGGCAGAGTCTGTCTACCATAAACAAGGAGAAGGATGCTAAGAAAAGTAATTTAAAAAAAATAGAGGAAATTAATTTTTAAAAATAGAGGAAATGATAAATGTCATACAAATTTATTAATATCAAACAAAGTTCTCTTCAGAGATTCAAGTAGGAATGTTGCCTATTCTCTTGGCTTAATCAAAGATTTAACTAAAAGACATTGTTCAAGTCATTCTAATATTTATAATGTTAATATTGGTTTTCTGCAGGAATGTTTACTCACTTTACAGAGTCTTAAATGCTTCTTCATAACAAAATTTCAATTCAACTATAAAGGCAAAAGTCACAAGAAGCCATCATGGCAAACTATCACCAATGAAGAGACCAAAATCATGGTAATTGGTATCAAGACTTCTGAACAAATCTAAATGCAGTGGCTGTGAGAGAAAAGAATGTGAAAGAGCTTGAATCAATCTCTCTCTCTCTCTCTCTCTCTCTCTCTCTCTCTCTCTCTCTCTCTCTCTCTCTCTCCCCCTCCCTCTCCCTCTCTCTTTCATTTTTAAGCCTTGTATGACATGAGGCAACTTTTATTTGGCCCATTGTTCTTGTTGGTCTTGTGAATATAATGCCCAAATGATTAAATACATATTGCTCAAATTGTGGGTGCTAATTCACAATTATAAATGTCCTCTCTTCCAAGAACTGATTTGACCAGCCATTTTCCAAACCCTTGAATATCAGATTTCATTCTTGCTTAAGCTTTATAAAATTTCATCAATCATCTATAATTCAGAGCTCAGAAAAGATTTATACTATAGGCTTTTATTTTTTTGCTGGCTTGATTGATTGATTGTGGTATTAGGGATTGAATCCTGGGGCACTCTACCACTGAGCTCTGTCCCTAGCCCTTTTTATTTTTGTTTTGAGACAGGGTCTTGTTAAGTTGCCCAGACTTCCCTGAATTTGCAATTTTCCTACCATAGCCTCCTGAGTAGCTGGGATTACAGCATGATTTAGGGTACGCTGCTTAATTTTCTTCCATAGTTATAATGACGTTTTAATAATATTAATCTTACTAATCCACTATCATGGTATGTCCTCTTAAATTTAGGTCTGTAATTTGTCTCAAAAATGTCTTGTAGTTTTCAGTTTTTGCTCTTTTAAATGTTTTCACTTAAAAATGCTTATAAATTTCCTAATATGCACAACTAAACTGCATTCCTTAAGTTCCAATCTGTGGCGTTTTTATTACCATTAATCAAAATTCTGTTGTAAATTAAATTGAAAATCTATTTTAAATAATGGGTTATTTATAAGTATCATGTTTAATTTCAAACATTTGGTTTGTGTTTGTATATTCTTTATTCTTGTTAATGTTTGTTTTAGCCTAATTTAACTTAACTGTACATTTGTTAACTATAAAATAATAATCCTAATTAGGGTCAAATTTGGTCATTTTGTTATTCATATTTACTTCTCTTCTACTTTTATCATTGAATATGAAAGCTATTAAAATAGCTGCAATTTACATTTTGAGTTTGTCTTTTTTCTTCTTTCATTCTGCTAAGTTTCGCTTTATATATTTAGAAGCTGTAACTAAGTTCGTACATAATTAGAAATCTTCCTAATCAATTGATAATATTACAATAGTGAGGTCTACTTTTCTGAATTTGCTATAACTATAGCAGCTTTATTTTAGTCGATATTTCCCTGATGTACTCTGCCTCTTCATTTTCACTTCTCTGGGTCCTTATATGCATTTTATTTATAATTTTTAGTTGGTATTTTCTAGTCCACAATAAACAATATTCTTCTTAATTGTCATTGAATTTAATTCAGTTACTTATAGTCATGATAAAAATCTACAATTTTATTTCTTGTTTTATATTTTTAAACCTGTTCAAATTCTTTTTTCTCCTATATTTTTTTCTTGTGGAATAATAAAATCCTTATTTTCTTATATTTTTCTCTATTAGCTTTTTTTGTCATATATTCTTTATTCATTTAAAAAATATCAGATGTTACATTATTAAATTATTATTATTAAATATATATATACATTAGTATATATACATATAAATATGTATAAGCATATATGTATATATATACACACACATATATACATGTGATGTTTATTTTATCACTTTCTAGACAATATTATAACCTTAAGACTTTCAATTCAATTTGTCCTCTCTTGATTTTTACTACTTACATATGTCTTAATTATACACATTTTTGAAAACTCATTACTAAAAGTTTCTTGAACAGTAAATATTCACTTTTTTATCTTTTTTTTTTAATTTTCTGAAATTTACTGCATTTTCTACATTTCTCTGTGGGGTCATTTTATTTTTACCAGGTGATTTCCCTCTAGGGTTTGTTCTTGCATAGGACTGTTACTGAAAAATTCAACTTTGAGTTTAGTCCAACTTTCCTTTGCCAGTTTTTTTTTCTATATATATAATTATTTTGGCAGCTATTTCCTTTCAACACTATACTAGAATGTAGATGTAAGCATTAACATTTAAGATATACATATTGATATTAAGCATAAGGGCATAATGGTATAATTGAAGCTCTCATTTAGCCTTGTATGACATAAGGGACAACTTTTGTTTGCCCCATTGTTCTTGTTGGTCTTGTAATCATAATGCCCACATGACTGAATATGTATTGTTCAAACTATGGGTGCTAATTTGCAATTATAAATTTAAGTATAATGGTATAATTAATAATATATAATTAAATATAATTACAAAAGAAAATATACTTGCAATTTACATGTAAAATTGTCTGCCAAATCAATAATAAAACTTAAATACCAAATTAAAAAGTAAGCTGAATGCTAATGACAAAATAAATTTAATAAAAAGCATATTATTTTTTATTTCAATTGGTATTGAAATTACTAGAATTTTCCTAAAATCCACAGAAAGTTTATAATATTAGTAAACATTTTAAGAAATAAAAAAATTATTTAAACTTTTTAAAAATTAATTTACCTCACATAATAAATAATATTTTATAAATCTTCTTCATTAAGTTTTTTAAAAAATCTATTAAATACTTAATACATCCAATTGTTTCTGCTTGTAGCCAAAGCTCAGCCATTTAATCAGTGAAACTATCATAAGAACTCAATGAATCAACTTGAAATGATAAACCAAATAATATAATAATAATAAACAGTGAGGAAATTCTTTTTATATTTTCAACAGTAGTATCACTACAAAAAAAAAGATAAAATCACAAGAATTAGAAGAGAAAAAAGAGGAGAAGGCGAAGAAGAGGGAGAAGGAGGGTAAGGAAGAGAAGAGAAAGAAAGCATAAAAAAGGAATAGAGAATTACACAAATACATAATTACATCATAGTCAAATTTGTAAAAACCAATATTGAAGGCATCCCGTGTTTAAAACACTGGGTTAATTATAGATTAACAAACATAAACATTCAACAGATTTCTCATCATAAACAAGTCAAAAAAAGATAAAAAGGACATCACATAGCACTAAACATTTTTAAAATCTATCAAAATAAAACCTATATAAAGAAAAACATTTATTTCTAAATTGAAGAAAAAAAATAAATATTTTTTTATGAAAAACCTGAGAAAATATTTTGCTAGCAGACCTGTGATTCAGGAAATGTTAAAGGATGTTCCTTAGGCTCGAAAGCTATAATACAGCCAGAGTCTTGCATCTATACAAGAAAGAAAGAAGGAAAGGAAGAAAGGAAGGAAAAAAGGAAGGGAGAGAGAAAAAGAGAAAGAGAAGGAGAAAGGGGGAAGGAGGAAAGGAGAAATAGGAAAGAGACGGGAAGGGAAGGGAAGAGAAGGAAGAAAAAATGTAACAATTGTTTTATTATCTTAATCACTTTCACTGATAATTAAAGCATATAATAATAATATTTTTCAAATTTATAATAAATATAAAATTAAATATATGGAAAAACCCAAAGAATTGAACAGAGCTTTTGGAAGCATGTAATTGTTTCTTCTATCATGTACAACATTATGTTATTTTATATATGATGTATATTGTAAATAGTAAAATACATATATATATATATATATAATTAATAAATCAACAAGAGCTATAAAATGGAATAAAAGTATATAGTTAATGCAATGGAGGAAAAACAAATAATAAAAATGAAAATAGATTAAAAACAAATACCAAGGGCTAGGACTGTAGCTCAGTGGCAGAGCCCTTGCCTAGCATGTGCAAGGCATTTGGTTCGATCCTTAGCACCACAGAAAAATAAAATAAAGTTATTCTGTCCATCTACAACTATTTAAAAAAGTAATTTAAAATACAAGGTAAAATTTTAACTTAAACATAGTCATACTTTCTTGGTCATGAAATAATTGTAGATATTCTAATCATCCTAATTAAAAGACAAAGTTTATTCCATTCTGTAAACAAGATCCAATTTCACATTCTGTATAAGAAAACCCACCTGAAGTATAGTAATATAGATAGATCAGAAGGATGGAAAAATCAAATAAAATAAAAATACTTGTTTAAAGAGAGGAATGGTGACTTAGTAATATCAGCCTGAGTAGATTGCAGGACAAGGTATATTGGCAATTATAGTAAAGTTATTTCATCTTTAAAAACGAGGCCAATTCACCAAGAAAACAACACAAGATGGAGAAATTACAAATAGATTTGAAATCAATTAAATAACCTGAAAATTTATAAAGAATATAGAATTCCCAAAATAAATTTCATCAAACAACTTTATTCAATTGTATTTACATAACATTTTAGCCAACAACAATGGAATACACATTTGTCCAGTGCATGTGCCATATTAGAATAAGCCAAATTCATAATATGTGATAAAACATCATAAATGATTTTACTGAAAATTAGTGAATAACAATACAATTTTAATTTCATCATATAATTTCTTACCACATTGAGAGAGATCTTTATTTTTATATGTGCCTTATAATTATAAATAATAATGGTATTCAGTATATCATATTGCTACATGCACAATACCTAATTTGATGAATCTTATTTGATTTGATGAATCTTATTTCTCGGTATCTTTCCTTTCCCCATTTACATGGAATATCTTTTTTCCACCCTATTGTTGTCAGTCTGTAGATTACTTTGCCTATAAGATGAGTGTATTACAAACAAGGTCTTGCTTTTTAATCTACTCTGCCCTTCTATTGGAGTGCTGAGACCTTTTACATTCAGAGTTATCATGAAGAGATTTTTATTATTACCTCGCATTTTGGATTGTTTTATTTATTTGAACTATTCTTAACTTTAATTTGCATAACTGCTCCTCCAGTAAGCTTCATCCATTCAGGAGTCTTTTTGAGTTTTTTTTTTTTTTCTGTGTGTTCTGTTTCCTATAGTATTTTCTGTAATGCTGTCTTGGTAGTCATGAATTATTTTAGTTTATCCTTGTCTTGGAAAAATTTCATTTCTCATTTGATACTGAATGATACCTCTGTTGTGTACAGCAATTTTGATTGGGAATCTTTTTTTTTTTTTCTTTCAGAGCTTGAACTTTCTTATTCCAAGCTCTCTTGGATTTTAGAGTCTGAGTTGAGAAGTCAGAACTATTATTGGTTAACTTATGTTTAATATGCCTTTGTCTAGTGTGAGATAACTATATTTATGTGGGTTTGCCTCTTTGTCTTCTATTTTGCACCTTTGATCTTCAGGTCTGTTTTGGTGCCAATACCATGCTGTTTTTGTTTGTATATCTCTGTAATATATTTTTAAGTTCTGGAATTTTTATGCCTCCTGCATTACTTTTCTTGCTAAATATTGCTTTGGCTATTCTTGCCAACAAAATGATTCTGTATTTAGAAGACCCAAAAAACTCTACCAGAAAACTTCTAGAACTCATAAATGAATTCAGCAAAGTAGCAGGGTTTAAAATCAACCCCCCAAACCAATTGTGTTCCTCTACACCAATGACATATCAACTGAGAGGAAAATCAAGAATACCATCCCCTTCACAATACCCTCAAAAAAAAAAAAAATACTTGGGGATCAGTCTAACAAAAGAGGTGAAAGACTTCTATAATGAAAACTACAGAAGACTAAAGAAAGATATTGAAGAAACCTTAGAAAGTAGAAAGATCTCCCTGTTCTTGGATAGTCAGAATTAATATTGTCAAAATGGCCAAATTAAGCTGGGTGCTATGGCTCATGCCTATAATCCCAGCTGCTCAGGCAGGAGGCGGAGGCAAGAGGAGCGCTAGTTCAAAGCCAGCTTCAGCAACTTAGTGAGGCCCTAAGCAACTCAGTGAGACCTTATCTCTAAAAAAAATACAAAATAGGTTTGGGGATATGGCTCAGTGGTTAAGCGCCCCTGAGTTCAATCCCCAGTATGTAAAAAAAAAAAATGGCCAAACTACCAAAAGAGCTATACAGATTTAATGAAATTTCTATTAAAATTCCAATGACATTCTTTATAGAAATAGAAAAAGCAGTCATAAAGTTTATTTGGAAAAATAAGAGGCTGATGTTTTTCCTCTTGCAACTTTTTTTTTCTATCTTTATGTTCTATGTTAGGCATTTTGCTTTTAATGCGATTTGAAGAGGTTCTCTTTTTATCTTGCCTATTTAGGAATCTAGGTGTTTTTTTTATTTGTGGACATCCATCTCATTTCTAAAATTTGGAAATTTTCCACTATTATTTTGCTAAAAATTTTCTTAATTCTTTTAATCTGTACCTCCATGATCTCTTCAACTCAATGGAGTCTTAAGTTTGGCTTCTTAATGTTGTTACTTTTTAATATATATATATATATATATATATATATATATATATATATATATATATATATATATATATATATATATATTAATCATGGTCTTTTATTTTTTCTTCAGTGTTTATGGACTATTTAAGCTTATATATTCTGTTCTTGAGGCCTGAAGTTCTGTTTTCTAAGTAGTCTAATCAGTTGGTTATTAATTAAACTAAATTTTATTTTATTTGACTTATTATGTCTTTCATTTCCAGGAATTCTGATTTTTTTAATTTTCATAATCTCTATTCTTTATTGAGATGCTTTTTCAACTACTGCATTTGATCTCAATTCATTCCTTGAGTTTTCTTTTTAACTCATTTTAAACATAAATTTTTAAATTTTTCTCTAGAATTTTATCCTTTTCAATAAGTGAAATTTACTCTATTAGGGGATTATAAAGTGAGATGGGGGATTTGTTTGTCTGTTTTGTCATATTTTCAAAGAAAACTTACAAGTCTGTTCACATGTATTTCTCTTCCTCTTTTATGAGGGTTTTTTATTATTGTTATTTTTGTTTGGCTTTATATCCGCAATTGAATACAGGGGAGCCACATCCCCAGCCCTCTGCTCCTGACTTTTTTTTTGAGACAGCATCTCCCTAAAAATGCCTCTCAGTTTGCCACTGAAGAAATGCTGATTTAATTCACTCTTGGAGAGCTGCCAAAACACTGAGGGTTACTCTGAGACATTATCTTAGAAGTTTTCTCTGTTTTACCATAGGAGCAGATGTCCACATTGAGACCTGAAGGTCACTGCCCTAGCCATTCCTACTTGGGGCCTAGTAATTGGTTTGGAGGTTTTTGTTTGTTTGTTTGTTTGTTTTCTTTTCTCACTATTCTATGTGTTAAATTATTGTCAAAGCTTGAGCGGGGTTAGTTTATGTGTGGACCAAGGAGCAATGTCTCTTGTATGGGTTGTGGATTTAGCTCAGAATCTCTACTTTGTGAATTCATAGTGTCACTGATCGGCACATCTCACAGAAAAGGGGAAAGCAAATAATAGCAACAGCAGCAGTGAAATATAGTATTAAAAGAAAATTTTGGGTGCCTATTATGACATCTACAATACTAATTACTATAAAAAGAGTAATGAGCAATTACCAACAGCAACAGTAATGATGAGCCCATGAGTAAGATATAATATTAAAGTCAACTGGTGTCAACTGCACCACCCCAATACTAATGACCTCAGTTACCTGAATTGTAAGGGCAAGAATTATATAAACTAAGTGATTCTAAAATGTGTTAAAATTATGATTCATTAAGGGAAAAGAAAATATGGTAGGAAGGGAAAGAAAACTTAAACTATCCCAAACATGAACAGAAGGAAATCAGAAGAGATGTAGCAAGTGAGGGCTGTAAAGAAGGAGGACAAAACTTAACTAAAAGAAACCAAATAATGAGAGAGAGAATGAGAGAACAAGAGGGAGAAGAAGGAGAGATATAGTAATAAGAGAAATAAAAACAAACAAAAATTCAATCCAAACCAAGAAAAAAGATCTTTACCCTCAGAAGACAAAACAAGATGAAATAACAAATGGATGAAAGAAAAATAATTTCAAAGGATATATACGTGTATCTAGAAACCAATCAACACAGCAAGAAAACACACACACCACACACACACACACACACACACACACACACACACACACACACAAAAGGAAATATAAAAAATGAAAAGAAATTCTTAATGAAATATAAAAGGGTTGTCTCCACTGAAGTTGCCGAAACTGTCCACAGTTTGAATGTTCAATGACTATGCCAGTCTGCCCTTTTTTCCACTTCTTCCTGAGACATGTGCCCTTTAGAGTAAGGACAGGGTGTTCTTAAATCTTTTCTTTTGGTGTGTTGATCATCAAGCTGCCAGTTGGAGTGGCCTGGAACAACAACAACAACAACAAATAATAATAATTTGTGTTAAATAACTAAGTTTCCCTTCTCATCAGTATATTGTAGGAAGGAACAGGAAACAAAGTTAATGGAGTTTTATCCAAACAGAGTAGATCAATGAACTCCCAGGATAAGACTAATGCAGAGCTCTAATTAAAAAGTTCTTGAGGTTTGGATTTAGCTCTGATTGAACCTTTGGAACTTTGCTTGTATCTGCTTTAAAGAAGTAAGTTCAACACACTCTAGGGCCACGTTTATGTTGATCTCTGCTAAGCGTCTGGATAGCAGGATCCTCCTGAGATCCTCACCTGTAGGTTGGGGTAACCTACCCTTCTCAGCTCTTATATATTCCACAGTCCATGAATGTTGTCCTCTCAAGATCAGAACACAAGGACAATTGTGCCACCCAACCAGCTTGAGGACTCTACTGAGGTAATCCTGTGATTTACCCATCCCAAAGAAAAAGGAAATCAAACTCTCCTCCAAATCACCATCTTGAATCCCACTGGGCACAATTCTCTCTCTGCCAGTTTCAATCACAGTCCACCAGGTACACTCTAGGCCACAAGGCAGGTGCTTGCTAGGACAAGTATGGCAATGCTTGTTATGATCTCCTGAACTCCCACAGCAGCAAACCACAGCATGGCACTTTTCAAAATCGCTCCCCATATTACCTCTTTTTCACCAATTAAAAAATATGGAACACTTTTCAAACATCAGCTCATTTTGTAGTCTCTGGTTAGTTCAGATTGCTGCTTTGTTTCACAGGTTCTCCTATGCTGAATTTGTTCACTGTATTACTCACTCTTTTTGCCTATGCCATCCTCCCCTCTGTGGTGAGCTGGCAACACTGGTACTATTGGTCTGCCTCCAAAGCACCCAAATGTCCGTATCTCTATGTTTTTCTGACTGTTTGATATTGAGTTTCAGTGAATTCCTTCTTTCACCAACCTCTTTGAGAAGCAGTACTCCAGCTGGTTGAATACCATGGAGCAGCTGGAAAGTGCACGCTTTGTCTGATCAGCCGTCTTTGATCTCTAGAAAGATCTTTAGACTAGCTCTAATTAGCTCTTACCATGGTCAAGGGTCTGATATGATTGCAGCATGGGTGGAAATTAATTTTATCATGGGTTGGAAACTAGGAAATATTAGAAGAAAATATGATTGGAACATTCTTTCTCTTTATGAAAACTATAGCTCTGAAATTTCTTGTGGATATCTAAAACACATACTGAAAGAATACTCTATCATTTTTCTGTAATAGTTGCAGACAATACCAGGTCTGGATAAAAATTGTCTTGATTTCTTTGAGTTGTTTGAGCTTTTAATTCCTAGTGACTTAAAAAGATAACTTTGAGTTTAATTCATAGAACCTTAGGATAGCTTTGAATTATTTGAGAATTTTAATGCATAAGGACTTAAAAAGAATGCAAAACTCTGACAATTTTCTTTCTTCAATTCCTGAAATCTCTATCTCAGTGCAATTTAGAAAAAAAAATAGCCCAAAAAGTTAAAAAGCTGTCATGTCCATGTGGGAATTTGAAAACCATTAAATTAGTATAATTTTGACAACTCCAAGCTAGTGAAGATTGCCTATCTGGTCATGATTTATCAAATTATGATTGTAAATATATTTATATTATGAAAACAGAATGATTTGTTTTGGAAGTGACTAAAAAATAATACTAAGATCAAGTGATTGAAAGATTTTGATGAATTTAGAAAGATAAGATTATAGGACCCTTATGCTTAGGTCCTTGGTCCTCTGCTTTTAAGTATATTTACTTACCATCTGTAATTTTATGAGTGGGATATTTTAGAGCATATTTAAAATATGATCATATTTAAATAAAGGAGTATAACATTTCCAGTGCCTCACAACAAGCCTACAGTATGAAACATTTCTATGATAATAAACCATGTCACAAACTAAGAATTAGGTCACTCCCTATAAGAACACTAAAAGATAATGTTTCTAAAATATTATTATGACAAACATACCTGTCTATTGAAAAAATAACTAGCTGCAGTGGCACACACCTGTACTCCCAGCATCTCTGGAGGCTGAGGCAGGAGAATTGTGAGTTCAAAGCCAGCCTCAGCAAAAGCAAGGCTCTAAGCAACTCAGTGAGACCCTATCTCTAAATAAAATACAAAATAGGGCTAGGGATGTGGCTCAGTGGTCAAGTGCCCCTGAGTTCAATCCCTGGTACCCTCCCCACCCAACTCCCTCAAAAAAAAGAAAAGAAAAGAACTAAGCAACTATACCATGTGTGCTCATCTTGAAAATGCTTAAATATATATATACATATATATATTTATATATATATATGTATATATATATATATATATATATATATTTCTGTTTTGTCTTTCCTCCCAATTTTTTTTAAGTGAGTGTAAGAAAAATTAATGGAGATAGAAGTACAATGCAGAGGCAAAAGCAGAAAGCTGCTTGCCAGTTTTATTTATATCCATAGGTTACTTTAGGTCATTGGCATCATTAGTACATGTTGTTCATTGTATTACTAGGCAGGTTACAGACTTAGGACATTATGCAGTTTACTCCTCAGTTACATACTAAGTTGCAATGTTCAATGTTAGGAGATTTGTGTAGCTCTCAAGAAAGTCCATTGAATAAAGTTATTGTTATGTGGACAGGTTTAGGCTCAGTGAAACATTGTGGTTTTCTGACAAGAAAGTTCCTTTATTCCCAGGAGATGAGTGTCTGAGATCAAGTTGGAAGCTGATAGACTCTTAACACAGAGCCTCCTCATGCAGACCATTACCACAGCAACTAGGCATTGCACATGTATTAGCTGTCTTACTAATTCCTAGGAGAAACTGCAGGGCATTCTAATGGTGGGAAACAGAATGCCTGTAACCCCCTGCTCCCAGAGGAATGCTTACCTCTATATTTCCATGGTCAGAATCACTACAAATGAAACCAAAGAAAAAAGCTGACTCCTTCAGAAAGGCATAATAAACTATTTTAAAATATTTTCAGTAATGGCCACTGAATGTCTGTGTGTATAAACACAAAGACATTTAATAAGAGATGGAAAGAAACATAAAATATTATAACATGAGTTTTCAAATTTTGTTTTCACTCAATTCAAAACAACTCCAAATGATCATGCCATTAACCAGAACACCTAATGCTTCCTATCAGATTGCTGCTCAATTATGTTAAAAGTACACTGAGTTTCATTTTAAAATAAGTGCCTGTTATAAGAGATAAAGGAACAACATGAGGAAATGGACACAGAGAAAACAACAAGAGATTTGTATTTTTCCTACTATGCAGAAGGAAAATGTTCAGATTTTAGCAACTCTCTAAAAGCATATTTCCTTCCCAGAATTATTTATCTGCAAAATCACCCCAGTTCCACTCAACATTACATTGCATGTTCTTTGATTTATCCTTCTACAAAAGACAGCATCATAAACTTTAATATATATTTTACTTTTCTATGTGGAGATTAGTTTATTAGGTACTGATGAGAAAAGGAAAACCACAGATTATATAGTTTTAAAAGTAAGTGAAAATTTAGGTAAGCTTCATTGTCTTATTAATAATTACTTCATTTATCAGCATTAATCAATTATTATTACACATTTTCTAAGTAACAGATCTTGTAGATTTTTTTTTTTTTTTTTTTTTGGTATTGAAGATTGAACCCAGGGATGCTTAACCACTCAAGTCACCTCCTAGATTTTGTTGTTGTTGTTCTTTGTAGTTATAGATGGCAGTAGAGAATATTTTGATCCCTGGCCTTTTTAATTTTTATTTATTTATTTTTTTCTATTTTGAGTTAGGGTCTCACTGCATACATTGTTTAATGTTTCACTAAATCAAGCCAGTGGGATTGTAGGTGTGGGCTGGCTTTATATTATAGATTTCAAAGGGAAGCAGAATTGCTTCAAGCTGAGTTTTTCCTTATGATTTGTTTGCTTTATAATTATTTTGGTACATGATTATGCTTTTTTTGTCTGGAAGTATTACTAAGTTAGGCCTTTAGTTATGCTGCCATTAAATTTTACAAATATTACTGTACAATGGTCAGTGCTCACTATAGTTATTTTTCCATCATAGTTAATAATTTCTGATGAGTGAACTTACTAAGATGTTTTTAACAAGATTTTCATGTGCAAACACACCACTAGACGTTCTTTGGTGCTGGCAAATAAGGATTTCAATTCTGACAATTTTTTAACCTCTTTAAGATGGGTTCATCCTAAAGGAACATATTTATAGTTTTGGTGACTACTTATTTATGCAAATTTATTTTACAAATACATTGTTCTTAATTTTTGTTCCGTTTCTATTCAACAGATAATATGAGTATTATTATTATGTATTATTATGTATGAGTATTATTCTAGATTGTTGTGAGACTCCGGAATTCTTATACTCCTTTAATTTAAATATGATCATATTTTAAATAAGCTCTAAAAAATCCCACTTATATAATTACATATATACACATGCCCTTGTTAAATATCATTATAAAAATTAATGAATATTAATTTTATATGGGGAATATTACATTTGAAGGCAGGGATTATATTGTCTTTATTTCTTCCATAGCATCTCATATATACTAGATACTCATGAAAAGTATGCAAAAATAAACTATATTTTACTTTTTAATTTTGTTTTACAATTAGCTTTCCTCATGCCCTGATAATGTATTAGTTTACTATTTAATAATTAATAATCTATATTTAAATATATTCAATGTATACTATATTTTATATAACATTTAATAACTAATTAAATAACAATTTATATAGAAAGTATAAAAATTATGATAAACAACTAATTGACAACTGTTATTGATTTTGTCTTAATCATTATACAACTCACATCATATATAAATCTGTACAGCTATGTAACCATTTACACTAGTTTACATTTTTTATACAAGTTTAGCATCCTCAGAAAGTCTCCTGATCAGTTTAATAATTTTATTTTTTTTTTTTACACTACCTTTTTACTAGTCCATTATCCTTTGGCTCCATGCCTATACATTTATGAATTTTTTTCCTCCAGCTTAAGTTTCAAAATTTCCAGCACCATAATAGTCCCTTGTATCCAGTTGTAATCCATTGATGCTGTTTTTAACTTTCCCTTTGCCCTTTAGGCGTTTTCTTATTGCTTCACAATCTAAATAGTAGTTTGGCTTCCATCACATTTATTTTGTCTCTAAATACTCTACCCCAGACAAAAGCCTCACAGTTTGTTGCTATTTTGTTTTTCATCTTGGAGGTTGAGTTTGACATTAAACTAAAAGACAAAATGTTAATACTTACAAAAAATCATGCAGACAGAATTAGAGGGTAGGAAAAATATTGTCCTTTAAGTATTCATCACTTGCTTTGTTTGTATTTATAAAATATCTTGAGCCAATTAATAAGCATATGTGTCTCAAGTCTTGCTATATATTATTAGGAAAATCTAAATGAAAACAATTTCCTTATAGCTCAGGAAATTCCTCCACTAAATTAGAAGAAAAAGAAAATATTTTTATTATTGAATTAACACTAAGGCATTATCTCACATTACACAACTAAGCAGGTATAACCCTTTGGACACAAATTCTTAAGATCAATAGGTAGTCTTCAAATAAGAGAACTTGAACACTCCATCATCAAACACAGTTCATTATCAATCATCTGGTAATTGAGATGATTATTTGTGTTGACTAACTGGTTTTAGACAAAGCAAAAACTAATCTCATACTTTTATGATAGGCAATTTTGTTAATGTTAAGTTCCATTAATGTTAAATTCCTAAACTCCCACATCAACTGAGAAATAGGGGTACTACCTTTCTTCATGATCCATTTCAGAGATGATTCCCAGGCCCTTAAAATAGATATTCCTGATTTGTAAAGGAAGTAATAGGTTGATATAGGTTTTAAAAGATTATGTGTATCTCAAAGAGGCAAAGAAAGAATTTTAAAGTTTTAATGAAATGCCCTGAAAAACAAAAAAAGAGGAGAGAAGTCTTTTTTCCCTTTAATATGAGACTTTTTTTTTGTCTGATTTTTACACCCTGTGCTACATAGGATGCTCATCAACTAAAATGTAAAATGAAGTGAGTGACAAATACATGAGAGACACTCCAGTCTGAAACAGGAAGCAGAACAGTCTTTTGTCACCTTTTACACTTCCCTCAATTTGGTTTAGAACCCAACTGAAGAACAAGAAGTTCCTACTGCATCTGTTGTACACTCTTTACAGATTTTCAGGGAAATAAATGTCAGTGAACTTATGGCAATGACTTTAACAAGACTTTTACACACATACACAAAACTAGTCTCTGGTACCGTCATGCTGGGATTTCAATTCTGACAGTTTTCTAACCTCTTTTAGATGGGTTCATTCTAAGGAAAGATTTATTTGGGTGTCAATTTACATAAATGAATTTTACAAATACATTGTTCTTAATTTTTGTTTAGTTTCTATAACAAACATTAACTGGTGCTCTTTCTTGTGCAAAGTACTATTCTAGATTGTGTGGACATGAGCCACTTCCTGCTGTTGTGCAGCATTATACATTATTCCAAAGTTTGAAACAGATGCCATTTTAAAAAGTCACACACGCATAAGAAGTCTAGTTCTATGTTAGGAAACAAATCAAATGATCTTTTTAAAAGTTCTTGAATAATTGTAACATCATTAAATTAAGGCATTCATTGTACAAGAGTTAATTTCTCCTTTCTGAGAACAGTTTGACATTTGTCTTACTTGTTTTTTTTTCTTTTCTTTACTAAAATTATACTTTACAGTGACAATAGTCAATACCATTGCTACTTCTAGATAAATTTAGGACATTCAACGTAAAACCATTCACTACAAAAGAACTTTTGTTTCTGACAATGCATGAATTGTGAGTCCTTAATTTCCCCTCTAAGATTCTGCATGACAGAGACAATTCACATGTCATTGGTGTATTTGTTGAGAGATTATTTTACTATAGTTTGGGGTTATTTTTTTTCCTTGAGAAATTTATTGTTTTACATAATTGTATTCTTCACTGGAAAACATTATATTTAAACATCTAAGTATAAAGTTCAACATCACTATACAGCCTTTATATATTTCTCATCTCAGCTTTTTTCTTCTCTTCCCTTTTACTTTCCACTCTTAATAATTCAAATGTTTGAAGATAGGCAAGTATTGAACTTTTTTTGTACACACAAAAAAATACAATCGATTTGTTGATCGATTGTATTTCTTCTTCTGTGAAGTGTCTGTTTAGTTCCTTTTCCCATTTATTGATTGGGTTATTTGTATTTTTGGTGTTAAGGTTTTGAGTTCTTTGTATAACCTGGTGCTTAGTGCTCTATCTGAGGTGGAGGTGGCCAAGATTTTCCCCCATTCTGTACACTCTCTCTCTTGATTGTTTCCTCCACGGTGAAGAAGCTTTTTCTTTTGGTGCCATCTCATCCCTTGATTCTTGATTTTACTTCTTATGCTGTAGGAGTCTTGTTGAGGAAGTCAGTTCCTATGTTGACATGATGAAAAGTTGGGCCTACAATTTCTTCTAGTAGGTGCAGGATTTCTGATCTAATTCCTAGGTCTTTGATCCACCAAGACCTGAATGTAGCAATGAAAACACATGTTTTTGATGGGCTAAGAAGAGTATTAAGAGTGTACCAAAGCCTATTGATTTTTTTTTCCCCTATGGCCACAGTTTGGGTTTTCATCGTTATTCAATTCTAAGATTTAAATAAATTCTATATTTTTTGGTGTGGTTGTCATTTTTTTATATTTAATGTTAATTATATATACTTTTAAATTTGGTAGTCTATAGTTTAGTTTGGCATGTCACCTGAGCACTCATGTGTTAAAAGCTTTGTCACCAGCCTGTGACATGACTGTGAGGTGGCCAAACATTTAGGAAGTGGGGTTCTTGTATCATTGATCAGATAAACATTCCTTTGGAGGGGATACAGCGACCCTAATCCCTTTTTCACTTTGCTTTCTGGCTTCATGAAGTGAAGGAAGAGCTTTTGCTCTGCTATGCTCTCTCTGCCATTCTGTTCTGCCTCACTACAGGCCCAAAATATTCAGACCAAAATACTATGAACTGAAACTGTTAGCCAATATAAAACTTTTCTCTTTTAAGTTTATTTTTCTCAGGTATTAGAAACACCAGTAATAGAAAGCTACCCAACATGTGGGAAAATTTTTACTTGACATTAACTGACTTTACCAAAAGAAGTTGAGAAAAATTGTGATTATTGTGATAATAGTGTCATTGCTTGCTATAATCATTCCTCTAAGATTTGAAGAATAACATAAAAATCTTTAAAAAACACAAAATACCTGCTTCTTAAAGACAGAGAGCCCTAGAATTCTCTACTAATTTATAAATGGATCCAGTTAGCTTATGAAAACAATAAGCTAGAACCTAATTTAAAAAATACATAGCAAGTTGCAAATCAGGTTAGACTTCTCTGCTGATAATTTTCAAATTCTTGGCTAGAGTTAATTGTTGTATTCTTCTAAAATAAATTAGTTGCATACTCCAAAACAAAACAAAACAAAATCACCGTATGTAATTTCAACATTTCTGAGGCAATATTTCCAAGGAGATTATAGATTTTTCAAGTCAAGTGCTGCAATCACTTATCAGAGGGAATTGACTATTATTAACATGAATTTCTGTGAATGTTTTCTCTCCATATTCCAAGACAACAAGCTGGGCTGGAAAGGGTAGAGTGAACAATGGGATTAAAAATCCGTGAAGGCATGGGCTAACCCGGTGCCATTGTGCCACAGTGATGTAATTCTTGTACCCGATTTTGCATTTCCTATTTGTCCAGTTTGTTTTTAAAGTTCTTCTCCCCTCTACCTAGGCCCTGTCATCTTCATTATTTAGAATATAGAAATTTGAAGAACTTCCAATGTTTTACCTTCGTCTCATAACACAACAATTACTTCCACTCTGCTCTGGCTGCTTTTTTAGAAGTTTCTTTTTCTACTTCCATTCTTTAAGCAATTAAATATTTTAGCATGCCTGTTTAACTTTAAAAATAATAAGATTCATCAAAAAAAATCTATAATGGAAAATTTCTATATAATCCTGGATACTTAACCAAATACTTCTTAGTAAAAACTCATAAATTTTATCAGTCATCAATATGTCTTTTTTTTTTTCTGGGATATATTATCACAGTTTTGTTTATTCACCTACCATTCCAACTTTATTCCACAGTTACAAAGATAAACATTCCATTAAGAATTCCACTAAGAATTATAATTGGTCAGACAAATAGAGAGACAAATATAAATATAAAATTGCCTATATAACAAAGGCAGACTATTTTCCCTTTATGATGTTATCAATCTCAGGGAAGATTTCAGAATTTAGAATTTCTACACATGCAACATTGGGATTAGTAGTTTTCAAGTGTCAACTTAAATCAGAATCCCTTGGAAGACTTATTAAAACCTCTGGGCCCAACTTCCAGAAGAACTGAATCTGTATGGCTGGGGGAGAGAAAAAAGTAACTTATATTTCTGATAAGTGTCTATATAATTTTGTTTGGAAACAAGTCTTTGGAAAGCATACTCAAAGAAACTAGATAACTTATCTTGAAGTGTCATTTGCATAATAATCTCACTATTATTAATTGGATCATAAAATTTATAAAGACTTTATATTCATATTTTGCATAAAGTAAGATAAAGGCTAATACCTATGCTAAGAATTTCTTTTATTTAAATTGACTTTGCAGAAATAGAGAAATAATATGGAAATGAAGCCGACTTATCAGGATAACTATTATATTTTGGATTTAATTTTATTTTTTAGGAAGCTGTATGATATTAAGTTTTGTTAAAAAAAAATAAGAGGTGTATCTCATAGGCCTTATGGGAATGACAGGAAAGGAAAGGAAGACTATAAAGAGTTCAGTAGACAAGTTCTCAATGTTATAGAGCTTACATCCTGCAAGGCAAAGAGTCAACACATTCCTTAACTTTGTATTATGATTTCTTTTTCTTTCCTTCTTTTTTTTTTTTTTTTTTTTTGTCTTGAAAGTAAAGAATGAATTCTTAATATCCTGGGAGCTTTTTGATATAAAGGCAAAACCCACTGAGAATTTTTTTTAATTCTTTTTATTGTTGTTCCAAAAAATCATTTTCAACAGGAAATGACAATTTCTTATTTTGTGTACAATGGACAGAAAGTTGCACCACCGGAAGCAATAATTTAAAAAAAAAAGACTTTATAATGAAAAAAGTTTATTCTCCTTAAAGTTATCCTACTTATGAAGTAGATTCACAAGTTAGCAGTAATTTTAAAGGAAGTCAATAACCTTTAAAAAATATTTTAGTGATTTCATTTTCCCCCATCCTCACTGTAGTTTCTGTGTTTTGAACCTTTATTCTAATTTTGACAAATTTTGAATATGCAGAAATATCTCTACTTAAAATATCTAAGATTATTTAATATATTTTGCTTAATACATGCTATGAAAACATCACAAAAGCACATCCCCTATGAATTAGTAACATAACAATATAAATAGATTGTTCTGTTTGTAAATAAAAGTTAGGTACACTATATTAAGTTCCTAACACATTTTAGTCTATTGATCAAGAAAATAAAAGATATAAAAAACTTATTTATTTGTTTGCAAAAATGAGATATTACTAAGTATGCTATTATTTCTGTGATTTTTAGATTAGCAAATTCAATGTTTTAAAAAATATCCTCTAAAATTTGTTTGTTCTTTACAAATATTTGCCTTTGGGTGGGGGAATCAGAAGTGAAACAAATCAATATACATGAAATTATTTTTATTAGACGTCTAATCTTGAAAATAAAAATCTTACTAAAACAAAAAGATTACATTTGAAAGAAAACTTAAATAAACTATTATTTAAAGGCTCTCTGATTGACACATCTACAGATATTTTAATTATCTCTTCAACCTTTATCCATATATAAATATTTATCAAATACTTGTTTTGTATTGTATTTTTTAAAATATTGGAACAAAAATAATTATAGTTTATGTTTTCCTCTAATTTGCAAAAGTCTAAGACAGAGTTTCAAGCAGATAAATCATTTAAATTTAAGTATAAAATTTATGAGAGAGGAAAAGATATATACTGGACAATTCTTCCTTTCCCTTTGGCTTTGCAATAAAGACTCAACTTTCTTCAGCTAATATTGGAAATCTTTAACCTCAAGGATTTCTACAAGAAGTAGCTGGGCAGGCTTTCTCTATCATTATAGTCGGAATTCTTTGATTATTGTTAGGCCTTTATTAGGCCATGCAATTCAGGTAGTACTAATGAGTTCTAAGCAAAAGTAATCCAGATGGGCTGTCTAGGAAAACTTTTGGATTTCTGATGGAAAGAGAAACAACCAATGGGCACTGCCCCTTGTGTCTTTGAATCATTAAAACTATTTTCTCTTTGAAATGTTGCTAGAATATTTTCAGGTAAAAAGGTCATGCTCTAATAATGAAGAGACAAATGGGATAAAAGACTAAGATACTTAGAAATGTGCTGCTCATGATATTGCCTATCCCTTGCATCAGAGTTACCAGCTGGATATCTCTGGATTTTGGGGCATTGCATATCAAAATATCTGCCTGGTTAAACTAATATTAATCAAGTTTTTGTTACTGAATTCATAGTCACTGTATTCATACAGAGCAATTAATCTCCATCATATCATGCTACAATTTCTGTGTAAAGATTATCAATTACAGATCTATTTGGCAATATGCTCTGTTATAAAAATAAAATATTTCATTAAGATTAAATTAAATCTGATTTCTTGAACTTCCATTCAAAATAACACACTGTAAATCCATGCTATTGCAAGATAACAACAATGGCTTCAAGTATTTTAAGTATGTATACATATTAATCTCAAGAATAAGATTAAAGTCATCATAGACCAGCAGTGGATTGGAGATTGTAGAGTTTTATGAGTCCAGATACAAGTAACAGTGATCTTGATTCCATCAAACCTTTGTTTATTTGATGACCTAAGCACTTAGGCCCCAGTGGAATAGAGGGGAAGAGAGAGAGAAAGAGAGAGAGTGAGAAGAACAGAAGACTATTATATATTCTCTCTGTACTCAAGTAGAGGATTTCTTTAGATTATAAATCAAGATGGAATTTCTGAGTCATACAGTATGCTTATTTTCAACATGGTTAAACATTTGTTGATTGCTTTCCAAAGCTGTTGCCATGATTTATACTGTGCTTAATAGCACTTAAGACTTTCCATTTCTTCATAGTCATAAATAGTTTATATTATTAAATCCTTAATTATTTTGCTCATCTGATAGGATTAAAATTCTATCTTATTTTAATTTGCATATTTCTGATTACTAGTAGGTGGGAATAGCTCCTAAGGTGTTAATTAAACACATATTTTATCTTATTTGAAATATATATACATATACTTGTCCTATCACTTACTCTTTTCTTTTTTCTTTTTTTTACCGGGTATTGAATTCAGGGGCACTCAGCCACTGAGCCACATCCCTAGCCCTATTTTATATTTTATTTAAAGACAGGGTCTCATTGTGTTATTTAGCACCTCAAATTTGCTGAGGCTGGCTTTGAACTCAAAATCCTTAGACTCAGAAGCCACTGGGATTATAGGTGTGCATCACCATGCCAGCTTACTCTTTTCCTATTATTATTGAATTGTAAATATTCTGTAAATGTTTTTTGATGTTAATATTTTCTCTGTGAGAGATATGGAAAATAACTTACTCATGTGTCTCCGTTTATTCATATTTGCATATTTGGTATGTTATTGTAAAAAGTATAATTTTGGTAAAAAGCATCTTAATGTTTTCTAATGATTTCTGTTTTGTATTTTTACTTACAGATTAGACTTTAGGATAAGTTTCTGATTGTGTCTGTTTATTTTAGATGTTTATTACAACTGGAACTTATAGCTAATAATAAGGTAGGAATTAGTTTTTGTTTCTCCCTTGCTTTAAATAATTATTCTTTCTTCACTGATTTTCTTTGTTTCTTTTCCCTTTTCTTTTCTCTCTCTCTCTCTCTCTCTCTCTCTCTCTCTCTCTCTCTCTCTCTCTCTCTCTCTCTCTCTCTCTCTTTAACCAATACCTGGAAAAGAATAATTCTCTGGAAAACACCAGCGATGTTTAAGAAGGTACAAAATAATCATATTCTGTGATTCCTTATGAATGTCCCACCCCTCTCAACTTGTTTTCTTTTTTCAAAAGTATCTTGGGAAATCTTGAACTTTTAAATTTTTGTAATTATTTTAGAATCAATGAATCAAGATTTCTCTAACTAAAATAATTTATTGGGATTTTAAATGTAATCGTATTACCTTTATATTTTAATTTGGAGAAATTTAACATTTTTAATATTGATTTTTTATGTTCTCAAACACATTTATTTTCTTTTACTCACACCTTCAATGGCTTTCAATGATATTTTACAGATTTCTCTTGAGTCCTCTTGCTTCATTTAACATTTAAAAACCATTGTTTATTATACTGCTTATCCAATTAATTTTATATATGTGAAAACATAATGTATATATAAAATATGTAGAAATGTTAATGAAATATTTAGTGGTTTTTAGTGAAGTTTATAGTACTCATAAAGTTAATGACTGAACACAGTTTGAATTTACATCAGATTTTAAATTCATGATTTCCACTGGGGAAAAGGGGGGAAAAAACATGAAGATGGAGAACATAGATAGTTAAGGTTTCATCTACATCTTAGTATTTCTTAAAATAAATGATTTGACATAAATATAATTTTAAAACTTTTGAGTAACAGGCATATGTGTAATTATTACATCTTTGATTTTAAGATAAAAAAGAAGTATAGGACAGAGCTTTAAAATATTAACATGATAAAATAAGTAGAAAAATGAAGAGTTAAAAACGAAATATGCGAAAAGTATATTAGCTATTGCCTTTTTTTTTTTAACTCCTTGAGAGATTCTCTTCAGTTATCAGAGGAGGTGTGATTGAGAGTCACTAGCACATCTTCAGTAATTCACTTAGGATCCAAACAGGTGCTGTGTATACTGCTAGGTGTCAGCAGATCTCCACTCAATCTGACACTGTAATAACAGTAAATAACATCATGCTTCACATCTTTGTCAATCTTATATAACTAATATTTGTATACCTGTGTTTCCTCTCAAGTATTTTCACAGTGATCATGAAACCACTGTTCATTAAAAGAGATCCCCTTTAACCTGAAACTCTTCACGAGAATTTTCCCTCTCTGATCTTTCCTGAGGCTAAAACTTGCCTGCCCTACTCCTCTAATCTCTCTAGAGAGAAAGAGGGTATTTATTTCCTATTATCGGTCCCTCTGGACAAGGAATAATTTTAACATACTCCCAATATTTTATTGTTACTTCCAGACAATTTTTCATTCAAGAAGTGCTTGAATTTACGCCAGATTGCCTGGAACCAAAGTCTGGTTACACCTTTTCCTAACTACCTGTTCTCAAGCAATTAGTGATTTCTTCTGTATCTCATGCCCTCATCTGAAAAATGGGACCAAACACTTAACTTGTAAAATTAGTGAGTTAAATATGTTAATATACAGAGTATACAGCAGATAGAAAGTGATTTTTGAAACATGAGCTGATCATAATATTTTTCATATATATTCATAATATCTAATAGAAGAACTCAAAGTATATCTTTTAAATTTTACTATGGTTTCATATATGATCTCTAGAATACCACAAAACCTCAAATATTTTGATTTTTTAAAGATGAAAATGTGTCCTTTTATTTTTCTATGTGCACAATTCAAGACATTTACTTTAGGTATTCTCTTGTGATGATTTCAGCTTATCTACTGATTGATAGATCACAAGCTTATCCACTCTGTACTAGCTGGATGTCCTGATACTGATTCACATCTACATTGCATGAAGTACATACAAGCGTCAAGATAATGATTGTTTATTAGCAGGAAAACTAAGGCGAGAAGTCATGAAATAGTTTAAATTAGGTAGCTATTAGTTTTTATTGTATATAATTTTATGTAAACGTATAAAATATTTACTAGTTCTTAATGCATAAAATCAAGTAATACATATGAATATACAAAACATATTATGACAAAAAATACATTTTGTTCTTATATTCTCCTTTGCACTACAGATGAATATTCCATGGCTCAAGTGAATTAGTGTTTACATAATCTAATCAATAAGACAGAATTTCATCATCCTGTAGAAATTGTGAGATATTGAACAGTTTTCATATCATCACCAAAGCCCTTTAAATCAGAATACAGATCAAAACCAAGGCAATTATAATTCTAGGTCTAGAAATTATATCTATAAATTAATTATTCAATATAAGTTGAAAAAAATTCCTGTACATTAAAAAAAACTAACTTGTTCTAAAGCTGTCTAGACTGTTACCCTCGAATGATATAATGAAGATAAGATTAAAAGCACTACAGAATTAAGACATTTATATACAATTTTCCTCAGACTGGATTTTCTTCATATTTAAACCAAAGTAAAACTCTGACATACATTGAGTACAGAGCAGATGTTGAATAGATTTGTGAAACAATAAAACCAATGCCAATCTTAATTTTGTTTTTTTGAAAACACAGAATTACTTTGCAGTTTGGAAATCTTTTTTAGGGGTAGGAGTGAAGCTTAATAGCAGAGCACTTGCCTACCATTTAGAAGGACCTGGGTTTAACCTCCAGCACCATACCAAAACAAAACAAAAAAAAAGTAACAAATTTATTTTTTTAAATGTATCTAATATTTAGTTTTTACTCTTAAAGTGATGCTATTTACATTTCACTTTAGAATGCAAATTATATCAGTAGGATAGGAGGGATCAAGCTCTGGCAGTTTTAAAGTTAGAACAGTCACATGTTCACAAATTTCTATGTAATTCAAAAGAAAAATCACTGGAAAATAAATGCTCATCATTTAATTGTGACATGGATCAACTTGTACTTGGTTCTACGGTTCAGTTGTGGGGGCTTCCAGGTGGTGCATTTGTTCCTGAGATTTACAGTGCAGAGCTGGAGGATGCTTCTGGAAGTCAAGCAGTGGGGTTCCATTGCATATCCAGAAAAGTTTGGTTATTCCCAGGAAGCTTTCTTGCTGCAGACTGGTATTAATGATCCCACTGTTCCTCTCTTTCATTTACACCCTCTTTTTCAGGGAAGGCTGATTCATTCTGGCCTTTTAGATGCTGAACCCTTGGACATATATTTCATTATT
The DNA here is from genome assembly GCF_047511675.1 of Marmota flaviventris. Taxonomy (NCBI): domain Eukaryota; kingdom Metazoa; phylum Chordata; class Mammalia; order Rodentia; family Sciuridae; genus Marmota; species Marmota flaviventris. The sequence continues at coordinate 33,536,870 of NC_092499.1, read as the reverse complement.
ATTTTTATTATTGTTATTAGATTTATTATTGTTATTCTAAACTCAATTATAATATTTCTAAAGTTCTGATGGCATAAAATACAATAGATGTACTCCTTATAAACAAAAGCTCTTAGGTATTCTTAATAATTTCTAAGAGTATAAAGAAATCCAGAAACTAAAATGTTTGAGTACTGTTGGTTTACATGAATACCATGATCAGTCACTTTCTCAGCCCTTACATCTGGGTTTTTTCTCTTTTGATTGGATATTTTACTAGTTTTCTGCAGCAGTTTCAGGGGAGAAAGTTTCCTTTTGGACATACTGCACATGATTTTAAACTATTTTTACTCTTTCTTCTAGAGGTGCTTTTTAGTTTCTGAGTTATGGTTCAATAATGTAATTTTCCTTATACTTGTCTTATTTTTTTTTCTAACCAAGCAGGGCGAACCAAAACAATATGGTTATTAGCAGTGTATCCCATCATCTTATCAGAAAAGAAGAAGAAAAGAGAGACTCAGTCAAACATTATTAGTTTTTTTGTTTGTTTGTTTGTTTTTTCTGATTCAAAATGTTGTGTGACCTACTGGTCTGAAAGCCGATCTTTGGGTTTGCTTTGCTTGCTCTTCAGTGATCCTGTGGTGTGATGCTGATGCTATCATTCCTGAGCTTTTATAACATTTGTGGAGGATTAATGTCAATTTCAGTATATCCTTTCCAGGAAACTTCTATACTCTCTGTATAGTCTTAAAAAATAGAATATTTCTTCATATCCTACTTTCCAAAACCTATTTTTCTTTTATTCCTTAAGGATTGTTGAAAAACACAAACAAAAAAAAATAAGCAAACAAAAAATAACTTTTTACTTACCTTTTAAGCCTTTGAGTGAACTTCTTTGTAATATATAAAGGAGCTTACAATTTTGTATTCTTCTTTCATTCTATTTGAACATTTGCAATTTCTCAGTATGACTTAATAGGACATCTTTCCAAGTTTCACCTAAGGAGATATGGAAAACCAGGAGGCTAAGCAGCTTGTAAGCTATCCCCACCCTGCCAGAGGCCTGCCTCTCACTATCCATCCATGCCCTGGTTTAAGCCCTTCAGCTTGAGTGTAAACTGGAATTACTGATTCACTGAATAAAACAAAGTAGAGGCAATGAAATGTTACTTCTAGGATTAGGATATAAAAGGACTGTGCTTTATGTCTTGGGCATACTCTTGTACTTTCTCTTGGATTGCTTCCTCAGGAAAATGAGTTGCTACTTCATATTGGTATTCTTGTAGATAGGCTTACTTAGGAAGAAGTCAAGTCCTATCAAAAAAAATAAATAAATAAAAATAAAAACACACACATAAGGATACTTAGAGGCAAATCTTCCTCCCTGCAATGATCTTTTGGATGAAAATAAGTCACAGCAGATGGCTTGAGAGCAAGCTTGCAATATACTTGAATTAATAGTTCTTGGCTAAACCATATCCATATATCTAACTTTCAGAAATTATAAGATAATAAGCACCTGTTTGTTTAAATTGAAGAGTTTCCAGGAAATTTGTTACATACTATTACTATAGGAACTAAAGCGGGTTTTCTCAGTGTAGGACCTGAATTTTATAAATATATTTTATATTTCTTTCACCTTGGGTTTTGTTTTTTTAAGTTCTATCAATAACTAAAGAGCCAGCTAGAGAAAAATTATTTTAAAAAATCAAGCAGAAGATTCCAAATTCTCTTGCCAGTAATCAGAATGTTAACAGTGTTGAAATTAAGTCTTAATCCCTATATATAAGGATTTAAGCCAATAGGGTAGTGGAGGGTGATAAGACTGGAAGCCCATATAAGTGCTGGAGGAGGGTGTTTCGTTATGTTTTGAAACCAATAGCCAATGTATGAATGATTCTTCAGTGTCTTCTGATCTTCATGAATATGTCTTTGGAACATAAATTTAACACTATTTATGAAGATTGTTTTGAAAGTGACAGTAACCTATTTTCCTTAGCATTTTTTTTTTCCTTGTCTTCCTTTTTTCTTTTTTGGTAGTGCTACCACTGAGCAACATAATCAGCCCCAGAGTTCTTTTATTCATGAGAAAAATTATTCCAAGATACTACTTTTAGGATTGATTCATCATTTATAGTAATAATAACTATACCGACACAATGTCTCTTTATTCAAAAACTTTTTGAGGTACTTATTACTATGACTACTTTTTAAAGGAGCCTTTGAGACCCAAACTTTTAATAACTTTTGTGGCAATATCTCAGATAATAAGTAACGAGTTGAATAGCAAACTTACATGGCAGATTTCAAATCTAATTTAAACAATGAGAATTGTAAACCATATTTTAGAATAAATGACCCAATAATATGATATATTTTGTAAGTTATTTCAGAGAACATGAGTTTTATGTAATGGAAAACGTGTTATTTTTAAATAAAAAAAGTACTGGTTACTGGTGTCAGCTGAAAAATATGGGCATATGTACATTTAAATAGACTTTACTACTTTCAAAAATTAAAAAAAATACAAAATCTGCATTATGAATAATCTTTCCTACATGATATTTTAATGCATAGCATATATCAAGAAAATTCTACAAATACTAAGTGTAAAGTATTTAAAAACTTTTCACAAAATAAAATATTCATTACATCATCTCAATCGAGAAACAGTCTTATTAACTATCCAAAAGTGCTTACCATGCCACTCCAATTCATAACCCTCCAAACTCACCTAACATCCATACTGATTCTTCATGTTTTTTACTCATTTTAAAAATGCAGTCATATATATGGTTTTAGTCCAGCATTATATTTGTGAATTCATGCATTTTATAGTGTATATGTAGCTCATTTTTTTTAGTTGGTATATATTCCAGCTCTGAATATACTTCAATTTATAAGTGCTAATATTCAATGGAAATTTGAATGTTTCTAAATGGAGAAGACTGATAAGTGACCACTGCTGTAAAACCCTTGCATGTGTCTCTTTTCTTTGCAATTTATTTATTCATTCATTTATTCATTTTTCTTCGTGCATGATTGTGGAAGGATTTGAATTATAGGGCAATTGTATTACCATTGCCATTGTCTGAATGTCTGTATTCCATCAAAATTTTTATGTTGAAATTTAATCCTTCATGAGATGGTAGGAGGTAGGGCTGATGGAAAGTTATTAGGTAATGAGGCAGAGCTCTCATGAAGGGGATTAGTGTCCACTCCATTGGCAAGAGTTGCCTTGTTACTTCCACTATGTGTGAATACATGTAGAAAGCACCACCTGTGAACTAGAAGAATGCAGATTCTCACTAGGCACTGAATCTGCTGTCCCTTTATCTTGACTTCCTAGCCTCCAGAATGGTGAGAAACAAATTTCTGTTACTTGAAAGATACTTCATACATAGTATTTTCTTATAGCAGTCTTAATTGAGTAAGAAATTTATATTTAGTACTGGTAGAAACTACCAAAATTTTTCCGGTATAACTATACCAATTTAAATTCCAGTGGCAGTATATGAAAAGTTTCCCTTAGATTCATTATCTTGCTCAACTTTTTTATCTGTCTTTTCTCTTTTTACCTTCCTTGGGAAAAGTCTGATACTTTGTTTTCATTTAATTTTATGTTCTTAGATAATGAATAAAGTTGCAAATTTCCTTAGTTCATTACTGACCATTGGATGTCCGATTATAATCTTTTGATGAATATATATATATATATATATATATATATATATATATATATATACACATATTCTTTTTTATAAGTTTCACCTAATTTGGTAATTTTCCCTCAATAGTACTCTGTGTCCCATTTAAATGAATCTTGTTTAAAGTATTATGATAAATATATCATAAATTTTCTTCTATAAATATTGCCTCTATATTAAATCTATAATCCATGTGGAATTGGATTCTCTGTGGTGTCATGAAGTTCTTGAAATTATTTTATTTCCATGTGAATAAACAATTTACATAGTTCCTATTGATACAAATGAAAATTCCATCCCATTGCATTGTCATTAGCCAGGAAAATATATGAGGGTTTATTTCTGGAGTCTATATTCTGTATTATTGGTTTATTTGCATGTCTTTGCCCCAATATTATAAGTACTATTTTATTTTCTGTATATACTTTTATAAGTACATCTTAGTATCTATTAGATTACTCAATAATTCTTAGTTTTCTTCTTTAAAATTTATTGTCATATGGAGTGAAGGTCATTTGCATATCCTTATTAATTTTAGAAAAATCTTGACAATTTTCAGAAAAAATTATACCTGCTGAGAATCTGATTGAGATAGAACTTAATATATAAATAAAATTATATTTTATAATTAATGCACATTATCATCTATGTTGGTTTTATTTAATCCTTTGATGCTTCTCATTGTTTTACAGTATCTAACAGAAGTTTCAGATAAGTTTTATAAAGCTTATGACCTGATATTTAATGTTTTAATGCTACGTAAATAGTGTTCTTTAAAATTTTACTGTTTGTTACTGGCATATAAAAGTATAATTACTTTTACATATTGCCTTTGCACCGAGCATTTTCTAAAATTTTCTTGTTAATTCTGATAGTATGTCTGTGCATATATTTGAATTTTCTACATAAATAAGCTTATTTGTATTGTGCAGATAATCACAGTTTTATTTTGTTTTTATTTATTTCACTTTTATGTGCTTTATTTTTTCTTATTAAGTTTGCTAAATTCATCTCCTCAGCAAAAATTAAATATAGGTGAGGGGGCAGCCTGATTAGGAAGGCCAACTAATGAATTTACAATGAAGTGGTAGATTTGTTGCGATTCTTTGTAGGCATTTTTCATTGTCTTATAATATCTAATTCTTTCTAGATTGCTAAGTGTGCCATAAACTGAATGGTGAATTTTATAAAATATTCTATGCAGAATTTTGTCATATTTTCTCCTTTTTAATATATTAACAAGTTGTTTTTATTTGTTTTAAACTTCCCTCACATTCCTGAAGTAAAGCTCACTTAGTAGCATATTTTTATGCATTGGAGAAAACTACTTATCACCTTTTCCCAGAATTGACTTTATGTATATGAGTACACTAGTACTTAATGTTTTGTCGAATGATTCTTGAGTAGATATTTTTTCTGCACATGAAGTTGCTCATAAAATGCCTAATTATACTTTCAAGATTGTGTTTTTCAAAAATAAGTTTTAGTAATATTCTCAGTAAAACAAGTATGACTTTGTTAATGTTCTTTACAAATTATTTTTTATTCTTTCTGTTTTCTTTATCTTAATAATTTTATTTTTTTCTACTTATCTTGGGTTTAATTCATTCTTTTATGATTTTGCTAAAATTTTTCAAGAAACTTTTTTCTTAAGAGGCATTTAAATTTAATCTTAAACTATTGCTCTAAAAATAGGTTATAATAAAATCTGACATATTTTGATACATTGAAATTCATTATAATTCAATTCAAAATATTCTATCACTGATAATGGTTTGCTTTATTTTTGAAGTAAATATCATATACAATCTTATAAATATTCTTAAATGAGTCAGTTATGATATAATTCAATTTTAAAAAACAAAAATAAAAGTAATACTAAGCCATATATCTACCATTTTAGGTGTAAGTGCTCTTTCCCTTAGATCTAAGTTCTATCTTTTGTTATTTGCCTTTGTCTCTGAGCTTTAATATATATGAAAAATTAATTTTGGTATTAAATTTTTATTTTTTACAGTTTTTTTTCTGGGTGTAAAAATCTGTTGCTTCCTTTTCTATTGCTTCCTATTCATAATTTGTTTATAATCTTGTGGCTTTCATTAATTTGTTTCTTATTTTTTCCTGATTGTTATTCAATATATAAGGTACTTTTCTTGTTTTCAAAGAGTTTTCTATAGATTTGAATTAACAGTTTGATTATAATGGGCCTGCATGTAGCTTTTCTTTGTACTTTTTATGATCATCAACGTCTGAAAAATAATGTCTTCACCATACTCTGGGAAATTGTAATCATCATTTATTCAAGCAATTTTTTTCTGTTCCATTTTTTTTGTTCTGTCTTTCCATAGAAAGTCATACTTTAGTTACACATAATGCTCACATTTATATTGCCTCAAATCTCTGAATTTTTTTTCTTTATATTCAACATATTTTTAATCTATATTCAGCATCACTGGTCATCTCTTCTGTAATGTAATATAACATATTTTCCTTTCAGAAGTTATTCTTTTCAGTTCTACAGTTTTCACATGATTCTTTATGAAGTTGACTTTACACGATGATGTACCCAATATATTCAATTACATGATTATTTTGTTTCATTAAGTTTTTGAACATATTGTAAAACCCTACTTATAGTCCCAACGTTTTGGCTCTGGTTGACTGTTTACTGACTTTAGCTAATATTTTCCTTATTTTGCACATGTCTAGTGATTGTTGCATGCTAGACACTTTGTAATATATGTCATAAGATCCTTATTCTGTCTTTTTCCCTTAAAATACTATGTTTTTATGGATAGAAGGGAAGTTATTAGCTAATGACTCTGAACTTGTATAAGCTTAATGTTTATATCTTAAAAAGGGGTTTGTTTAGTTTTTTTTTCCTCAATGCAAATTTCTTATATCTGGAATATAGTCTTTCCATTGTCATTCTTGAAGTTTATTGGACAATCTCTCATGTTTACAGTTCCCCAGTAGCTTAAGATTTAATCCTGAAACTCTTTCAACCATGTGGTGAGTAGAAGTAGAATCTAGTCTTAGAGTTTTGCTTTGTTTTGTTTTGTTTTAACCTGCCAGCTGTTGTTCTCCATTAGGCTTTGCAAAGTCTCCCCAGCAGAAGATCAGTGAAAATGTCAAATGTTGATTTAAGGGAAGATTTTCCTTAAAATTCTGAACTTGCTTCTCTGTGGTTCATTTATTTTCAGTACAGGACTGTTCATTTCCCAAACTCTTAATTTCTATCTGGTTTGAAAAACTTGAACTCAGTCCTCTGATGACATAGTAAGATGAATCATTTCTACACATATGTTAGCCACCACTAGCTATATGGACAAAGGAGTCATTTCACAGAAAATGTCATATTAACAAGGGCCCAGTTAGCACGTCTGTCTTCTTTCAGAGGTCAGATCCATCTATTTTTAGCTTTTCTGTTTTTTTTTTCTAGAGTACCTTTAAATTTTCTTTTTAAATATATTTTGTCCATAATTTATCATTATGGTCTCTGGAAGATTTACTTATGTATAAACTATTTCACCATTACCAGAACTGAAGTTTTTCTCTACCTTCATTTTTTTCTTAATTAGTAGATTTTAGTTATTAGAAGTTTTAATATACAAAAATAAATTGAACAAATTGTGTAGAGTTTACTTAATCTCCTTCTAATCTCTGCTTACAGTTTCCCTTATTACTAACACATTGTCTTAGTTTAAAACATTTCTTAAAATTAAAAAAAAAAAAAAACAGTATCAACATGTTATTAAGCATTTTGCATAGTTTGGATCAGGGTTCACTCTTTGTGTATATAATTCTAAGTGTGCTGACCAAAGCTCACACCCTCTGGGATAACTGATCTAATGTTTGATAGTTTTGAGCTTTTCAGAATTCCATAAAGTTAGAATAATCCTTTCAGACTGGATTTCAGACTTGTATCTTTAAGTTAGCAATGCTTATTTAAGGTGTTCTCATGACTTTCTGTGTCTTTTTTTTTTAAGAGAGAGAGAGAGAATTTTTTAATATTTATTTTTTAGTTTTCGGTGGACACAACATCTTTATTTGCATATGGTGCTAAGTATGAACCCAGCGCCACAAGCATGCCAGGCAAGCGCGCTACCGCTTGAGCCACATCCCCAGCCCAACTTTCTGTGTCTTGATAGTTTATTTCTTCTTATCCTTTTATAATATTCTATTTGCATTTTAAGAGCATCTTTGGGGCTTACAGTTTGGACCGATTATGAATTTACTTCCTATAAACAACTGTATATTGCTTTTTTGTGTGGATATGAGTTTTAAACTCATTTGAGTAAATACCATGCAGCTCAATTGCTGGATTGTGGGATAATACTACATTTAGTTTTTTTAGAAACTGCCAAATCTCATACATAGTAGTTGTATCATTTTATATTCCAGCCAGCAATGAATGAAAGTCCTTTTTGTTCCCTATGCTTTCCAATATTTGTAGTTGTCGGGTTTGGGAATTTTAGTCCTTCTAACAGAAATGTATCGGTGTTTCTACGTTTTTTTAAAGTTTGTAATTATCCATTGGGAAAAGACATTGAGCAATTTTTCATAAACTTATTTGCAATTGGTACATCTCCGCTGGAGAGATTTTTCATTAGTGTTTTGTTTATTTTTTTAAAAATTGAGTTACATGTTTTTTTTTTTATTTTTTCAAATTAAGAAAACCTAAGCTAAAGAGAAAGAAGAAAACACAATAAACAATGTGTCTGACTTGTGGGATAATACTAAGTTATAAAAAAAAAAAAAAATGTGTATCTGTATCCCAAGATGAGAACAGAAAGATATCAGAGAGTAAAAATATTTAAATATATAATGTTGAAACCTTCCCCGGCCTCTGGAGGGACCACCGTTGCTGTAGTCTTGGCTTCCACGACCTGCATTCGAGCTAAACGGCCACAGCTGCCACCACTGAGGATTCTCTTGTGCCCGGTTTTGACCGTATTCGTTCCTAGGCGGCCGCCGCCGTTGTAGCTGCGGCCGCGGCCGACATGTTGTGAGGCGGCGGCGCGGGTGTCTGAAGGATGGTTTGGCTGAGGCGGCGGCAACGGCTGCTTGCGGCGGCGGCGACGGCGGAGGCAGCAGCAGCAGCAGCAGCAGCAGCAGCAACAGCAGCAACAACAGCAACAGAATCTCGGGCTCTGTAGAGCCGAGCCCTGTGGGTGTCTGCCCGGTACCGCGGCGAAGCCAGTTCCTCTGGATCTTGCCTTTGCGCCAGCAGTGTTGGGAACAGCTTAGGCGATAGCACCCACCCCTCTGAGGAGACAAGGAGGTGGTTCCCCATCCACTCAAAATTTCCAGACCACCCTTCGGTTCCCCTCCCTAAGCCGGACAGTGCTGCCCCCAGAATCTCCAAGCCCCCGACTTTACTCTTATCTAACTCGCCCTTAATCTCTCAGTCCAGTGTTCCTCGCCCTCTGAAGTCCTCTCCTCCCCCTTTTTCATTTTCTGTACCCTCTTCTAAGAGCGCCCCTCGGATCACTCTGAGGGCAACCTTTTGAGAAATCTCGGTGGAGTTGTGGACTAGAGCCGGGGAGTGTTTTAAAAGTCGGGTTAGAAAGACAGGAAGGTACGATGGCTTCCTCGTCTGGCAACGATGATGATCTCACTATCCCCAGAGCTGCTATCAATAAGATGATCAAAGAGACTCTCCCCAATGTCCGGGTGGCCAACGATGCCCGAGAGCTGGTGGTGAACTGCTGCACCGAATTCATTCACCTTATATCTTCTGAAGCCAATGAAATTTGCAACAAATCGGAAAAGAAGACCATCTCACCAGAGCATGTCATACAAGCTCTAGAAAGTTTGGGATTTGGCTCTTACATCAGTGAAGTAAAAGAAGTCCTACAAGAATGCAAGACAGTAGCGTTAAAAAGAAGAAAGGCCAGCTCTCGTTTGGAAAACCTTGGCATTCCTGAAGAAGAGTTATTAAGACAGCAACAGGAATTATTTGCAAAAGCAAGACAGCAACAAGCAGAATTGGCTCAACAGGAATGGCTTCAAATGCAGCAGGCTGCCCAACAAGCCCAACTTGCTGCTGCCTCAGCCAGTGCATCCAATCAGGCAGGATCTTCTCAAGATGAAGATGATGATGATGATATCTGAAATTCACCAGCTGAGTTTGTGTTTCTTCTATAAATGTTTTTTCTTGCACAACAAAACAGTGAAAGAAATGCTTATCTGTAATTTTGTATACATCTTGGTGGACTTGCCAATTGGTATTCTAGGGATGTCTGCTGTTAAGTTTCATCTATTGTGTGCTATACATGTAAAAACTGTATCTTTGAACTATTGAAAATTTAAAGTTCAGAATATCAATTTTGAATTTTTAATGGCGTTTATGAAATTTTAGATAGCAGTGAGCCCTTTATTTGATCAATAAACAGTGTTACAAAAACTTCAAGTTTATAAAAATACAGTGGAATTTATAAAGAAGTTCTTACTCTGCATTTGCATTTCCTCTGCCCTTTTAACCAAATTAAAATTGGGAATTTTAAATTGAGGTGGGGTGCAGTGTGATGCAGAATAAATTGGATCAGGTTGGTGAAAAAAAGAGTTCAGTTATGTATTATCTGAATTTTTTGTCTTTTAAAATGAGTATATACACAGGCAATAAACATACTCAGATAAATATACTTATTTAGAGAGTCCTCAATACAAGACATTTAAAAACTAGGAAGGGAGTGTGTGTTCAATAGTAGTTGTATAAATTTGATGAGTTATGTTTTTTTGTTTTGTTTTGTGTAGAGGTGAAAGCTAGTTTTATTATAGCATAATTTATCTTGAGCTACACTATTACATTTCAAAGACTGCGCAATTTTGAAGACTGTCATTATTCTTACTATTTCACTCCAGTTCAATACTTGTTATAGTATTACTTGCTTAGTCCATTCATGTTTATATTGTTCAAGTATATAGGTGGGACTTGTGAAACAATTGCTTGGTTCCGTTGGTTTAACTGAGGTTCATGAATATTCAAACCTTTGCTAGGGAAAAGAAATGAAAGCTTATGGATATGCTTGCTATGAAAGAGGGCTTTTTAAAAAATTTAACTTGTAGTTGTAGTTTACTTATTGTTTTTAGCATTACATTTACATTTTCTTGACTAGATGGCCTAGAGAATCCCATTGCTACCTTTTGAAATGACATTGTCTCCATCATAATTGAGTAATAGCTTTAAAAAATTGATTCTTTTTAAAGAAAGTGTCATAATTGATCAGCTCTATATGAAACAAATAGTTTCAACCTGCTCATTAAAGGGAAGAATCTTTAATCTGGTTCCAATAAATAAAGTATAGTATTGATTATTATAGGAATTCAGCATATTGGAGAAAAATGGCACATTATATTTTGGAAACAGAAAGGAAAAGCTACTTAAAATAACATGAAGTAATTAAATTCCTATGTCAGTTGCCAAATCATTTAAATTTCTATATTCCCCAAGCCCAAAAATAGATTCTAGCTGCCATGATTCCAATTTTAATTGGAGAGCTAAATAAGTAAAGTTTGTAAGTATTAGATGTCTTAATCATATTTTGCATTTTAGAAAAAGGGAAACATCGTTGTATACTTATCAAATACACTTCCCCCATATAAGAAAAAGGTTAATAATTTTGCTGAATGTTACTTCAAGCTACTTCCTGGATGTCATATCCATGAAGTACGTTTGGATGAGATGGAATTGTTTTTTAAAAAGTTTAAGTACCAAAGGTAGTCTAGTCTAGAGAAATAATAAGTTAATAAGTATTGGCTTTTCCAATTTGTACTGTAACATTCTTATACTTTTTTTTTTTTTTTGGAGTGTATCTATTTCTCAAGTAAACAACTTAGATATTTTTCCATGCCTTTTTCTTTCTGATGCAGAGTTCAGGTTAATTAATATTTTACTGCATCTGATAATGTATTATATGTTTGAAGCCTATGACTTTTCATTTTGACATTCTTGTGATTTCATATGCTGTATTCTTCAAGCAATAAAATTCTGATGTGTTTTATAAATTGTTTTTATATTTAATGATCTATAGGGAGATATCTATCACTATTTTTACTAGTTTCAGGAATGTTAGGCCCAAAAGACATTTTGGTCATTTGGTGTATTTCTTGTTTGTTTACTGTTATTTCAGAAAATGTGATTTTACTTGTGTTTTTGTAATTTACAGCAAGGCATAACAAAACTAATTAAGCAGTATTTTATTTTTAGCATTTTAAAAGTCACTGTTATATGTTGCCAGTCATTAAACTTTTTAGTCTTTGGAGACAAAAACAAAATCTTCAGAGTTTTTGAGAAATAAAATTGTCGTTTAGTAAAGATTTTTTTCCATCCCCTTGAATATCTATCTTTTTCAGCAGATTGTAAGATTGATAAGCATTGAAAAAAGGCACCAATTTTTAAAATTGCATATACCTATATACATACTGGAGAGTGCACAAATAAAGGTCTGTACAAATTAAATACATTCAGCATCAGCCCTCAGATTAAGTAGACATAGAGCATTATGAACAACCTAAAAGCACCCGGGCCCTTACCTTAATACTGTCTTCTTCTTCCTTAGAAGTAACTACTATTCTCACTTAAAGTCATAGATTAGTTTTGCCTGCAACACAAATTTGTTCTCATACAGTCCTAGAGATGAGAAGTCCTAAATCAGGACTTTCATTAGGTCAAAATCAAGGTATCCACAAGGTTGATTCCTTAGGATTGTGAGAGGAGAATCCTTTTTGATGCTTTTTTTCAGATTCTAATGACTGCCATTACTGGGATTATAGCCCCTTCTTCCATGTGTCTGCTGATATTCCTACATCATCTTCTCATACATAGTCAGATCTTTCTTCTCTCTTACATTTATGACACTTTTTTTAACCTTGAAAGGAATTTATGGCTCCTCCAGATATTTCAGAATAATCCTCCCATCTCAAAATTCTGAATTTGATCACATGTGCAAAGTCTCTTACCATTTTAAATGATAGTCACAGGTTCTAGAGATTAGGATCTGGACATCTTTGGAGGCTATTATTTAACCTACCAAAGTGACATTGACCAATATAGTTGCATATATTTGTAGTTCTTTCATTATCTTTGCTGCATTTAGTGTTCCATTTATCCATTTCTTATTACATCCAAAATTTACTATCCATTCTATCCATACTATCTTTGATGAACATTTGAGGAATTTCCAGTTCTGGGCTATTAGGAATAGTGCTAGTGAAGAACATTTTTATACACTTTTTACTTATATGAATGGGTATATTCATATAAGTAAAAAAGGAGGGGAATTTCTGGGTCATGGGGTGTGCATATTTTTAATTATAGTATGTGCTGTTGAATTGTTTTCCTCAGTGTTTGTAAGAAGGCACCATTTTAATATGTAGCTAAACAATGAATTACCCTAATGATCTAGGGGCCTAACAATGTTAGTGGATTTCTCAAAACACCTAAATTATATCAAATGAGTTATATTTCTACAGCAGGTCTGCTTCTATTTAATATAAGAGGAAAGTAAAAACAGAAGTATTTGTTCTTATTACTGATAGTAGTAGTATGCACTCATTAGGTTATTGCTCCTCAAATGTAATAGAAGTTTAAGGTAATTCTAAATAATAGGTTGAGTTATAAGTAGTGTGTTGAGTTGTAGAAAAATATGTGATTTAATTTTTCAGTTAGGTTTTAAAATTTTGGTTATAATCTTATTTAAATAAATATACAGATGTTTCCTCATAAAGTTCTCTAAATTATATCTGTCAAACTTATAGATGACTGTGTGACCATTAAAAAGAGTATTCAGTCCAGATAGTATGCATAGGCACTCGCCTTCTTTTGTCTTCAATTTGGATTTTTTGTTTCCTTCTCTGACCCTGGCCCCTTAGCCAGAAGTCCTGTTCTACCACGCTTTCTTTTTCTTCTTACCCAGGGTCAATAAGTATCACAGGTAAGATTACCTAAAGTGAAGAGTATGACAACATTATAAGCAGCCTCTCACCAAAGTGTTACCAGTCCTTATCCAGTTTCCTTAAAATAAATGAAAAGAGAAAGTAGGGAATAAAAGGAGAAAAATTTTAACTTATGACCCGTTACTACTGTAAATCAAGAAACTTAATAAAGCCTTAGAACAGAAAAAATAAATAAATAAATATATAATGTTTATTAATCTTTCAAGTTTAATGAAAAATGTCAATTTGCTGGTACCAATGAAACAATTTAGAATTATTTCCTGTTGTTTCAGAATAATATAAATAATTAAACCTCCCATTCACAATCTTTCAACATTGTTAGTATGTATATCCTTTATACACTCACAATATTAAACAGTAATTATAGTTGGAATTGTCTACTGTCCCGACAAATCCATAAACGTGCAAGAAAGAATATTGTTTCATTTGCTCCTGTCTGGAGCAAAAATATGATAACAAATGCTAACCAAATCAACAATTGTTGACTAGATCAACACCAGTAACAAATAGAATTATCACTGAACTAATATAAAAACAAATCAGCAATATTTATTTATTTTAGAAATATTTTAACATTAAACAATTATCTCATGTTAGGTTAACCTAAGGAAGTTATTAACTATCTTCTTTCCTATTTTACATTACTGGTTCAACTTTCACAACACAATATAACATACATGCTATTACAGATCTCCATAGAAATACAAAAGGTATAATTTATAATGATACCTGTAAAAATGTATTCACATTGTTTTTTCCAAAAAGAAAGAATATAAACCTGAAAAGCTTTGTTCTGTAGTATATTAATCACAACAGTATCATTTTTCTTGTGCAGATGAAAAATTTTAAGGAAATTTTTTCAAAGGAATAAAATCTCTCATTCATTGATTAATCCCCATATGAGAAAAGTATAGAGATATAAGTTAAGGAGCATTGACTCTTTTATAAATGAAAAAGAAATGACAATATTTTAAATAAAATTGACAATATGAAGATGCTTATTATAGTAACTTTGAATATAATCTTTGTTAAAGCAAGAAAATCACTTTGGTGATTACTTCTTTCCTCATTGTTTTGCTAAGTAATAATAGCAGAAAGATTTATAAATTTCTAGTTATCAAAAAATTTCTACAAGTCAAATTTTACTAAAATTTATTTTAAAAGAAGCAAACTAATGTAGCCATTTTTCTGGAAAAAATACTACATTCCCATCACTAACCACTTGAAAAGTAGCAAAAGACAAAATGTATAGAAAAGATTGTTTTTTTTTTCTGTACAATTAACTCCCATACACCATGGTTTCTTCCAGAAAAGCTATAAAATTGTCTAAAATAGACATCTTTCACAAGATTTATTTACAGTGTTTATTTATTTACGAGAGTTTTGATGCTAATGTAAGTAATATAGTTTTATATATTGTGATCTAATTTTTCAGCTGATGTATTAGTTTGGCTACCATAAAAAATAAAATCACCAACAGAATGGTTTAAACCATAAAACTATTTCTCAGAGTTGTTTTTTTTTTTTTTCTAATACCTTTATTTATTTAATTTTATGTGGTGCATGAGGATCGAACCCAGGGCCTCACAGGCCTAGGCAAGCGCTCTACTGCTGAGCCACAACCCCAGTCCTCTCACAGTTTTGAAAGGAGCAGCACAGTTTGGTTTCTCCTGAGTTCTCTCCTAGGGGAGCAAACTGACACTCTCTTCCTGTGTCCTCTTATGGCCTCTCCTTTGGCTACTGACTCTTTGGTATCTCTTTCTTTTCTTTCAAGAGCTCCAGTCATATTGGATTAGAGATCCACCCTTAGGATTTTTCACACATAGTTACCCTAGTAAAGAAGTGATCTCCAAATATAATAACATTAGGGGTTAAGGATTCAATATACAAATTTAAGGGTGAATATAATTCAGTCAATAATAATGGATATATAAAAATTTTATATTGATTTGGAATTTAACAAACTTAAATGTTAATTTTTTTTCTGATAGTTGATTTGTGCTCTTTCCCACCAACATAACCAATTAGACACCTTAAATAGTTATGTCCCTTCCAATGCCTTAAACCATTATTTATTTTCATTTCTTTGTTTTACAGCATATCCAGGACCTTAGCATAATGAAAAGAGGAAGGATGATAGCAAATATTCTTTTCTTGTTCCCCATCTAAAATAAAGCACTAAATATTTTACATTAAGATTGTTGCAAATACATCTTATCAGAATAAGAAAACTTTTATTTATTGTTTATTTTTATTTTTTGCTTGGAATTCTTTAATCTTAAATGAATTTTATATTTTCTTACAGGATTTAGCTGAATGAGTTAACATCTAAAGTATCAAAACTAGTTAGTTCTTAATTTCTTTCATTAGTTTTTCAGTTCTATAATTTTATTTCATTTTCTATACTTGTTCTACATAATAATTATCAGTCTTGCTTTTCAGTGTCTTCCTCTGATAATTTCGTTATATGTGGAGTCTCTTTTTTCTTTCTTTCTTTTTTTTTTTCTTTTCTTGTTTAACTTTATATTTTGTATCCTTGTTTAGCTAATTAATTATTTTTACTTTGTATTCAATATTAAGTTTGCAAAAATGTATAAATAATTTAAGACCTATGATTAAGTAAATACTCTCTAAGAATATATATTTTCTATGAGGAAATTCCCTGTCCTGAGACTTTTTATGAGGCTGAATTTAAAAGTGATAGACCAATTCATCAGATAGAGAAAATTTCAAGGAAACACAGAATTCAGATGGTGGTATGAATGTTGCTGGCAGTTTTTAGCCAGGTTAACTTTGATAATCAGTAGCTGATATATTTGAAAAATTGCAATTTGGTCAGAAAAGTGCAAGTAAAACTGGGGTTAAGGAAGGTGTGGTCATTAAAGAGATTTTTACATCCTAAAGAGGTGCTAAGTACTTTAAAGAGAGACCATAGGGAAGATGGCTGGAGGGTATATCAAGAATTCGCAAGACCACACCTACCACAGGTTCAAGAGTATAAAAGTAAAAATTTCCTTGAGAAGGGACCATGTGAACACTCCAGTTTCACGGAGGCAAGTTATTTTCACGATTTTTATCTACCCAGACACTCAGAGACCTCTGCTTCCAATGTCCCAGGAAGCTTGCCTATTTAGTGAGATGGCAACAGACTTTGGTATTTGCCATATTGTACTGGTTCTGCAGGGATGCAGGGTGTTGGAGTTAAAGGGTCATGAAGGCTTTCACCAAGATTTCGAAGACAGGCCTGGGAAGACAGGCAAAGTGTAGTAGGATTGGAATTTCTTCAGGCATCTCCTGAGAGGGCAATATGTGATGATGTGAGTTGAAAGCCAAAGCTGTGGTGGAGTGCCTAACACTAATAGATGCCAGTAATGTGAATGTCTGCTGAGGAAAGCTGTAGGAATCAGGCACAAAAAAAGCCAAGAGAGAAGCCATGTTGATTACAACCAGCTCCCTAGGAGTGGAGCTACATGAGCCCATGTCATAATGCCATGTGCTTCAGATGTTGGATATGAAGTAATATGATTTGTTTGCCCAACCGGATTTTGGTCTTAATTTGCTAGTACTACCCCTTTTATTTTTTTCTAAATAAGCCCCTATATATTGGATGTGTATAATTGCTTTGATCTTTTGTACATGTGTGTGTGAGTGAAAAATTTATTTGCTCATTTCTTGCATTTGAATTATTCTTTGATGACATCCTTAGACTGAGATTCTTTGCCAAAGTCCTTAACGACTACACAATTGCAACCAACCACTTTAGTAGGTTTGCCTTCTCAGTCAATTTTACAAAGGCCTACCCATTCTCCTAGTTTTTTGTTGTCATCCACCTTAATTAGGTTGATTCGGTGCTCAGCACAAAGGGACACTACCAATTTGACATACATAGTCTCATTGCAGATGGATACAAACACACAGAGATGGGCCTAGTGCACAATTCCTCTCAATGTCCAGATGCTTTTGCAACAAACATAAGCTTCATGTTTCATTAATTTAACATAATGCTTGACTTGCTATCTGCTACAAATGAGGCTCAGGATCCTCAAGACAGTGAGATAGGAGCCACGGCCTACAGGTTTGTCATGCTTTGATCTTATAGAGTAAAACATAAAAGAGTTTTCCTTGAGTATGTTGATGTGAGATTTTGGATTTGGATTTTTGATCAGTTCTAAAACTGTTAAGGGACTCAGGGAAATGGACTAAATGTGTTTTGCTTTGTGAGATGGGCATGAGCTTTGGGGAGCCAGAGGAGGAATGCTGTGATTTAGATAAGAAATATTCCCCCAAAAGTTCATGTATGAGACAGTGCAAGAATGTTCAGGGGTGACATGATTATATTATGAAAACTTTAACCTGATCAGTGGATTATACACTGATATAGGTTGACTGGGTAGTAACTATAGGCAGGTAGTATGTGGCTGAAAAAGTAGGTCATTGTGGGCATGATTTGGGGATTTTATATTTTTATCCCTGGTGAACAGAGCTCTCCCTCTGCTTCCAGATTGCCAAGTCCTGAGCTGCTTTCCTCTGCCACACCCTTTTATGAGCATGTTCTATTCCCGCTCCATGCCAGAGCAATAGAGACCATGAAGTAAAGCTCTGAAACTGTGAGCCGAAATAAACTTCCTCCTCTAAGTTGGCCTTCTCAGATATATTGATCACACTAATAAAATAAAAACTGACTAAAACAATATGAAATATACACTATTTATAAAGTAAAAAAAAATTGAATAGTTAGTTTATAGGAAAAAACCTAAATAAGTAAAATAATCCTTGTATAATTATTGCATATTTGAAAACAAATTTAAACAGTACATATTTGGTTATATACTTGAAAAAAGATCATCTGTAATACATAATTAGATAAGTATTCCAGGTTTTTTGTTGTTGTTAATGGTTCTGACAATTTCTAAAGCCATTTCTAATTCTAAGTATTTAAGACTTTAACTCTATTAAACTTTGGCTTGTCAGGGTGTAGTTACAGTATGATAGATTGATTGTTCATGTAGGTATTCTCTTTTGATTAATTTTCATTATGTAACTGTTTGTAAAAGAGAATATTAATGTTAAAATATTAAGTCTCATCATATTTTCTAAAATCTTAATTTGTAGTGAAAAATCAATTAAATTTTCCAAAAATTATAAAGTGAATTTGTGCCTGAATATTTAAATATAAAAATGGAATTACCTTTTCTTTGATTTGCCATACTAAAATGATGGAACACAAAATTTATCCTTACTTATACATAAATTTAAATATTAAGCACTCTATATTGATCGAGGAAGAACTGGATTTAAGGTTGTCAATATTTCTAAATTTGACTTTAATAATCCATAATTGCTTCTTTCCAGATAAGAAGAAATTATATTTGTAGAATAGATAAGAGATGTGATTCTTCTGAGAAAAATAAAGAAGGAATAAATTCCCTCCATGAAAGAAGTATGTCAGAGATTTTGGGAGAGAACTCATTCTCAAGTCAAGGAGTTTATACTGGTGAAATTTGGTAATATTTATAGAATATTTTCCAAATAATGTATATAATATGTTCCTCCTGAATGAATGAATTTTAAATACACAAATGAAATCCAGACATCCAGAACTTTCAAGAGTATTTCACAAAGATGGTGGATCATCTACTCTGCCATTTGTTCAGCACATTATTACTTTTACACACCCAATTAAGCTCACAAGCTTACATAGACTCTAATAAACTCACGAAGTACTTTGGAATATTGTACATGAGAAGGCAAGACTTTATTTTCAAAGCCAATAAACTTTGATTGAAAAGTTGACTTAATTTCAATATGCACTGAAAGCTAGAATATAGTTCTTCTGTTTTGCCTGTCCAACATCCAATTCCATTTATTTTGAATACATATGTGATTTTTTCTTTGGAGAAATAATCTCTAATCTAGTAGGACTTTACATCGTTAAAGTGGAAACAGGTTTTTCCACCAAATGAAAAGATGTAGCTGTAGGCTGATTTAGTCTTTGGTCATAAGTGGACAAATTAATCAGTTATAATCTGGAACAGTCATACCAGAAACAATTTTGGAAGCTATAGACAAGAAATGTTTTTTACCATGGGGTAATTTAGCTGCTAGAATGCAAAATCAGAGAGGTTTGGAAGCTTCGATATGAACATCTTGCCAATAAATAAGGTCAATGCAGAGGAAAAGAGAACAGATATTGATAAAGACAGCAATGTCTATGTTCAATATCAGTTCCTTTATTAGATGACTTTTGCCCAATACATTTTTAAGCCCATTTGAGTTGGAATTCTGTCATTTCCAATAAGACAACACATGACCCACATAGTATCTTCCACTACAAAATCATTTCCAAAGATAAATTCTTGTAACGTAAGCTTTAAGATAAAGTACTTAAATACAGAATCTAGGTTCTCTAAATGCAGAATGTTTGTCCTATTGCTGATTCATCAGCACCAAGAATATTACTTGGTACACAGTAGATGCTTAATACACATTTGCTAAATGAATGCATGTATTTTCATCTTAAGTTGGGGATGATTTTTTTTCTCTTTCCCTTTATAATTCTAATGACAGGAAAAAATATAATACCATTTATTTATAATTAAATGTGTACTATATTAATTTATATATTTAATTGACTATCAGGCTTCCATAAGCAGTCTGGGAACATGGAACTGTCTTGGCTTCATGTAAACATAAAAAAGAGGCAAACTTTATTGTTATTGCTGGTATGACTTAACATGAATAAAGTTATCATATGTATGAAGCTCTAAAACATGTATTTTATCACAATTAGACTTTCACTTGAACACATATTTCCAAAGGATTATATATGCATGAATAATTAATTCTGTGGTTATCAAATATTTATTGAGTACTTATTATATGCTAAAACTAATTCTATTCTAATATGTTATAGTAGAAATAGCAAAATGACTCTTCAATTTCATTAGCCATTAGGGATGAAAAATATAAATTTTACCTCATAGGGTTTTTGAGGATAAAAGGAGTAAAAAGATAATTATGCATGAGCAAATTTTTTCTAAACTACTATTAATATGTAAATCTAATTGCTTTGGCACATCTACTTACATTAGGACTTAAAACTAAGCCATATTTCATGGACATGAACATTTGCACTTGTCAAGAGGGCTGTTCCTACAGAATGTGGTTTGAATTCTCCCAAAGCACCTGGAACATGGTTCCAGAGGATATCACACCCAGTAGTTATTTTTGGTCAAATCAGTAATAATGACCTCTTTATTTCAATAGTTCCTCACTTGCTATCACTAAAACTTCTGTGCCTATTAAAGTATCCTAAATCATATATTTACAAAGGTAGCTTTGTATAATCATGAATTAAATGGATCCTACTTTGCCATCTCCAGTTTCAGTTTCTCATACAGATGTCTCTTACTGGGATTACTCTATTTCAAACTTGCAACAAAATACTTTACTTTACATCCTTTCCTCCATAATTGTAATGTTTCCACCAGATACTGGCATACTTGTTATTGATCTCTACTGCTACCACTGACAATGTCATCTTTTCTCAGAGTTTTCTTTGTCTGTTGCTCTGTTGGGCACTTCTGTCCCTGATAAAACAGGTTTTTAAAAAGTCCATTGTGACTCTTGGAAGAAAAAAATATATAAATATATAAAAATTGAAAAAGTCATTAACCAAAACCTTTATTAAGACCTGGAAAAATGGGAACAGCTTCTGACTGATTTGTGAAAAGCAAGAACGTTAAAGAGGTTATAAGAAAAGCTGAGGATGTCTGGGTATAGTCCATTTTTTTCCCCAGTGAATTTTCATTGTTCAAATTCTGAGAATGTTATAAAAAAAATTGAAGTTGTGTTAGTCATGGGTTAAGATGTAGAAACAACAGAACTGAGTTCATGATTTAGCAGCTATTGATCAACTGTGGAATAGGTACAAGGAGAAACAGTTGTGAACAAGCTCTTGCTAGTGTCAGTGGAAATTTTTATTCCTACAGCATTTTGAAAGTTCTGAATCAAGTGGATTCTCCAACCAACACCATAGTCAATGCAGAAGTGATAAATATGTCCAGGCTTTTGCTGTTTTGTTTTAGCTCAGAGTTTTTATAGTGCTTTCTAGTCTTCATTATTTAAACTCTCCAGAGGAAATAGAAATGAATTTATGAATACCTGAACCATGAACCTCTCTTATACGTACAGTGTTATACTTAGAATCATTCTTTTTGTAATAGGCTGTATTGTATTTTCCCTAAATTTGTATGTTAAAGTTCTAACTTCCAGTATCTGTGACAGGACTGTATTTAGAAACAAGGTCATAAAAGAGATCATTAATTTAAAATTAGGTGACTATGGTGGACCCTACTTCAATATGATTTGTATCCCTGGAAGAGGAAATTTGAACACAAACATGGACAGACAGAGCAATATGTTAAAGATTTCTAGTCTCCACAACTGTGAGAAAATGCGATTCTTTTGTGTAAGCCACCGAGTCTGCAATACATTTTTATGGTAGCTACAGCAAATTAATTCACCTCCCCTCTAAGATCTAAAATTTTGTTAATAGAGGGGGTCTGCTGCCATGTCCTCCTTGAACCTTAAAATAAATTCTCCCTGAATTCTCTGCAGTTCTTTGTCTCACAACTGCCCCTGACTTATCTACTAGATATGAATCCCAGTGTTGGATGCTGCTTAAGTTTTAGATGAGTCACACACCCTGTTCTCTCACAATACACTTTAAATATACACTTAATGAAGTGCCACACCACTATTGCCTGCCCCATCATGATAAATTATGCTCTTTAAAGGTAAGAATTGCTTTGCTATAAATCAGCCTATCCTTAAGTTTCACAGGCACAGACTAATGTAGGGTAAAGGGAAGGTTGTATTTCAAAGATAGTGCAATGCATTTGTCCAACTTCTTGCACTTTATAATTGCATCTTTACGTGAACTTCTCCATTGCTCTTCTGTTTGCAAGTTTTGATCAATATCCTAAGTAATAGTCTTGTCATTAGACTTGCTTAAACATAAAAGCATTGAGGTATCAAAGTGAATGCTCATTGAAAAAAGGAATTGACTATATAGCACACTTGAATGTGCTTGTACTTCTAGATGAATTTATAAGCCCATACTAATGGGTGACCCATTGGACAACATCCTGCAGGCTTGGAGAAGAAAATTAAATAAAAACAGATTGCATACTGATAAAGGGTGAGTGCTTTTTCCATTGCTCAGCATAATTTAAAAATGTGTTATATGTTAAAATAATTTACTTTTCTCTCATTATAAATTAATAGACTATGAACTGAACTAAAACAGATTAGTTAAAATGTGGGTTGTCCTACCTAATACTATAGAACTCCTCCCGCTTTTGTCACACATACAAAATTAATGTTGCTACTTCAACCAAACTTTTTCTCAATGCAATCTAGGTCTTTTGATTTTTTTTTTCCTGACAGGTGCCTCCACACACTTCCCAAATTCAAATCTATTTCTGTGGATTTAGGTTATTTATTGTAATATAACCTCAGTCCTCAGTGCCCAAATCTGTATTAGTTTCTTAGAGCTGCCATAAAGTCTACCACAAACTCCAGTTGAAAACACCAGTCTTTTCATCTTGTCTCATGGTTCTGGAGGCTAGGATTCTGAATTCAAGGTGGTATGGCATGTGGTTCTTCTGCAGTCTGCTCTGAAGGAGAAACTGCCTCATGACTCCCCTCCACTCTCTCAGCTTCTGGTGGCCACAGGTAATGTTTGATGTCACTTGCATTATGGATAAGTCATTCTGATTTCCACCTCAAACTTCACATGGCTTTCTTTCCTATGTGTTTTCACATGCCCTTCTTTTAACCAGTCACTGAATATAGGAGGCATTTTAATCCAAATGACTCATTTAAAAAAAATGTACCCATAAACAAGGCTTTTTAAGAATGAAGTCACATTCTGAGGTTCTTAGTGGACTTGATCTTGGTGGGATACTATACAACCCCATATAGGGGAGATACATGTTTCAAATCAGTAAATAGATTCAGGAGTTAATGTAGTATCTATGATGAATTGGGAATACTTTGTAAAGTATGGGTTAGGGCAAAACACATCAATAGAAAACATTATTCCCCTCCTTTCTCTTCCTGCATAAAAGCATTATTTTATTTAATACCATATGCTTTTTTTTTTAAGTGCAGAGTCCCCCAGTACCACAAATTATGCAGTCAAGTTTCCAACATTTGGGGAAATCGCAGGGGTCAAGCACATAGATAAGCCTCACCCTCGGAAAACCACCTTCGTGAACATGGTCTCTCCCCTGCCAGGTAAGTATGAATACCATATGCTTTGATAGAAATATTTAATCTGGGTTCAAAATATTTTTAAGTTTCCACAGAAAACTGGAGTTGATAGCCAAGAATGTGTACTGAGGAAATGCAAGACAGTAAAAAATTAAAAGCATTTTCCTGCCCTTAATTCCAAAGAGATAAAGGCAAATAAATTCTAAAGAAATTTAAGAAATAAAAATCAACTAAAGGCTTAAATAATCACTCCATTCTATTTTTTTTTTATGGTTCTATTTCAGCTGTAATGTAAATGTTTACATGACAGGGTCTTACTTTCAAATTGTTTATTCTTGATTTTTCCAAATTAATAATCATCCTCCTTAGGTATAGTCATTTTAAGCTTTGACATTATGCAGAACTTGTGCACAGAAAGTGAAGGCAGCCGAGGAATGTGCTGCTTCTGCTTCCTCTGGTGCTGGGCTGCTTTGAAAAGATGTCTCCAGCTGCTTGGCCTGGTCCTCCAGTGCACAGCAGGACTGGGAAGAAAGGCTCCAGTGGCTCCTGCCAAACACATTCCCTACAGTTGACTGGGTAAAATGACTTTGAACAAGGACTCCAAAGAATAGTATGACCAAAGCAAGGAGTATTGTGCTCCATTAGAACAGTGAAGATGAAAGTAAAATGTATCTGAATAAGCAGGCGTGAGTGAGGGAACATATTTATATGCCACCTGTTTTCTATCACTCCCACTGCTAGCTACTCCTTGGTTGATGAAGGAGAGCTATTCAGAGACACTTTGAAACTTAAATTCTGAGTATTTGAGTTAGGAGTAAGAATATCATTAATTTGATCAGGTGTTTCTTTTACTTGTAGAAGAATTTCTTATTAATGATATAAAATCCATTCATATTCATAATGTTCAAAGCATTAGCTCCTAGGGAATTTGCTCCTCTCTGTAGCCAAGCTATAACTCTGTCTCCTGACACAACACCTTGAGTTTCACAAGAATTAATACTACATCTCAACTTGCTTTTGCAAAACCTCATTTTCTGCCAAGTTTTCCCCAATTTCAGAGGCTGCGAGGGCAGGATTAGAGAAAAATGTTACCTTTGCTCTGCATTTTAATAGCTTTTAGGTGAGTTCACCTTATCATTTGCCTGCTGGGATTTATCTTTTTTTGTATCCACCCAATTTTTTTGCTGCTGGAATGAAGCTTATCTACCAGAGCTTCCAACAACATTAGTCCATAATTCTCCATCTGGCGACCTTCTCTGTCTCTGTCCAGAGGTAGCACTGGATTGGAAGCATCTCTGTTTTCTACAGTCCCACTGCCCTTGTTCCCACTATCCACCAAATGAAAATTAGAAAACAGAACTCTCATTCATTTTTATGTTATTGTATGGCATTTTTTTCCTAAAATAGTGCTGCCCAATATTGTCACACCTTATAAATTTTTTTTATTGAAAAAAGCCTCTTTTTTAATTTAAAAAACGATTAAAAGAGGATAAAAAAGGTTAAAAGGGGATTAATAGTTAATAAATGTACATTTTTTGACAAAGAATTTAAAAACAATTCAATAGAAAGTATTTCCCTCCCTAAACCATTTAGTTAACTTCAGTATCAAGAGTTTTTATGTAAATCATCTGAATGATATTATATTGTTATACTTTGACATTGAAATCATAGAATAAAAATCATATTTCTGTGCAATCTTTTTTTGCACTTTTGGGGATTGAACTCAGGGACACTCAACCACTGGGCCACATTCCCAGCCCTATTTTGTATTTTATTTAGAGACAGTGTTTCACTGAGTTGTTTAGCACTTTGCTTTTGCTGAGGCTGGCTTTCATACATTTCTCCTGTATCAGCCTCCCAAGCCACTGGGATTACAGGTATGCACCACCATGCCTGGACTTCTGTGCAATCGTTCTTTTTAAAACTTAACCTAACTTGGATATTTGTACAAAAAAGAATTCTAATTACTTATAAAAACTACCTAAAAATGTCATGTTTATTGTACCATAATGACAAATACATTTTAATTCTTCACTATTTCCAAAAATAATTAAACATATATTGGGTAATATGTCTAGAGGAAAAATTCTTAAGAAGTAGAATTCCTTGACCATAGTTCACGTTTTTAAAATTGTGATAAATATTACCTTGTTATGCTCTGCCACAGCCCGGCTGGCTGGGCAAAATAGCCCGGGGGGGGGGGGGGGTGACGAGGAACTTGTGTACATTGATACAGCAGGAGTGGGAGCCATTTATTGTAGGACAGGAGGGGTATATATACATTACACACAGCTTATCTTAATTAACATAAACTAGATACAGCAGTCAACCAATAAGGAATCTCCACACTTAATGGCTCGATGGCGTTACCTCACAAACCACTCCCTCTGGCAAAATGCCAGGCACCATCTTGACTTGTTTACAGACCCCAACAATGCTCCATAAAGCTGTACCCAAATAAGCCCAACAATAATATGTGGTTTCTACATACCTTCCCAATTTTTTTAGTTTTATAGGTTAAAAATTTTTTTCTTGTAATTTTGATATGCATTTCTTGACATATGATTCACACTAAGTTTATTTTCGTATACATTGGAGCACTTTTATTTAATTTAATATGATTTTTCCTGTGTCTATGATACCCATTATATTTTTTAAAAAAAATTGTTAAGATTGTAAAATATTTAAGAAAATAAAAAATTGTCTAGAATGAATATTTAGGTATTTTTTCCACTTTATCATTTTTCCTTTCATTTTACTTATTGCTTTCTGTATTACGTCTTTAAGTGGTTTTGGGTCATCAGCAGTTCAAAATGGACTACCAGAAAACTTCTTGTTCAAATAAAACTGAATCAACAAACTTAGTATGGCAAGGCATAACACTACCTTGAAAGAATATTAATAGTGTCTTAAAAGGAGGATGTTAGGAAGTGGTGATCAAAGATTTTGTGTCTTTGCTCAAATGGTTTAAGATCTCAACATGGAGAACTGATTGGAACTGGGCAAAGTTTATGACACAATGGTGTAGAATTGGTGACACAGAGAAGCAAAATTATTGAAGCAATTCTTCATGAGCAAATGGTTGTCCTGATAAGTGAGTTGTTCATGCAGGTGAGCAAATTATTTGCCCAGATGAATTGATTTGCAAGAATTTCCTACAGCAAACAGTCAAGTTATTTATTGATTATCAGTCTTATCTTCCTGCACAAGAGTTTTCAGGAGCAAACAGTTAAATTATGTTGACACAGGTGGTCCCACTTCTCAGTCCTAACCATTAATTATATTGATGCAGGTGGTCTTAGTTCTTGTGGTTTTGTTTAATATTTATACAGGTCTTTCCCATTTCAAAGCTAATTTTAGAAATATAAAAAATGAAATATGTTTGCTTCTAATATTACATTTATTCCTTTTTCTTCTTTTATCCTTATTTCTCCTTCCTAGTTTATTAAGTGTGACCAGAATTATGTTGTAAGAAACTAGGTTGTGGTACAATTTTTTTTTGGTAACTAATAAGTTACCCCAAGACCATTTATGAATTAAGCTATATTTTTTCCTTTGACATAAACTAACATTTATTGTGTACTGAATTATACATATTATCATTTATACCTGGACTTTTCTTCTTTACATTTGTTCTATTTATGAGTCGGTACTACATTATATTAATTACTAAGGTTTATAATATTTCATAATATACTGGAATATCTTTAGGTCCTTCAGATATACCCAGTTGTTCTTATTTTATAGAATTTCCTAGCTAAACATTCATTTATACACATGAATTGTAGAATCAGCATGCTGATTATTATTGAAAATCATTTTGGTAGCTTGCAAAGATCACAATTTGCACATTGATTTGGGATTAGTAATGACTCTTCTAACGCTAAGTTTCTGTTCAAATACAAATCATTCCTTTTTAAAAATTCAAGTTTCATTTTAAGTTCCATTATGAAAGTCTCTTTATTTTAAAACTGCTACAATTTCTTATTTAGATTATCCACAGGTATCATATGATCTTATAGTTACTGCAAAATAATATGTTCTATTGTCTTTTGTAACATTTTTTGTCACATATTAAGGCTTTGATTTTGGTATATTGTTTTCCTACCAATCAGCTTATCAAAATCTCCCATTCCTTGTGGTAGCTTTTAGGTGGTTTCTTTGGTTTTTTAGGTATTCTATCATATTATTATACCTAGTTTTAACTTTGTCCCTCCTTTCTAATATTTATACTTCTTCTCTTATATAATTAATAATAATTAAATAGCATCTTCACACGTTAAATACAGTATGTTAAATATGTTAAAAATGAGAGCCAATTTTCTTATTTTACTCTCAACTTGAAGATGAATCATCTTATGATGTTTCATAAATGGCTTATATACTATGCACATATTGATATATTTACAAATTAGACATATGCATATGCACATATTAGTATATGTGCATATGTATGCAAAATCTATACATATAGAACAGAATGGCCTTTATTGACATATTAAAGAAGCATGTTAGCTTTCTGTCACTATGACAAAATAAATATTAACTTATAAAGAAAAAATTTTTCTCACAGTTTTGGAAATTACAATTCAAGTTCAAGGCCTGCTTTGCTTTGGGCCTCTGATGTGATGCTGGATGTCAATGGTGGGAAACACATGGAGTACCCAGCTACTCACCTCATTTCCAGAAAGGAGAAGACAAGTAAAGAAAGATGCTGAGATCCCATAATCCTCTTTGAGGGCATGTCCTCAGTGACCTAGAAACCTCCCACCAGACCCATCTCTTAAAAATCCCATCCCTCCATAATGCCAGTCTGGGGACCAAACCTTTAACTCATGAGCCTTTGTGGGATGTTGAACATCCAAACTATAGAAAGATATACCTTATTAGCAGTATCCAGTGTCAATATAATCTTTGGTTGAACGAATTCTCAATATCAATAGTTTGCATTTATTCACTATAATTGTAACAAGTAGCATTTATTGATTTTCTGATATTGAATTATCTTGAATTTGTAATATAAACTTAAATTGATTGTTTTATCTTTTTAATAATTTATAATTATAGTAACAATGCATAATAACATATTTTTCATAGGGATAAGTTGTATCTATAATTATAACAAGTAGCCTTTATTGACTTCCTGATATTGAATTGCCTAAAGACCTCAATAAGAGAAGGGACTTAACCCTAACAGGGATAGCTACATAGAATGGTCCTTACTGTGGTAGAAATGGTTTGCTAATGATACTGTCTTTCATGGTGTAGATTCTGCCTGGTTCTTCTGAGAAACTTCCTCTCCTAGATCTCAAGTAAAACTTTATCTTTTCCTGACTTCTTCATGTACTTCTGGAGATGGTGGTTTGAATATACCTGTTTCTAATGTGCAAGTAATAAATGACATTCCATAAACTTTTCTGGGTATTTACTGAGAATCTGTAATAATAGGACCTAAATTTCTGAGAAACACTATCTTCTCAAAATACCTGAAATTGATTTATCAAGATATATATTAAGTAGATGTTCTTGAGACATTGATATATGTATGGATTCCATAGCTTTACTTTTGGTGGCTTTGAAATGCCATAGGCAAAAATCTTAAATAATTATAATATACTACTTCTGAAATGTTACTGAACATGTTTTTGCTTTATTTCATGAATTTTGTCGCTATACTATTTTATACAGCGTTGTATGTGACTATAAAATTTGTATGCACTTTCATCATTACGATGTATTTGCCTTGAATGCAGCCTAGCCAGATATAGAGAACATGTTTTCTATCTTTGTATTTGTTGTAATGTCTCATAATTTTGTCCATCCTTCTTATTTCTACTTTCTCAATTGTTTTAAACATATCTTCATATAAAATGTTAGTTTTGATTTTAGTTTGTCATCTAAATACAATTTTCTAAATTCTTTATATTAACTTACTCAAAATTTTCATATGTGTGTGTATACATCTTCATATGTCAATATTTAAAAAAAAAGATTTGACCCTTAACTACAAAACTAGAGGAGATTATTGTCATTAAAGTCATTAAAAATATATCTTTCTTCTTTTTCATTTATCTTATTCATTTTTATTTTTAATATTTTTGCTGCCCCGAATTAAACCTAGGGATGCATACATGCTAAGCCTGTGCTTTACTACTGAACTATACCTCCAGCCCTCCACTTATACTCTTTACTTTTTATAGTGATTATGATTTTGTTTTGTATTGAGATATTTTATAATATGTATAGTCTATTACTTAAAGTAGTGGATCTCTGCTCTCAAATGGAAATAATTACCATTGTAATCCTTGGCTGAGTATATTTACTACTGTATTGGCCAATTTGTTTTGTGGATATTTCCTCCAGAGGCCTCATGAAGAATATTCTCCTGTATTATTATTTGTTTAAAAATTTGTTTAAAGTAGTTTATACTGACTGAGTGTAAACTACTCAGGGTCTTCTTTGATTGAGAAATTGAAAAGATATCAGTTTATATGAGGGCTTCTATTTTTTAACCAGTACAGGCATCTTTATCCTCTTTCTTTTAAAATACAAAGTGTTTTTTTTAACTTTGAACACCAGAAAAATAAAGTAGGCATCACTGTAGTTCTACCTAGACATAATTTTCTCATTCACTCTATATATTAGTTTGTTTTTTTTAACAATCTATGCATTAGAGGGGTTTTATAATCTAAAATCTTTAAACTGTATCTTGAAATTATGTTTTTATTTGGTTCTTTTATTTAATGATACTAATTTTACCTATTTTGATCCAACTTTAGGTATCTTATATACAAGTCAGCTTTCTGCAATCTCTTTAAGTCTCTTCAGTGTCTATTTACTTTAGTTCCATTTTAGTCTATTTTCCCATTCTGGCTTTCCACTCCATTTGCAGCAAACTACATTCCTTTGTTGAATTCTGTGTGTCTTTGTTTCTGTGAATTTTTTCTTATCTTACCTTCTGAGTTCTGCCAATTCTTAATTTATTTCTTTATTTTACTAATATCTTCCTCATTCTCTTGTATCTCTTCTTTGCCTTTGCGATAGTTTAGAAATCATGTGTCCCTCAAAAGTTCATATGTGAGACTATGCAAGAATTTTCAGGGGTTAAATGATTAATGTATTAGAGTTATAACCTGATTAGCAGATTAATTCAGTGATAAGGATTAACTCTGTAGTAACTATAGACAGATGGGAGTGGCTGGAGAATGAAGTCACAGGGGACCTAACTTTCGGTATACATTTTGTCCCTATTGAGTGGAACTCTCTCACTCTGCTGTCATGTCCTGAGCTACTTCCTTCCACTGTACCCATCTGCTGTGAGGTTTTTGCCTCAACTTAGGCTTAGAACTATGGAAAAGAGAATCAACTGATGGTGAACTTAACCTCTGAAACTATGAATCAAAATAAATTATTTTTGCTCTCCAGTGTTCTTGTAAGCTCTTTTGGTCACAGTGGGAGGGAAAAAGATAAACCTGACTAATATAGTCCTTTTATTTTATATTTCCAATTAGTATGTTTACTATACAATTTTCTTCAAGTTTTTGTATCTTCACTGTGATATTTTTTCCAACTTTATCTTCCTTATTTTCCATTTACACTTTTCTTTCTTCCTTATTCGTTAACTTAGACAATGATTATAGAAATTATGAATGGAATATTTAAGAGTTTTACTTATTTCTGAATAAGGTGAATTCTGCTTATACCATCTCTGGGTTGAAGGTTTCTGTGGTGTAAGACTGAGTACTGTTTGTAGGTCACCAGAATATCTCTCTGAATCATGCAGAAATTTCTTACGACACCAAGTTTTGGGAGTCTTTGAATATATGTTGTCTTCTGTCCAAATCAAATTTAAAATTTGTATAAGTTTATTGTGCATATAAAAGAACAGCTCACAAAATGGCAGACCTCAAACCAGGTGGTAAAAATTTCACTTTATAACAATCATATAATATAAACTTAAATTCATTGTTTTATCCTTTTAATCTGACTGGTCCTAGAGTGGATACCTGACATCACCCAAGCTAGACTAGAAAATCTCCCCTGAGATATGAAATTATGGTTGAGACTGCTGGTAAGCTCTGAATCTTAAAATGGAAAATCTGAAATGATAATCTAAATATAATTCATATAAAAATTTAATACTAATGCTAATAAAATTCAAGCTAGAAGAATATGACTAGTTCATGATATTTGAATTCAACTTCCCACTCTACCACATGGGCATATGTGTAAAACTAATTAGAGTGTCAAAAAATATGTACAGTAATATGGCAAACTACATATGTCAAAATTCTACAACAACAAATCATCTAAAAATATCAGGAGGATTATATATTTTTAAAACTTATATAAATGGAAGTCAAGAAGATCACTGGGGCCAGACATGGTGGCACACACCTGTAATCCCAGTGGCTCAGGAGGCTGAGACAGGAGGATGACAAGTTCAAAACCAACATCAGCAACAGCATGGTGCTAAGCAACTCAGTGAAATCCTGTCCCAAAATAAAATACAAAATAGGACTGGGGATGTGGCTCAGTGGTCCAGTGCCATTGAGTTCAATCCCTGGTACCCACTCCCCAAATGAAGATCACTGGGATCAGGGGCAAAGTCAGAAAACCATCCCAAGGTGTGTAGAGAGACCAAAAAGCTACTGAAACCTCTGGGATTGCCAGAGAGCTTCATTCTTTGTGTTCTCTCAAGAAGAGTTTTAGGAAGAGCTAATATCTAAGAAAAGGAATAAATAAGAAGAAAAACGTTCAGAGACTCAAACAGAGGGAAAGATTGTCTGAGCTTCAATTTTGGGTGGGAGTGAGAAAGTCTCCCCCTATATTTCAAGGTCACCAACAATGACCAGGGAGTTAGGTTTTTAACATGAGCTATTTGTGTGATACATACAATCCCAAGATAAAGGAGTTCTTGTTTGGATATGCCTGTTCTGAATTAACGCCAATTCTTTCTCAAGTAATGCATCCTCTACCTAGGCTTTCACCCTTCTCCCCAAAAAAGAAAATTCCCACAATTATAAACCCTCACCAAATAATAACAAAAACCGCATGTGTGAAAAAAAAAATCCAGTATAAAGGAAAGAGTAGAAATAACAAACACAGAACTGGACCAACAAAGTATTGGAGGCAATAAATAAAATAACCAAGTTTAATTTAAAGTCATGTATCACTGAACAATGGGATACATTCTGAAAAGTGTGCCATTGGGCAGTTTTGTTGTGTGAACCTCATAGAATGCAACTTCACAAAACTATATAGAATAGTCTACTACATATGTAAGCCATTCGGGGTAGCCAGTTGCTCCTAGGCTTCAAACCTGCACAACAGAATACCATTCAGAATACTGCAGGCAACTGTAACACAATAGTAAGTATTTGTGCATTTAAACATATCTTAAGGCAAAAAGGAACAGTAAGGACGCTAGATGATAAGACTTTTTCTGCTCCATTATTATCTTATGGGACCACTATGATCGGAGGTCCCTTGTTATCTGAAGCATTGTTGTGATATATATTACTATAACTAAAGAAACAAAAGAGAAATTTTCAAAGAGTAAAGTAAATTTGGAAAAGAACAAAATTGGGATTCGAGAAATTTAAAAAAAAAAGATTTAAATGGAAAATAAATGACCAACTAATAGACATAGCTGAAGTGAGAATTAGGAGGAAAGCAGGCTGAGAGAGGGAAATAAAAAAAGAGAGGCGTCAAGTGCCTGAGGAATTCCAAGGACTGATGAAAACACATGGACCTGGTGCATTTTTAAAAAGCCACAATTACAATCACCCTACTGAACCTGTAGAATGCAGAAGAGAAGTAGTTACAACTCAGCAACTCCATTCTTGCACACAAATACTCAGAGAGGAATTTACATAAGAGGAATTTACACAAGTAGTGATTAGATTGAAAGCAGCAACACAAGGACTGGTGGTGATAACATATTAAAATCTTCAAAGAACTGACAGAAAACATCTGTAAAATAAGAATTGCATTCTTAAAAAGATTATCTTTAACAAACACAAAAGAAATAGTTTCTTTATGATAAAACTGAGGTAATTTACCACCAAAAAACTCTCACATATGTAATTTCCAAAGTGTTTTTCAAGTAGAAGGAAAAAAAATCTCTAAAAGAATATCTAAGTTGTAAGGAAAAAATTATGTATAAATAAGATGATAAATATCTTACGGAATCTAATCTACAAAGATTTCATGAAATAATGCTTAATTTGGGGGGTTAAAAAAACACTATAGAGCCAAAAGATTTGACAAAATCAGATGTAAGCTAGAAGATGAATTGACAATTATTGGAAATAAAACAATAAACTGATTTAGGAGGTAGGTAAATATATTCCACTAGAAAACTGCAATAGTTGTATGTGTGTGTGTGTGTAAGTATATATGTATATATATTTATATTATTGAGACAATGAAATATATGAAGGAAAACTTAATAGAACTACAAGAGCCCCTCCCCCAGCACCTGCAAGGTAGGCGGAACTGTGACCACCGACAGAACAGGCCAAGTGGCCCGAGGAGGGGCAGAGCTGCCAACCACACCTGCAAGGTAGGTGGGCCTGCGACCCACCAGCAGAACAGGCGCAGCGGCCTGCTGAGGGGCAGAGCCGCCCCCTCCCCTCACGCCTGCAAGGTATGCGGAACTGTGACCACTGACAGAACAGGCCCAGCGGCCAGTGGAGGGGCAGAGCCAACCCCCGCGCCTCTAAGGTAGGCGGACCTGTGACCAACCGGCAGAACAGGCCCAGAAACCCGCAGAGGGGCAGAGCTTCCCCATGCGTCTGCAAGGTAGGCAGACCTGCGACCACCAACAGAACAGGCCAGACCTGAACCGACAGGCAGAATAGGCCCAGCGGCCTGCAGAGGGGCAGTGCCGCTGCCCGCACCAGCAAAGTAGGCAGAACTGCGACCACCGACAGAACAAGCCCAGCGGCCCGCAGAGGGGCAGAGCCGCCGCCCACGCCTGCAAGGTAGGCGGACCTGCTACTGACCAGCAGAACAGGCCCAGCGGCCTGCCGGCATGGAAGGCATATTGCCCCAATTGGAGGAGGGGCAGAGCCACCACCCATGCCTCTGAGGGAGACTTTGCAACTATACAAGAGCAATATAAATATATAGGGGGAAAATTCAATAGCACAACAGTTTCACCAAGCAGAAAGAAATGCGAACAGTATGAAGAGACAAGGAAAGAAAGGACCACAAGCAATGCAGGTCAACTCAACGTTAGAAGAGGTAATACCTGCAGCAGATGGAATGTCAGATAAAGAATTCAGGATATACATGCTTCAGATGATCTGGAGTATCAAGGAAGACATTAAACAGCAAAATCAGACAATGAAAGATCACTTTGACAATGAATTACGCAAACAAATCCAGGAAGCAAAGGATCAACTATACAGGGAGATAGAGGTTATAAAAAACAAACAAACAGAAATCCTAGAAATGCAGGAAGCAATAAACCAACTTAAAAACTCAATGGAGAATACTACCAGAAGAGTAGAACACTTAGAAGATAGAACATCAGACAATGAAGACAAAGTATTTCAACTTGAAAAGAACATAGACAGCTCAGCAAGACTGTTAAGAAACCATGAGCAGAACATCCAAGAAATATGGGATAACATTAAGAGACCAAATGTAAGAGTCATTGGGATACAGGAAGGTACAGAGCTCCAAACCAAAGGAATGAGCAGTCTATTCAATGAAATAATACGAAAAAACTTCCCAGACTTAAAGAATGAGACAGAATCCCAAATCCTAGAAGCCTACAGGATGCCGAATGTGCAAAATCATAAGAGATCCACACCTAGACACATTATAATGAAGATGCCCAACATACAGAACAAGGAGAGAATCTTAAAAGCTACAAGAGAAAGGAAGCAGATTACATTTAGGGGTAAGCCAATCAGGATAACAGCTGATCTTTCAACACAGACACTGAAAGCTAGAAGATCCTGGAATAACATATTTCAAACACTGAAAGAAAATGGGTTCCAACCAAGAATTGTGTATCCAGCGAAATTAAGCTTCAGGATGGAAGATGAAATTAAAACCTTCCACGATAAACAAAAGTTAAAAGAATTTGCACCTAGAAAACCATCTCTTCAAAACATCCTCGGCAAAACATTACAGGAAGAGGAAATGGAAAATAACAATGAAAACCAACAGTGGGAGGTAGGACAGTAAAGGGGGGGGGGGAATAATCAAAGAGGAAAACAAACCATGTTTAGTAACATAAATAAACAAATATGGCTGGAAGAACAACCCATATCTCAATAATAACCCTAAATGTTAATGGCTTAAACTCACCAATTAACAGACACAGGCTAGTAGAATGGATCACAAAACAAGACCCAACAATATGCTGCCTACAGGAGATGCATTTGATAGGAAAAGACATACATAGGCTGAAGGTAAAAGGTTGGGGAAAATCATATCACTCATATGGACTTCGGAAACAAGCAGGAGTGTCCATACTCATATCAAATAAAATAGATTTCAAGCCAAAGTTAATCAAAAGGGATAAACAAGAACACTACATACTGCTCAAGGGAACCATACACCAACAAGACATAACAATCATAAATATATATGCCCCAAACAATGGTGCAGCTATGTTCATCAAACAAACTCTTCTCAAGTTCAAGAGTCTAATAGACCACCATACAATAATTATGGGAGACTTCAACACACCTCTCTCACCAATGGACAGATCTTCCAAACAAAAGTTGAATAAGGAAACTATAGAACGCAATAACACAATTAACAACCTAGACTTAATTGACATATATAGAATATACTACCCAACATCAAGCAGTTACACTTTTTTCTCAGCAGCACATGGATCCTTCTCAAAAATAGATCATATATTATGTCACAGGGAAACTCTTAGACAATATAAAGGAGTAGAGATAATACCATGCATCTTATCTGATCATAATGGAATGAAACTGAAAATCAACGATAAAAGAAGGAAGGAAAAATCATGCATCACTTGGAGAATGAACAATAGGTTACTGAATGATCAATGGGTTATAGAAGACATCAAGGAGGAAATTAAAAAATTTTTAGAGATAAAGGAAAACACAGACACATCATATCGGAATCTATGGGACATTGAAAGCAGTTCTAAGAGGAAAATTCATACCTTGGAGTTCATTCCTTAAAAAAAGAAAAAAAAACAAATAAATGATCTCATACTTCATCTCAAAATCCTAGAAAAAGAAGAGCAAAACAACAGCAAAAGAAGTAGAAGGCAAGAAATAATTAAAATCAGAGTTGAAATTAATGAAATCGAAACAAAAGAAACAATTGAAAAAATTGACAAAACTAAAAGTTGGTTCTTTGAAAAAACAAATAAAATCGACAGACCTTTAGCCATGCTAACGAAGAGAAGAAGAGAGAGAACTCAAATTACTAGCATACGGGATGAAAAAGGCAATATCACAACAGACACTTCAGAAATACAGAAGATAATTAGAAATTATTTTGAATCCTTATACTCCAATAAATTAGAAGATAGTGAAGGCATCGATAAATTTCTTAAGTCATATGATCTGCCCAGATTGAGTCAGGAGGATATAGACAACCTAAACAGACCAATATCAATTGAGGAAATAGAATAAACCATCAAAAGACTACCAACTAAGAAAAGCCCAGGACCGAATGGGTATACAGCAGAGTTTTACAAAACCTTTAAAGAGGAACTAATACCAATACTTTTCAAGCTACTTCAGGAAATAGAAAAAGAGGGAGAACTTCCAAATTCATTCTACGAGGCCAACATCACCCTGATTCCTAAACCAGACAAAGACACTTCAAAGAAAGAAAACTACAGACCAATATCTCTAATGAACCTAGATGCAAAAATCCTCAATAAAATTCTGGCGAATTGGATACAAAAACATATCAAAAAATTGTGCACCATGATCAGGTAGGATTCATCCCTGGGATGCAAGGCTGGTTCAATATACGGAAATCAATAAATGTTATTCACCACATCAATAGACTTAAAAATAAGAACCATATGATCATCTCGATAGATGAGGAAAAAGCATTCAACAAAGTACAGCATCCCTTTATGTTCAAAACTCTAGAAAAACTAGGGATAACAGGAACATACCTCAATATTGTAAAAGCAATCTATGCTAAGCCTCAGGCTAGCATCATTCTGAATGGAGAAAAACTGAAGGCATTCCCTCTAAAATCTGGAACAAGACAGGGATGCCCTCTCTCTCCACTTCTGTTCAACATAGTTCTTGAAACACTGGCCAGAGCAATTAGACAGACGAAAGAAATTAAACACACAAAAATAGGAAAATAAGAACTTAAATTATCACTATTTGTGAATGACATGATTCTATACCTAGCAGACCCAAAGGGGTCTACAAAGAAACTATTAGAGCTAATAAATGAATTCAGCAAAGTGGCAGGATATAAAATCAACACACATAAATCAAAGGCATTCCTGTATATCAGCAACAAACCCTCTGAAATGGAAATGAGGACAACCACTCCATTCACAATATCTTCAAAAAAATAAAAAAAATACGTGGGAATCAACCTAACAAAAGAGGTGAAAGACTTATACAATGAAAACTACAAAACCCTAAAGAGAGAAACAGAAGAAGATCTTAGAAGATGGAAAAATATACCCTGTTCATGGACAGGCAGAACTAACATCATCAAAATGGTGATATTACCAAAAGTTCTCTATAGGTTTAATGCAATCCCAATCAAAATCCCAACGGCATTCCTTGTAGAAATAGAGAAAACAATCATGAAATTCATATGGAAAAATAAAAGACCCAGAATAGCAAAAACAATGCTAAGTAGGAAGTGTGAATCAGGCAGTATAGCGATACCAGACTTCAAACTATACTACAGAGCAATAGTAACAAAAACAGCATGGTACTGGTACCAAAACAGACGGGTGGACCAATGGTACAGAATAGAGGACACAGAAACCAATCCACAAAACTACAACTATCTTATATTTGATAAAGGGGCTAAAAGCATGCGATGGAAGAAGGATAGCATCTTTAACAAATGGTGCTGGGAAAACTGGAAATCCATATGCAACAAAATGAAACTGAATCCCTTTCTCTCACCATGCACAAAAGTTAATTCAAAATGGATCAAGGAGCTTGATATCAAATCAGAGACACGCCGTCTGATAGAAGAAAAAGTTGGGTACAATCTACATACTGTGGGGTCGGGCTCCAAATTCCTCAATAGGACACCCATAGCACAAAAGTTAATAACTAGAATCAACAAATGGGACTTACTCAAACTAAAAAGTTTTTTTCTCAGCAAAAGAAACAATAAGAGAGGTAAATAGGGAGCCTACATCCTGGGAACAAATCTTTACTCCTCACACTTCAGATAGAGCCCTAATATCTAGTGTATACAAAGAACTCAAAAAATTAGACAATAAGATAACAAATAACCCAATCAACAAATGGGCCAAGGACCTGAACCGACACTTCTCGGAGGAGGACATACAATCAATCAACAAATACATGAAAAAATGCTCACCATCTCTAGCAGTCAGAGAAATGCAAATCAAAACCACCCTAAGATACCATCTCACTCCAGTAAGATTGGCAGCCATTATGAAGTCAAACAACAACAAGTGCTGGAGAGGATGTGGGGAAAAGGGTACACTTGTACATTGCTGGTGGGACTGCAAATTGGTGCAGCCAATTTGGAAAGCAGTATGGAGATTTCTTGGAAAGCTGGGAATGGAACCACCATTTGACCCAGCTATTCCCCTTCTCGCTCTATTCCCTAAAGATCTAAAAAGAGCATGCTACAGGGACACTGCTACATCGATGTTCATAGCAGCACAATTCACAATAGCAAGACTGTGAAACCAACCCAGATGCCCTTCAATAGACGAATGGATAAAAAAAAAATGTGGCATTTATACACAATGGAGTATTACTCTGCATTAAAAAATGACAAAATCATAGAATTTGCAGGGAAATGGATGGCATTAGGGCAGATTATGCTAAATGAAGCTAGTGAATCCCTAAAAAACAAATGCCAAATGTCTTCTTTGATATAAGGAGAGTAACTAAGAACAGAGTAGGGACGAAGAGCATCAGAAGATTAACATTAAACTGGGATGAGAGGTGGGAGGGAAAGGGAGAGAGAAGGGAAATTGCATGGAAATGGAAGGAGACCCTCAGGGTTATACAAAATTTCATACAAGAGGAAGTGAGGGGAAAGGGGAAAATAATACAAGGGGGAGAAATGAATGACAGTAGAGGGGGTAGAGAGAGAAGAGGGGAGGGGAGGGGAGGGGGGATAGTAGAGGATAGGAAAGGCAGCAGAATACAACAGACACTAGTATGGTAATATGTAAATCAATGGATGTGTAACTGATGTGATTCTGCAGTTTCTATATGGGGTAAAAATGGGAGTTAATAACCCACTTGAATCAAAGTGTGAAATATGATATATCAAGAAGTATGTAATGTTTTGAACAGCCAACAATAAAAAAAAAATTTTAAAAAGGAAAAAAAAACTACAAGAATAAATTGACATAAAAGAAATATCAACACACCTCTCTTAGGTCAAGAACAATAGCAAAATACAGGAAATTTAAACAAAACATATTGTCAAGTTTTATTTAATGGACAATATAAAATTTGCAAGCTGGTTATGGACTAAGATATGAAGCAAATTTGAACAAATTTCAGGAAGCAACTATTAAGTAAATCACATTTTCTGGCCACACCCACTTAGATATAAACAGTAAAAATGAATCAAGATCTTTCCAGAGTGGTTGCACCACTTTGTAGTCTAGCCAACAATGTATGAGTGTACCCTTTTCCCACATCCTCAACAACATGTATTGTTACTTGTATTCTTGATAATGGCCATTCTGATGAGAGTGAGATGAAATCTCAGTGTAGTTTTAATTTGCAAAAAAATAGATAACCTCTTGAAAATGTTAAAAAAATGAAGACATTAATATTTTTAATGGAAGACATACATAACTATAAATATAGCAAAGATTAAAAGGTAATAAGAGAATGCTACAATAACATTTTTCAAAAAAATTTTAAAACTTAGATGAAGTGGAAAAATTTCTAGAAAAATATCACATGATAACTGGGCATTAAATAAAGTAACAGTTAAAAATCTTCTCAGGACTAGTTAGTTTTACAGATGAGCTTTACCAAAACTTTTTTTTTTCCAATTTAGAATTTCTTTTTTCATTAAATAAATTTTAACTTAAATTAAATTTAGTGTTTTACTGATGCATAAGACTATAAAAGTGTGCAGATTAACAGTGTATATATATATATACACACACACACACACACACACACACACACATAGGTAAAACATCTATGAAATTTTGAAGAACAAATCAGTGGTTAGGACTATAGCTCAGCTGTACAGTGTGTGTCCAGCATGCATGAGGCACTGGGTGTAGTTCCCAGCTCTGCCCCTTCCCCCC
Organism: Marmota flaviventris; assembly: GCF_047511675.1. NCBI lineage: Eukaryota > Metazoa > Chordata > Mammalia > Rodentia > Sciuridae > Marmota > Marmota flaviventris. The sequence continues at coordinate 33,495,455 of NC_092499.1, read as the reverse complement.
CACCCTCCTGAAAACAAAAAAGAAGAGGAGCAAGGGAAGAAGAAGGAGGTGATTCTAATCTTTTAGTAACTCTCCTAGGTACTGGTGGGGAAGGGATAATCCCAAATTTATTTTGCAAGGTGACTTTAATCTGGATACTTAAATTAGGTAAAGACAATATTCTAAAAAAATACTATCAACTGAGTGTGGTATTCCACACCTGTAATCTCAGTGACTCAGGAGGCTGAAGCAGTAGGATCATAAGTTCAAGGTCAGCCTCAGCCACTTAACAAGGCTATAAGTCATTTGCAATACAAATGACCAAGGGGATTTTATATATGCATTTTATATATGCATTTTATATATGCATTTTATATATGCATTTCACTGAACATTAAATGCATACGGTCAATAAAAATAGAAATTCTCAGTCATTAGTATTAAGAAAAATGGAAGTCAAGAACACAATTTGGTATCATTTTACACCAAATAACTGCAAAAATTCAGAAGTCACACAAAATCAACTCTTCCAGTAATGTAAAAGAATCTCTTTTAACTATTGCTGGTAGGAATGCAAGTTGGCAAACCACTTTGGAAGTAATTTGGCATTGTGAAAAATTAAACTCACACTACAACTCAGCAACTCCACTCTTGCACACAAATACTAATCTTGCATACTACAATGTTCATAGCAGTAATATTATGATAGCAAAAGACTTGAGGCAGTCCTGTATTCATTTGGGTCCTCTAGAAAGCAGATGTGGAGATAAAACTAGAAGTGCAAGATTTGGGGGAACAATGCTTATGAAGAATAAAGTGAAGAGGTTTCAGGAACAGACAGGGAAAGAGATCAGACTATAATGCAGGTCTGACAGCTATGGAAGGAGATGGAAAGAGGTAGGAATTGCCTTGGATGCAGTGCTGCTTGCAGAAAATCTCTACTAGGCCAATCGATGACCTTCAGAGGAGACCCGCATTGGACAGGAATAATCTGGCTTGAGTACCCTTGTCTATTCTGTCATTGTTCAGAAGCAGCTCAGGAAGACCAGGCCTCTGTGTGAACACTGCAATGCATCTGATCCTCAGTCACTGGTAGATGTCAGCCAACCACACTTCTTGCAGTACATTCTCTTGAAGGGAGATCTGAATGCTAGAAGGCCTCCATGAACTACCCCAAATCAAATGCTCATTGATAGGAGCCTAGATAAATAAATTCTGAAAGGACCATATTACATACTATAGAACAGTGAAAAAATTATCAGGAATAATTGAGCACAACAATGTGGACAATTTTTTTTTTCAGTGCTGGGGGTTGAACACAGGGCCTTACCACATGTAGGCAAGTGCTTTACCACCTAGTCCCATGTGATGACTTTCAATTATCAGAAATCAAATGAATACAACCAGAAACGTGAAAACTTGTGCTCTATATATGTAAAATGAAGTGAAGTGCATTCTGCTGTCATCAATAACAAATTAGAATAAGTAAATTAAATTAAAATAAGAAAACAAACAAACAAAAATCAAATAGAAAAAAAATGAGTTCCAGAGAACCATCTAGAAAATTTTATGAAGTACAAAAATACAATATGTAAAACAGTGGATGTGTAACTGATGTGATGCTGCAATCTGTATACGGGGTAAAAATGGGAGTTCATAACCCACTTGAATCAAAGTGTGAAATATGATTTGTCAAGAACTATGTAATGTTTTGAACAACCAACAATAAAAATTAAAGAAAAAAAAAGTACAAAAATACACAAAACTAAATTGCCGCAGTCAGGCTGGGCACAAAATCACAAGCCACTCAAGCAGGAACAAACTATATTTTTGAAACTCCCCGTCAATGCCCTATACGCTCCCGGGAAAAATCCCGACCAACACAAGCAGTGTTCTCCCGGACACTCCAACAGGAAGTCCCTCCTCCGGAATTCCTACCGCACTTCCCCAACCAATGGGAACTCTCCAGGAGTCCCGTAGCAGGCTGAGGTGGACAGCAGGGGTCTAATATCCATATAAATGCAGATCTTAACATAATCATATCATCTCAATGGCTTGCTGGAGTCACCTTACAACCAAAAATTCCATGCATCATACTACTTGGCTATGGCTCTTAGCACTAAATGGTACATCTTTTTGGGCACACACATATATATGATAAAACTACTTTTAAAATAGCAGAGAGAGAGAGAGAGAGAGAGAGAGAGAGAGGGAGTTTAAAACAAAAATCAGAATGGTTTTCACCTTTGGGGATGAAATTGAGTCATATATAATGGAATAATGAAATTTACAGAAAGATGCAGCAGTATTGTTAATATCCTCATTCTTAGATTGGGTGGCAAGTTCACACACATAAGTTACTGATGTATGAAAATAGAATATATAAAAACACTGACAATAAACCATTAATTAATTAAAAGAGGAGATGGCAACAGGCAAGCTTCAAGATAGGTGATTGGGTTAAAGCATCTTATGCTCTTATTTTATTCAAGAGACAGGTAAGGATGTTGATTGATCTTTTAGAGTTTAAATGTAACCATGTTAAAATTTCAAGGACAACTACTTGAAGACTAGAAATAAAAAAAAATGTATCTTCTGAATCAGTACAGGGGAGAACAATACAAAAAAAATTCAATTCAGAAGCCCAGAAAGAAGAAGGGTGGAATTCAGGGGGAAAAATGAATAAAAGAGAATAAATAGGCCCTGTATGTGAAGAATCACAATGACTGTCAACAACATAGATCAATAGTCTGTTTCTTTTTTAAAGAATTCATCTATAGACATCTTACAAGGAAAAGTTCATGGAATTTTTCTTCATCTGGCTTGTTTATGTTGAACTATCATAATTGTGTCCATTGTCTGTATACTTAACATGCCTAGTACAATAGAAATTCACAGTTGGCTGAGCCAAAAAAAAATGACACAAGTCAAAATTAATTCTCCTCCAAGGTTCTAGGAGATCTTCAGAGGTATGTTTTTATTTTATTAGTCACTGTCCTGAGGCTATGAGGTATTTTAAGACTGTCCTGGAGTTCCCTAAGAAATCTCTATAGATCTTCTGAAATTCACCACTTGACCAAAACTTGCATAAAGCATTTCAGTAGTAGAGCTTCATGGAGCTTGGCATAGGACTTCAGCCCTGAGATGTCATCCTGGGACATTTTCAGAGGCCTGAATTATTTCTTACAGAGTCTAAGAGCTGAATTTGCTAAAATCTGATTCCATATTTTCCTGTCTATGGTGACATTTACTTATGTCAATTTCATAACGTCAGGAGCAATCTTACATAGACAAGTTGGCTGTCCAAGGCTGCCAACTATTACGGGTATTAAAGTCCTGGGTAACTATTTATAATGGCAAAAAGGAAAATCTATTTTAAATGACCACAAAAAATAGAGTTAAAATAAAACTGTAAAATATAGGAGTTTTTACCTTTGCTTCTTTAAAGAAAACAATGCCATAACAAGGTGTGAAAGAAGAATCATGCTGTGCCCCTTTTCTTCCCTAGGAACTAGCATGGTGAGCTCTATGCCTAGGCAGATTTGGAAAACAGAAAACAGTTTCCTTTCTCTCCAAAAATATTATTAGGCAGTCCTCCACTCTAACATTCTCATAATAGGTTACTGCAATTATAATTTTTAGTTATATTTTTATCCACGTAAAACATGCATGACTTTTTTTTAAAATATAAATTAAGACATCTAAAAAATAGCACTCTCACTTGCCCCCATCTCCAAGTTGGGTTTCTCACAGGTAACATCTTCACTTCTTTTTGTTGTTTCTTCTGATTATTACCTCTATAATTTTAAATATGGACTTATATTTCAATTTTAGTCATTGTCTGTTGAGTCTTAGATGTGAAAGAAAGTATTTGGAATTCTGATGAGATCACCCATGCCTTAACATACATCCTCTTTCCTCCATCATCCCAATACACTTGTAATTTTTAATGAATCATTAATCAGTGTTGCAGTTTTGTAACTATGAAAGTTTTACTCAATGTTGAGCAAAATACTGTTATACAATTATGTGTGTGTGTGTGTGTGTATTTGGTGGTGCTGGGGATTGAACCCAGGGCCTTGTGCATGCAAGGCAAGCACTCTACCAACTAAGTTATACCCCCAGCCCTACATTATTTTTTCATATGAGACTTTATGTTTTCCTTGGAGTTGACATTGGCTTCATTTTTATTTGCTAGTTTCTTTTAATGTTTCCATAATGAATTGTTCTCAAACTTTTCCTAAGAACTCTAAAACCTTTTATACTATTTTAATACCACTTTCTACTTGCCAAATATAGCAGATAATCTACTGATTCCAGTTTGTTTTCCTGTAGAGACAGATTTCTTGCACTTTTATGTCATTGTTCATTTTATTTCATTTTACTTTAAATTTTTTCTTTTTTATTGGTGCATTATAATTGTACATAACAGTAAGATTCGTTGTTACAAATTTGTACATACACACAATATAACAATATATCATTTTGCAATCTGAATGGCTTGATCTGGCCTATTGCAGAGATGACATCCTGAGATTCCTCTCTGCTTTATTTCTGTATTAGTTCCCCTGATTCTTAGATTTACTGTCTTTGTTTTTCTTATAAATTCTTATTTTTCTCCATAATATTCTACAGTAACTTTCTGAGAAATAGCTCATGGGCAAGTAACACTTTTACAATCTTGAATGTCTAAGAAAATGTTTTTATCAATTTTATACTTTTGATAGGTTAGCTGGATATGAATTCTATTTTTTCCTCACAATTCTGAAGCCTTTGTTCCATTGTCTTCTGACTGCCAATGTCTTTCATAAGAAGTAGGTCATTCTGATTCTTTAACATGCAACCAAACTTTTCTCTCTGGAAACTTCACACTGACACTTTGGTTGGGACCTTTCTCATTCAATTTTTTTCTGGGCTTATAATTTCAAGTCTAGGAATTACTTTGTATCTTTTGCTGGTCAAATTTCCTGTCCTCTGGTATCTTTTTCTTTACCACTCAGATAATTTGGATTTGGTGTTTTGAATTAATCATGCAACTTTCCAGAATTTTAATTTCATGTTTACTATCTCTCTATCCTTAGTTCTATTTCCTGAAAGATATTTCTGAATTTATCTAGCCCTTCTGATATGTTTTATTTTTTTTCTACCCTACATTTAAATTCCATAAAAATTTTAATTGCTTTCTATATCCTTTTTACACTTTTTTAAAAAGACTCAATTTCTTCTCTTAGCCCTTTGAGGATATTAAATAAATGTTTTAAAATTTTCTTCAAATTTCTATATCGCCTCATTTTTACTGAGTTTTAGCCCTTTCTGTGTTTGTATTCGTTTCGGTGTTTGTATAGTATTGTCTTTTGTATTAGGGATTTTCCTCAAATGAAGTTTTTTTTTGATGTCAGTTTAGGCTAAGAAGCTATTTGGAATGTGTGTGTACAAGCAGGACACACCAAAAAAGGGCTTTGTGATAGTTTCCCAGCAAGAGGCCCAGCTGTTTCAGGAGCGCTTCTGTAAATGTCAATATATGCAAATATTCCTCTCATCCTGCACTCATAGTCTTTTTATATCTCAAGAAAATAATTCTGTAGTCTCCAACCTTGGTGAATACACCTAGCTGAGTCATGGAAAAGTGGTGTTTCAATATTTTGTATATAGGTTTTCAAATTTTATTGTTTGATTGTATACAATAAGGCCCACTCTTTTTGGCTTAGAGGTTTGTGAGTTTTGACAAATGCAAAGAGTCACAAATCCCCACCACAATGACGATAACAACAACAGTGCTATTGTCTCCACCCCCACTCCAAGGCCCTTATCCTTGCCCTTTGTTTTCAAATTCTCCTCCAAGCTCTAACCGTTTTCAACTACAGATCTCTTCACCATCCCAATGATTCTTGTTTTCCAGAATATCATATACATGGACTCATTTGTTCTTTATTTTTATTTTTAATTTTTTTGCATCTGGTTATTTTCACTTAGCATAATGCATTTGAGATTCATCCATCCTGTTTCATTTATCAACAGTTCATTTTGTTGTTGTTGTTGTTGAGTAGTATCCTATTATGTGGATGTATCACATATTGTTCATTAATTTCCTGTTGAAGGACATATGGTTTATTTCCAGTCTTTGGTGACTATGAATAAAGATGCTGTGAACATTTGCATAGAGAACTTTATATGAAAATACCTTTTTTTATTTTAATTTCTCCCTCAGGAGAGGGATTACTAGATCCAAGATGAAGTCCAAGCATGAAAGACATGAAGAAAACTGTACCAGCATACTTCATAATTACATTCTCCAAACTGTAGCAAGAAGAAAATCTCAAAAAGAGCTAGAGAAAAGACATGTTAAGAGAGAGGAACAAAGAAAAGATCTACAGCATATTTTTCAACAAAAACAATGCAAGTAAGAAGATAGTGGGACAACTCTAAAGCACTAAAAAAATTAAAAAAGAAAGAAAGAAAGGAACCTATCAACTGGAAATTCTATGCTCAGTGAAAACAACATTTGAATACAAATTTGAAATAGACTTTTTCAGACATATAAAAGCTGAAAGAATACATCACCAACAGACACACACTATAAGAAATGCTAAAGGAAGTCCTTCAGACAGAATGAAAATACCAGATGGAAATAAAGATGTTCATAAAAGATTAAAAAGCACTGGAAATGGTAACTATGTGTGTAAGTATAAAATAATGTTTTCCCATTTATTTAAATCTCAGCAAAGGATAATTCACTATTTAATGAGAAAATGATAACAATGTATTATGGAGTTTAAAACATGTAAAAATAAAATATACAACAATGATGACAAAAAAGGTAGGAGGTATAAAATGGAAGAACACTGTTGTGAGATTCTTTTACAAACTATGTCATGATACAACATCACTGAAAGGTAAAGGTAAGCTAAAGATGTTAAAGGAAAACCCTAAAGCAACTGCAAAAATAACAAAACAAAGAGTTATATCTAATAAACCAACAAAGGAGATAAAATAAATGTTCAATTTATTCAAAATCATGCAGGGAAAGAAGAAAAGGAGAACAAAGGACAGATGAGACGAGATAGTAGTTTTAAATCTGGCTATGTAATTAATCACAAACTTAAATGGTTTAAATATTCTAACCAAAAGGCAGAAAATTTCACATTAATTAAAAACTAAGACTCAACTATAAGCTGCCTATAGGAAGCTCATTTTAAATATATATAGGGCAAATGAGTTGAAAGTAAAATGATAAAAAATAAATAAAATGCCATGCTATAATATTGTAAAGAAAATTTGAGTGAATATATCAATACCAAAGTAGACTTTAGAGCAAAGAATATTATTTAGGAAAAATATGATCTTGTAATGATAAAGGCTTCAACTTATCAAGAGGACATAAAAATCTTAAATTTTTATGTACCCAATCAAAGAGCTCCAAATAAATGAAGAAAATACTATAAAGAACTGCAAGGATAGACAAATCCACAAATGTAGTCACATAACAAGTAGACAGAATATCAGTAAACATGTAGAAAACCTTTAAAATATTGTAAATTAACTTTAATTTAAATAATTTAATTGATATTTATAGAATATCCAGTAGCAGCAGAATACATATTCCTTTCAATTGTGCATGAAAATATTTGTCAAGGTAGATCATATTTTGAGTCATAGAAAATTCTCAAAATGTTCTCTTAACACAGTGGAGTTAATTTGGAAATTAATGACAGAAAAATCTCTGGAAATTTTCTAAGTATTTGGAGTCTCTGTAACATTTAAAAAAAACTGTGGGACAAATAAAAGTTCATAAAGAAATCAGAAAACATTTTGTACTAAGTGAAAATGAAAACAACATAAATTATTGTGGGATACCATTAAAGCAGTAATTAGAAAGAAATGTACAGCATTAAATGTCAGTATGATAAGAGTGGTCTTAAATTATTGACTTCAACTTCTACCTTAAGAAACTAACCTAACTACAGATTCTACAGATATTAAATAGAAAATAAAGACATATTACAAACTCATTTATTCCAGCTTTATGCATACTTTCCAGCTCATTTTATGTGAACATTTCCCTTAAATCAAAACCAGGTATATAATTCAAGGAAAGAAAACTGACAAATACCTCTCATGAACACAGATTGAAAGTTCTTCTTCAAACTTTAGCAAATTGAATCCAACAATGTACAGTTGTCTCTCCCCCTGGGATGGTTCAACTTATGATTTTTCAACTTTATGATGGTGCAAAAGTGATGAACAATCAGAGGAAACTGTACTTTGAAGTCTGATCTTTCCCTGCATCAACAATGTGCTCTTGTAATGATACTTTCTCATAATGCTTGGCAGAGGCTGCAAGTTGCAGCTCCCAGTCATGATCACAAGGGGAACAGCAGAAACTCTACAGCTACTGTGTTAGTAAGCCATGTTTTGGTCTGCTTTTTTGTTGTTGTTGTTGCTGTTATTGTTGTTGCTCTGACCAAAAGACCTGACAGGAGCAATTTTAGAGAAGGAAAAGTTTATGTTGGGTCACGGTTTCAGTCCATGGTCAACTCACTCTGTAGTGCTGGGCCCAAGATGAGGTACATCATCATGGCAGAAGGGCTTGATGAGGAACACAGCTCAAGACATGATGGCCAGGAAGGGGAGGTGAAGTGACCTACTTCCTCCAGCCACATCCTATTTGCCTATAGTTACTGCCCAGTTATTTCATGTCAGTTGATTAATCCACTGATTAGATTGGGGCTCTCATAATCTAACCTTTTCAGCTTTGAAAATTCTTGTGTTGTCTCACAACAATGCTTTTGGGGGACACTTTGTATCTGAACCATAACAGCAATAATGTGCAGTTAGGTGTGTTATATGCATTTTCAACTTATAATATTTTAAATTTTCAATGGATGTATTGGAATATACACCATCATAACTGTATATTTTATTTATTTATTTTTAGTTGTAGATGGACACAATACTTTTATTTGTTTTTAAGTGGTGCTGAGGATCAAACCCAGTGCCTACCTTGTGCGAAGCAAGTTCTCTACCACTGAACTACAACCTCAGCTCCAACAACTGTGTATATTTTAAAGATAATATGTATGACTCACTGAGGTTTACCTCATTTCATTATTCCTCAAAACAAAAACATTTGAAAACCTATCAATATCATTGATCTTATTATCAAACTAAGAAAGCAAACACCCATATGAATATTTCAGTAGATACAGAAAAAAAAAACATTTGGAACAAGCTAAAATCCACTCCGGATTAAATTTTCTTCTCAACAAATATGAAAAATCTTTGACTGACATCACACTTATTGGTGAAGGCCTGAATATTTTTCCCCCCAAGGTAATAAATAAGGCAAAGTTGTCCACTCTCACCACTTCCATTCATCATCAGATAGACTCTATCCTGTGCAAACAAGCAAGGAAGAGAACTAGAAGGCACCAAAATCAGAAAGGAAGAAGTAAGGAACATTTTTTTTTCACAGCTAGCCTGATTTGTCTTATAGCAATATCTTATGGAAATGTTTCCAAAAATTACCAGAACTAAGTTTAGAAAGGGTGCAAGATATAATATTAATGTACAGAAGTCAATGAGTTTCAATATATTAGCAATCAACTATCATTTTTAGATCATTTTTATTAGCTCTCAATGTTCAGAAATTGAAGTTAAAAATCTTATCACTTACAACAACAGCAAAATTATGAAATATTTAGGGTAGACATGACAAGCAATATGCCAAACCTCTCCTTAGAAATCTAAATAAAAGGAGAGATATATTGTGTTCATGGGTTGAAAGACTCAAAATTGTTAAGATATCAGTTCTCTCTAATTTGGTTTGTAGATTCAGGATAGTCTCAAAATGGAAAAATAAGCTCAAGGCTAACATTCTACTAATACATCTAAATCATACCAGAGAATTGGCTTGAGAAGAAAATATGGCTTTTGTAGCTACTCTGGGAGATGCTTCCATAATACCCTGGGGTGCTTGGCTTTGCAAGGCTACAAGTTAAGTGAGACATCTACTTTTTTAATCTTGAAAAGGTATAACTTACTGAATGTTGTGGTTTGGATGTGAGGTTTACCTTCAATCCCCAGCACCACAAAAAACAAACAAACAAACAACAACAACAACAAAGGGACTTTAGCTTATTAAAAACAAAAACAAAAAAACTCTCCAGATTGTAAGTGTAGGGGTCCTTTCACTATTTCTCAAGACAAGAAAAACCTGTTTTAATCCAGGATGTATGTCCTTCTTGTTTTCTTCATATTCACTTGAAAAGGAGTACTGAAAAGTGTGTGTAGATTAGTCAGGAAGGTACAATACAAAATAAAAATGAACAAACAAATAAACAACAACAAAACAGCCAAAGGGATACAGAAAGCTTTCATAAAACATCTGAGAAGTTACCTATTTCCCTTTGCCTAAATCTATCCTGGTTCCCAGGAAGTCTCAGAGAAATGGAGAAAGTAGGGGGACCCTGTGATTAGCATATGGACATATGGCCACCTCCTTGAATATTTCTCAAGTAGTTAGTGGGCACAGTTTTCCCTCACTTGGTTTCCCAAGGCTATTTCTTTTTTTTTTAAGGTTTCAGAAGTTCCAGGAAAAAAATTTCACATATCAGTGTCATTGCTAATATTGCTGTTATAATTTAAGCCATTATTGGCAGTCTTGTAGAGCAAATAAGCAGGTAAGCTTTGAAGGAATTGTGCATTTCTTCATAGGTGTCTTGGATTTTTAAAGAATGCTCCTTTATGTAGATATAGTCTAAAAATATGCAATTTGTTTCTCTAGACTACTACAGAGCAGGGACTTGTTAGAGATAAACTATCGCTCTCTCTCTCTCTCTCTCTCTCTCTCTCTCTCTCTCTCTCTCACACACACACACACACACACACACACACACACACAAAGTATTTATATAATTCTGTATTGAATTCTATTAAAGGTCTTTAGTCCTCCACCTATATATCATTTGTCTTAGTCTATTCCTGCTGCTATAACAAAATATCTTGACTAGGCAATTTATAAAGAACAGAAGTTTATTTCTAAAAGTTCTGGAGACTGAGAAGCCCAGCATCAAGATGGTGGCATGTTCAGTGACTGGGGAAGGTTTGCTCTTTGCTTCAAAGATGTCCCCTTGTTGTTCCGTCCTCCCATGGCAGAACAGCAAAAAGGGGGCCAAACAGGATCCCTCAAGCCATTTTAATAAAGGCACTAGTCCCATTCCTAAGGACAAAGCCCTGAGGACCTAATCACCTAATCACCTCTGTTAATATTATTGCCTGGAGGATTATGTTTCAATTTGAGTTTAGGAGGGACACAAACATTCAAACCACAGGAGCAGTTTTCCTCAAATCCTGGAGGAGGGCAGCCCCAGGCCAAAATCCTCTAGGCGGTTTGTGGTGTGTGGGTGTGTGTGTGTGTGGGTGTGTGGGTGTGTGTGCGCGCGCACACACACACACTACACACAGAACTGGAGATTGAACCCAGGGTCTCATGCATGCTGAGCCACATCTCCAGCACTTCATATTTATATAAACAGGGTTTCCCTAAGCTCCAACTTGCAATCCTCCTAACAGCCTCTGATCTTTCCTTCTGATCATAGACCTTTTGGTCTGGCAAAGCTTCATGGAGCTTCACATATTTTTGGAAGATTGTATAATGTAGTGCCCATTATACCATAGGTTTCATGAGATAATTATGAAGCACTAAAGCAAATCAGCATACTAAACTGGTTGAATATGCTAACATTCTAATTTTGTATAGAGGATGATTACTGTTATTATTATTTATAGAGTGCAGTAAGTGTACATAATGCTTCAGAAACACGTAGGCAGACAAGGGCTCTACCCAGAGGTGCCTAAGTTCTAATTGCCTGAATTAGACAATGTAAATGAAAAAACACTACTCTGCAAAAGTAGGAGGAGATCAGCTGGAAAATAGGGTTAAAGAAATAGGTGTTTGGGAAGAAATGATGGATAAAAGCAAATGTTCTTTTCAACCTAGGTTGAAGCTGCTCTGTACAAGGCAAGAAGTATCAAAGTAGTGTCACTAAATCCATTTTAAAATACTTTCTGAGTATTTTAAAGAAATTCTAAACATTACTGTAAATTCAGGGCTCCCTGACTTGCTAAGGTGGATTCCAATGTTCACCTGAGCACAACTCAAAGGCAGTTCACAAGGAAAGGCAGAGATGGCAGGGCACAAGACTATAGGGTTGTTAAGGGCAAGAATCCAGTCTGATAAGTACTTGACTTTCTAAATCCATTCTGGCTGAGACTTCTCTTGCCTTCATACCAGTGATGTGGAAAAATGAAAACTTTCTACTTGCAACGTTGTTTTCACGTGTTAAGTAATTCTACTTAGAGGAGCATGCCCAACACTGAACAACCTACCTGTCAGGTATCTCTTCCCAAAACTTGAATTGGAAACAACGAATTGTCTCTTTGCTATTGTTAATTAGGTTTATGACATGAATAGACAGTTGTTCCTTGCTGTAAATAGAGTCCATTTAGAAAGTCTGTTCTATAAATCATAAGAAGGCAGACTTATTTTAAAATCTTGGTGAAGTATAATTATTATGCTTCCTCATTAACAATTTAGTATAAAATTTCTAAATTACTTTTGTGAATGCCATGTTTAAATGTATTATATCAACTTTTTGTTTCAATCATGACATTTCTGAAATTTGAATGTATCAGTTTAGGACTTTAATTTCTTAGAAAGAAATTGGCCACTTGGATTTTTGACTGAGGGGTTAACTTTGTCAGGATTATTCGGCACTAGACAAGCAGTTCAAATACAAAGCTATTAATATATCATGAAGCATAAAATATTAAGAGCCAGCCTAAGTCCCGAGAGAAGTTGCAGGGAAATTCCAGTGTTTTATACCAAACTTGCTATGTTCTAAAAATAAGTGCTTAAAATTTTTTGGTCTGGTTTTCTCTATCATGAATTAATTTAGGCTTGTCTCAAATGTCTCTCTAGAAAAATACCTACATAATTGGATAGATCTATTAAAATCATTTTATCATCTTTAAGTAATGTGTATTTGCATATTTATTTACCTACCTGGATAAATATAGGTATACATTACACACAAAAAAAGTATGCTAGAAGTTGTACAAGTAATATGTAAACTGGTGTTTAGGGGACATAGAGGAAGCTAAGTACTATGTGAAATAATTTTTATTCTTGGTTTTTTGTTGTTGTTGTTGTTGTTGTTTTGTTTTGTTTTTTAATTTTTCTTTACTTTTCCTGTTGCAGAAAATGAGAAGCCACATCAAAGATGGAGGGAGCTTATTTTGATGGTGGAGATAGCTTCTAGAAGCTCAGAATTATGATTCTCCATGGTTGTGTTACCTAGTATTTGTGTTTGGCTCAGAGCTTTAATGGCTATGGAGTATGTGAAGAAGAGCCACTACTGTATTGAAGTATACCTCCTGCTCCAACACAGGAACCTCCTACCCTGGCCCCAACAGAGCAGATCTGTTTCTTCTTTGTGACCATGATGCTCTGGCTCTATGGTAGCTGTGGATTGATACAGGTTTGTGTGTGTGTGTTGGGGGGGGGGGTCCCTGTAATTATCTGATAATTAAACTGCTTGGACATAGGTAGCCTGAGTGCAGTCATGTCACATTGGCTTGGCCTGTTGGGCTGTATTGAGAGTGCCTGAATCTTGGTTCTTCTCATACTAATTAGGGCACAGTCCAGGTAGGTTGAACTAACAAAGGTTCTTAACTTATCAGCAATGCCTATGCCCAATTTAAAATGATGGGCTGCATTATACACAATGAGAAAAGTATGTGTAATGCATTTTGGATAGTGCTTCTGATTTTCCCAAACCAATCTTTAAAACATGTAAATGTCAAAATGAACAAGAAAGAAATTCTAGTGATAAATTGGGCCATCAATATTTATCCTTTAGAAAGCTGATTTTTTTCCCTATCCTTCCCTTTCTTCTCTTCTCCTTTCCATCTTTTCCATTTCATATATGTAAACATATGTAACATTGATATTGTATTTTATTTTATATAGCTTAAAATATTGTATTTTATTTTATATCGTTTTAAATTAAATTTTATCATTTATATTTGAGATTTGTAGCATGATGGACTGGATACATATAGATAGTAAAATGGTTACTATAGTGAGGCAGATAACATACAATAACCCAGTTGCTATTTTTGTGACAGCAGCAGCCAAAAATTTACTATTTAATAAAATCTCTAATATTATACAATTTTATCCTCATATTGTATATTCAATCTCTAAACTTGTTCAGCCTACACATATGCTATTTTCTTTGACCTACATCTCATTTTCTCTCCCCTTCCCCATCCATGGAAACCACTATTTCATTCTCTGTACTGAGCTCTCTTTTTGGGGAAAAAAAAAAACACAAATGCACTTCAACTATATTCATGTGAATATGTCTTATTGTATATGTGAAACCATGCAATATTTTCCATTCTACCATTGGTTTATTGAACTTAGCATAATATCCTCCAATCCTATCCATGTTGTGACAAATGGTAGAATTTCCTTTTTTAAGATTGACTTCTATGTTCAGCCAGAGGAAGAAGAAGCTATGCTCCATTTGTGTATAATGTGTCAAAATACATTCTACTGTCATGTATAACTAATTAGAACAAATAAAAAAAAGAAAAAAGAAGGTGTCTTCTTGGAAATGGTTAAACAGGCTGAATTAGGGAAAGTTATCAGATTCAGAAGTTTTAAGACTATACTTCCTACTCTTTTGTATTTATGAACCAATACAAACATTAAAAATATTTGGGAATGACAATATTCCCAAGGTGTATACTTTTTTATGGTTTTTCCATGTAATGCCATTAAAACAACTAAAAAAAGTTGAACAATATTCCATTGTATAAATACCACTATTTATTTGTCCATTCATATTTAGGTTGTTTCTATTACTTAGCTATTGTGGATAATGTTGCAATGAACATTAGAGTCTAGATTTCTTTACAAGGTAGTGATTTCATTTTTGTCCATATACTCAGAAGAGAAATTGATAGATCACAGGGGTAGTTCTATTTTTAATTTCTTTAGGAACATGCATACTGTTTTCTACAATGGTTGTACCAATCTACATTTCCACCAACAGTTTACAAAGGTCTGCTTGTTTTCCATTTCCATATCTACATTTGTTATCTGTCTTTTTGATAATGACTATTCTAACTGGTGTGAGTGATTTCTCAGAGTATTTTTAGTTCGAATTTCCCTTTTGATTGATTATGTTGACTATCTTTTCACATACCTTCTGGCCATTTTTATGTCCTCTTTGGACATAAAAGAAGGTCCTTTGCTCATTTTTTAATTGTGTCATTTATTTTTCTGCTACTGAGTTTTAAGAGTTCTTAATAAATTTTGGATATTAACCCTTTATTAGATATGTGGCTTGCAAATATTTTTCATTTTGTTGGTTGTTTCCCTTATTGTGCACAAGGTTTTGGGTTTGATGTGGTCCCTGTATTTATTCTTGCTTTGGTAGCCGGAGCTTTTGATGTGATATCCAAAAAATTCATTGCCAAAGTCAATTTAAAGGAGCCTTCCCCTTCTGTTCTCTTTTAGGACTTTTATAGCTTTGGGCCTTACATTTAGGTCTTTTGTCCATTTTCAGCATAAGAAAAGGGTTCCATTTTTTTTTTTCTTTTTAATGTAGGATCCAATTTTCCCAGTACCATTTATTAAAGTGACTGTTTCCCATTGTGAGCATTTGGTGTCCTTGTTGATAATTAGTTGACCATTTAAAAAAGTTTATTTCCAGGCTTTGATTTTTGTTGCATTGGTCTGTGCTTCTGTTTTTATGCTTGTCCCATACTGTAAAAACAGATTTTTTAAATGTGGTTATTTTGTATTCTTTATAAAACAGTCCAATAACAGATGTTTATTAAGTGCCTACCATTGACCAGGCACTGGCCTGGGTCCTAAGAAAAGCAAACAAAATTCCTGCCCTGGAGGAGCTTGTAAGTTTAGAAGGAAGGCACAGATGAAAACAACCCATCAGGTTAGAATGTAAAAAAAGAGTCATTCTGGAGATGTGGACAGAATGCAATGGGAAATAAGGGAAGGAGCAGGAGCACTTAGGCCTGCCACATCAGATAGCCATTATTTACTGTAGTTATGTCAGCCAGGCTGTCATACTTGCTAATAGAGAGTCACTAACTTATTGCCTTGAACACTTGAAGCTGCCACTTTACAATTTTATTTTCAAATCATTTCTTTAATTTGTCAATGACTTGCTGATTCCCACACTATTAATCTGAACTAGCATTTTCAGGGAACAGTGACTCCTACTGAGGAATTAACTGCTTTCAAAACATGCATAACTAAGATCTAGTTATATAATTGCTCATGATGTCAGAGTGCTTTCAAATTTGAAGAAATAGGATGGTTACAGAAGGACCTAATGACCCCATGTCCTTGTCTAATATTTCCCTTGTTCTATTTAGGAACATGGTGTACCTTTACTCATGTTAATTACTATTTATTTGTGAAATCCAGATCACAGTTAAGGGTATCTGTACTTTTGCCCAATTAGCTAAAATTCTAATTTTCAAATGTGGGAACTCCTAAGATTATTAAATCTACAACAGTTTAGACCAGGATTCCAGATTTGCTTCTTTTTTTTTTTTTAATTAAACTTCCACTGGAGAATTGAGATTGTAATAAAACTTTCAGCTGTTTTGTTCAGATCTGATGCTACTCTGGTCACTTTAGAAAGTTCAAGTTATAAAGAACATTGTTTATGAACTGGGAATATTTTCTTCCTTTTATGTCCCTCATCCTAGTTCCACCCTTCAGAAAGTTATTTTAATGAATAAGAGCGTCTCGGCGATTAAATGGTGTCTGTATTAAAGAAGGAAGACGCTTGCAGTTAAAACGAATGTCACTCAACAGGGGCAAAAAATCGCTGGCTATGCTGGCGGTCACTGCAGAGCGCACCTGACGCCTCGCTGCTGGCAGCCGATTTAGCCTGTGCTGCAACGCATTGCACATTTTTCTCCCGCTAGGGTGCGGCAGGCAGAGGGCCAGCAGCTCCAGCCTGGGCACTCAGTAGCCGGGAGGGGTGCGCTGCAGGTGCACGGAGCCAAGCACTCTTCTCCAAGGTTGCTGGTAAGGCACAAACGCTCCAAGAACAACAACCTTTAACCACTCCAGCACCACCTAAAGCGCCTTCATTTGGCGCCTCTGCAGAAAGTCTCTTTTATTTTTGGCCCTTAGGACAATTTCAGAGAATGAGGAAAGTTGGGTGGCTACGTAGATAAGTACCTTTGGAGCACAGGTCCTGGAGAGCGGCAAAGACTCAAATGGTGACCTCACCCTGATGACCTCAAGGGAATCTTTCCTGGAGTTCTCACCACCGCGGCCTCAGACCAGGACCGAAGGGCGGGGCCTCACGCACCTGGAGCCCTGCCTTGGCCTTGATCCCTTTTGCTGGCTAGGGGTGCTTACATCCAGCTTCTGGCAGAAACGCTCCCTCAGGTTCACACCGGGAGAAACTGGGTGCGGAAAGCCAGCCACTTTGCTTTCTTTGCAGCAACTTGACAGTAGTCAGCGGTAAGAGGACTCGTTTGACTCCTCAAAGGACTCACTCGGCTCCTTCCTCTCGGGAATTGCAAGCACTAGTGGAGGCCAAGAGGATCCTGAGAACATCCCAACTCCAACCCGATCCCCTGCTACAGGAGCGTGAATATCAACTCTCCCATAAGGTCTACTCCCTGTTCCTCCTAAACCTCTAGCGCAGCTTTTTGAAAAGCGTTCTGTGCATCCTCCAACTTTGGGAAAAGAGTACCCAACTCCCGCACTTCCATCGCCCAGGCTTTGTTAATCCTTTCCCTCGTCCAAACTCAACCTCCCTAGTATTCCCGCCCCAACCTGAAAGCGAGCGCCCCCGGCTGTTCACGGCAAACCCTTGGCGACTGTTTGTAGAGAGCTGTTTCAGGCTTCTTTCAGGTTCCAGCGGCCCTTCCAATCCGTCCCCGGCCCTGCGGGGCACACGCGCGTGCACACACACACACATTCACTCCCGCTTACACTCACACGTCCTCGCTCTCTGCACCCCACCCTGCGCGCCGCTCCTCCGCTGGGGTTGGGGGAGCGGGGGGTGTAGGTGACGTCAGGACTGCAGTCCCGAGGAGAGCAGCTGGAGAGGGCTGCGCGCTCTTAGCCGAGGAAGCTGGAGGCGCACTCGGGCAGCCGCTGCTCCTCCCTCTCCTCTGCACCCGCTGTCACGCTGCTCGCCCTCAGCAGAACCTCGCCAGCTACCAGGTGAATTGAAAGTCGTTTCCCGGGGAGGACGGATGCTGCAGTCCTGGCATGCACTAAAACTGCAAGTCGGACAGAAACAACCCAGCAGAGGAGCAGAGCGCGCGGCGCTGAGCGCAGCATCCCGGGGCGAAGGCTGCCACTGCTCAGCTAGCAGCCAAGCGCGGCGGCCAGACCTCTGCCCTGCACTCCGGCCCCGGGCACGCTCGCTGGAGAGAGACTCCTTTCCCTTCTTGCGCATTTCGCAGCTGCGCTGGTGTGGGGAATGCGAGCGTGGTGGCTTCATGTAGCCGCGGAGCAGCAGCCGGTGCTAGAGCGAGCAGAGGCGAGGGGGCGGCAGCCTCGGCCCGAAGTAAGTGCAGCAGAAGTTTGCGTCGGTTCCCCTGCTGCTCCCCCTGCGCGAGTGAGAGGCACGTCTCCTCCCCTCATTCTCTAAGGAAACTGAGGGGAGACTTACAAGAGAGCCTTATACAGGAGAGAAAGTGAGCGTTTCCCGACGGGGGCAAGCACCAGGAGAGGGAAGGGAGGGAGGGGTCTTGGTGGGACCATGGGGTATCAAAGGAGGAGACCCTCAATTGGGTTGAGGGACTGGAGAAGAACTCGTCCCCGGGATCCCAGATAGTTGTTTGGGGGGAGCTAAGGTTGAGACTGTCACGCCTCTTCTGGTGACCTTGGCATGCCCCCCTAGAGTGCCGAGCCAGGGGGTTAGGGGAGGCTGGAAACGGGTGCGATTAGGTTCTTGCCTTGCTTCTTGGGCTGCGCTGAAGGCTCGTGCTTCGTGACAGCTGGAAGACAGGACAAGAGGAGAAGCTGGCTTGGAGGCAGCAGGGCTGTAGGGTGGGGATGCAGAGGAGTCTGGACCCAGGGTCTCAGAGTCGAGTGGGTGGTCAGGGCCCTTTGAGGCGCACCAGTGTCTCCACCAGGGCGATAGAAATCTAGGAAGAAGGCAAATATGATACTTCGGGTGCTTGCAGTCGATTTTGGGCGCCTTTCAGGGTTCAATCGCTGATTCTTGTAATTGGGCGGCTTCTCTGAGAACGACAGAGCTCCGGAGAGCTGAGTGACCGGCAGGGGCCTCGAGCCTTCAGGCTGCCCTTCCTGCCCGCTGCTCTTCCCGCGTTGCCACCGGTCCCTTGGAGCCCTCAGACTGCAAGAGCAGGGCGAGACCGGATCTGCTCAAGAACCCTGGGCATTCTGCTGACTTGTCCTCAGTGCATGATGAGCTCTTTTTGGCTGCTTCTTCTGTAACAGAATTTCCCCAAGGAGATTTTATTCCTTAACTGACAAACTTCTAAATGGTTTAAAAAGAAAAAAAAAGTTCATGAAAGCTGCGCTCCTTCTAGGGTCAGAGTCTTATAGAAGGCAGGGAAGCTAGGAATTGGTATGATAAGCCACCCTGGTCTCACCTAAGAAGGGGTCTCTGGGAAATTTATATTATATGCGATGAAATGATTCCAGGAAGGCAGAGAAAGCATATTCTCTGGGAGAACTGTCTGTGCCTAGGAATTGGAAATCCACTTAGCTTTTGATACCAAGGATGCCAGTTTGGGAAAAAGGGGGAGACAATTAGTCAAAACTCACAAATTAGATTCCAGTGAGTTTAAAAGTCATTCATAACAGATACTGGTCACTCAATTCCTTCCTTCCATCCATCCATCCATCCATCCATCCATTTATCCATCCACCCTAAACACTTTGTAGGGCCAAACTATTTGGTAGGCATTGTGTTAGATGCTGGGACAACAGAAATGACTGCTCTGTGGTCCCAGCACTCTGAGGGCTTGCAGTCCATGAAAGAAGTGGTCTGGAAAGCAAATGGAAAAAAAATACATGTGCCATAGTGAGGGACAGGTGTTAACTGGTTTTAACTACAAGGACTCACTCCATCTCATTAATCGTGTGGCCCAATGTCCACTAGATTGCATTCTCCTTGAAGCAGAGAAACTGTCATTCATTTTTGAAGCCCAAAGAACAACACTGTGCCAGGCACACAGTGGTACTGAATGAATGGATGGATGGACTTAAATGAATGAATGGATGGATGAATAAATCATAGTTCAAAGTGTCATAGAAAAGGTGTCATGCTGGAGAGACAGGATAAGAAGGAAGAGAATGAGCTGAAAGAGAAGAAGTAAAGGCAACTGGAGAGGGCAGGAGGAGAAAGAAGACAGGGTTCTTAACTATTTGAAAGTATACATTCTTCAACAAACAAGCTTTGTTTTCCATTTTCAAACAATGGACATTATCAGCAGCCAACTCCGTTTCCTATCTATGAAATGCCTACATCTCTGCAGATATTCAGATTATAGATAACATTTATTAGAGCAGTTTATCTGTTAACTTGCCATGAAGAGGTCATAAAACAATGCTCATATGGATGTGTTGATAATATGAGTTGGATGTGTCTAGCATAATGGGACAGATTGGAAAAAATATTTTAGAATCACCAAAAACAGCTCCTTCACACGTCTAATAATATACTTAATGTGCACATTTCCACCCTTTGTAATTTAAACTGGATTAAAAGATTTATATCCAGATTTTACCCATGAAGATTAAACACATGTATGCAAGACTTTGCTTGGTTTAATGAATGGAGCCCAAGTTAGGGTTTTCAGGTAGAAGGTAGCAAATTCCTAGGTGACTGATGAGGGTTTTCTCCCTCCTTAATTTCATTTTATTTGTGTGTGTGTGTGTGTGTGTGTGTGTGTGTGTTTACCAGAAAGCTAAAGTTCATGTAAACAAAACTATTTACTTTTCATTGCTTTTTTGATATTTATCAATGATATTACAACTCAGTAATTTGAATCAAGAATTTATAGGCAGTAAAGCTGGTTTTAGTTATTGGAACCTTCTCAGTGCTATGTGATTTATGTGATTCAGGGATATTTGTAGAATTTTTGTAAACCTTTTTTTCTCTATAAAATAAGATGATTTTACTTATGTGATTTCACTAGATAGTGAAATTCAGAATATATCAATGTAAAGTACTACTTATTTTGGTACTTTGTATTCTGTAATATTAATTTAGTATACCAACATTGACAAGAAATGTGTAGTCAATGAATAGAAAAAATCCCATATGTTCCACTATTAAGGATTTTGCAGGTATTTTAAGACATTATCAGAGTTCTAGGATAAGTATTGTGATTATAGATGATTTATGGTGGCTTAAAAATGAAATTTTATGTAAAAATATTTTAGAGATACTCATAAATGGTAGCTAAACTCTGGAATGTTTCTTCTGTTGTAGATATTTGATTTGGACTATTTCCAGAACTGCACTGTTAGATCAAATGGCCATTTGAATGAGTCTTACAGATTTGGTAGAAAGTATCTTCTGGGGGAAAGAAGTATATTTTGGAAATATAGTTAGAGTACAGAAATGCTGAGGTTTTTAGGAGTATACTGTCATGAATTGCCAAGATTGGAAATTATTTAACTTTATTTTTGCAGATGAGAAAACTGGGGTCTATAATGGTGTGGGGGGGTTCTGTGTTTCTCAGGATCACATTGAAATGTGTAAGAGTTGTCTGTTTTGCAAATTGTAGGCTTGGGAGGAATTCAGACCCTTAGGGTTTCTAAAACCAGGAGCAATTTAATGGACTTGCTATCCTTGGACTTCAACTTCAACTTCCTCCCTCCTTTCCTCTCTTCTTTTCTTTGTTCTTTCCTTTCTTTTTTGGTGCTGGGGATGGAACCCAGTTGTCTTACACATGCTAGGCTTCTTTTCTGTCATTTTTTAAAGGTTTATCCTTTGCACCTGTCTTCATCTCTGAAAGGACCATCTGCCCAGCTGCCAGCCCCTCATTCTCACAGCTCCTGCTGCCTTCTTAGGTCCTTCAGAAAACAGAGGGAAAAGGACTTGGCTCCATGGCTCCTAGTCTACTCATAGATGTGGTCCTACACCTGTGGAGGAAATGAAGCTTGGGTGGGTGATCCCCACACCGTCCTTACATTTGGACACTAATAGGCACCAAAGAACCACAGTTTCAGATCCGGAAGGGGCTTTTGAGATCATCTTAATCCAAACCCATCATCTTACAGATGAGGAAACTTGGTCCAGGAAATGTTGCAACAGTCACATCACAGCCATTGTGGGAAATTGCATGGATTGTATTTTTTTTCCCATTGGTTGCTTGTGTTTTCTGTCTCTACTGGATGGCATGTGAGCGGCACTAACATTCAATTAGGCTATAGCATAGGCTTGTGGGCTCTGAAGGAGGCAACTTGTGTTCATGTTCCAACCCTCTCTCTCCCTACCTGTTCAATCATGAGCAAGTTACTTAAGTTGTCCAACACCTTTGCTTCTTTAGTAATTTTTTTCTTGTTTTATAGGTTACTGCCTATCCATAGGTATAGATATATTTGCTTAAGCTTTAGATCATAAAGTTTTAAGCTCTAGATCATATATTTTACACAGGAGGCAAATAGCACACAATTTAGCACTCAGTGCACACTAAATAAATATTTGTTGAATAAAGAAATGAATGAACAAGTGAGTGAATGAGTAAAAGAATGATTTTTGAAGGAAAAATCAAATCTTAATCACAAGAGCCACACCCTTTCGCAGATTCTATATCTGATGCTCCATAATGTTCCTTTTGTTAACGTCACTTTCTGGAGAGGTGACACCCTGATGTTCTTGCATCCCAAGCTTGCTACTTCTCTGTTTTACTCTCAGTAAGTGACAGATACTTTTAATTGGGCCAAAACCCCTGCACTAATTCTTGATTCCTCTTTTTCTCCCAGCTAGCATTCAATCTATTAGCAAATTCTGCAAAGGAACATTTACAATATATTGCAAAGCTGACCAGTTCTCACGAAAATCATGCTTGCATGATTTCTCAGGATTATTGCAATGGCTTCCTAACTTCTCTCTCTGTCTAATTCTTGTACCACTTCACAGTCTCAATTCCATAGACACCAGAGAAATACTGCCAAGACACAAGCCAGACCAGGAGACTCTTTTGCTTGCATTTTACAGTGTCTTCCCATCTCTCTCACAGTGAAAGAGATCGACCTTACCCCCAGCTGTAAGGTTTTATAATACCTGGCCACTTCCAGTCCTTCAGAGTTCTTCTTTTACATCCTCCTTAATCACCATGAGTCCACCACACTGACCTCCTTCCTGTTCCTGTAACATACCACACTTGTTCTCATGTAAGCAACTCTCAATTCTCTGTACCCTTGATCTGGAATGTTCTTTCCCCAGATACCTGCTTGACCTGATTCCTTCACTTCCTTCCTATCTTTTCTCCAATGTATCTTCTTAATGAGGTCTTTCTTGGCTAATCCATTTTAAACTATATCTTCTAACTCTTTATTCTACTTTCTGGCAAAAATGATCTTTTTAGACATTGAAATTAAAAACATATACATTTTACTTAAGTTTTTTTTTTTCTCCTCCACTAAGGCCATGAAGAAGAGATTTTTATCTGTTTTATTCATTCATGTATCCCTAGGGCTTTAAATGTATAGCAGATAGTGGGTGTTCTTCCAATATTTGTTGAAAAAATAAATAGATATAGAGTGGAAATTGTATCTTAGGGTCTTGTTAGATCAAATAAAGCAATGCATGTTGAGGCTTAGCAGGGTGCCTGGCACATGTTTAATTAGTATAGGGGATGATGAGGAGGAGGAGGAGGAGGATGATATCATCTATGATCTTCTGGCCTGTTAGTTCCTCTCTTGATCAGATTTGTATTCAGAGGCAAAACTCTTCCAGAATCTTCAGATATTATTTTTGGAAATGACCTTGAAGAACCCTTATGTGCTTCTGGAAATAATTAAGAGCTAGATTAAATCGTCTCTTCAAGATCTAGTCTAGTCCTTCTGTCCTGGGGCTTTTGGAAAGTTGCATTTGTACATTTTGTCCTTGAGTTAAAGTACTACATTCTCACCACGAGATAAGCAAAAGGAAAACAACAGCAAGGGACAAGAACATTGTGTCAAATCTCCGGTATTTCTCCAGTGTCTGTGGAATCCAGACTGTGAGGTGGTACAAAAATTAGAGAGAGAAGTTAGGAAGCCATTGCAATAATCCTGAGAAATCATGCAAGCATGATTTTCGTGAGAACTGGTCAGCTTTGCAATATATCATAAATGTTCCTTTGCAGAATTTGCTAATAGATTGAATGCTAGCTGGGAGAAAAAGAGGAATCAAGGATTAGTGCAGGGGTTTTGGCCCAAATAAAAGTATCTGTCACTTACTGAGAGTAAAACAGAGAAGTAGCAAGCTTGGGATGCAAGAACATCAGGGTCTCACCTATTCATGCAAGTTCTTCTCCAGCAGGGGAAGGATCCTCTTCTCCTAAGAGATCACATCCCATTTCTTAAATGGTAGTGGAAGTGGGAGGCTGGGAATAGTGGCCTCCCAGAGGCCAAAGGTGAAAATCATGGCCTAAGTAAAATCACACGGATATTTTTAGAACATCACTTGTTAATGAAGTTACCTTGTTGAGTTAGGATTAAGAACAGAAAGATGGGAGGGAGGAGAAAGGAAGAGAGAGTCTTCTTGGATCAGCTAGTTGGCCACCTAACTTGATTTTGACACATGTTCCTGTCCCTTGCTGTTGAGTTTTCCTTTTGCTTATCTTAACACAAATGTTTTAACTGGTTGCCTCCAATGAGCAACTCCTTTTAGCTGAGACCTGGCAAATTTTAACTGAGAGGAGTTGTGAGGCCATATCAATTAACCAATGAAGCATTGCATTAACAAATGAAAATGAAATAAAATGGCTTCTGTAAATTCATCCCTAGGGTAGGAATGGCCTATGTGCTAAATAAAAAGTTCTTAATTGCTTAATAATGGGCTCTACCTGTTTAAGTGCACTGTGGAAGTGATGACAGGATATTCTTATGGTTCTACCAGGATATTGTCCTTACGGGTTCAAGTTCGGCACCCTGTTATATTTTCATATAAATGACCACACTAAACTATACAGCTTGCAATTTCTTCGAACTCAAAGCAGTCACATTTAAAAAAATGGACTCAACAGATAGTGCTTTCAGCTCTGTGGATTCATAATAGTTTGACCTCACCAGAGAAGAGCATTCTGTTGTGCCCATTTTTTACTCTAGGAATAGGAAGAGAGCCTTGGGTGTAGTACTTTCAGGTTTCCAGTTCTGTTCTTAGCATGCTCTGTAACCTTGTCCAATTTCCATTAGTTTAGAGTCACTTTTCTGGAGCCAGGAAAAGTTACCACTGCAGCAAAAATGGGGCCAACAACCTTGAACTATATCCATGAGAAATCTATTTTCTTTTAACTGTAAAAGAGATGAGGCCAAAACATCTCTTTAGGGAAGAGAGAGAGAAAGAGAGAGAGAGAGAGAGAGAGAGAGAGAGAGAGAGAGAATGAGGGGAGTGGAGAGAAAGAGATTTGGGGATGAGATGGAATCTGTACTCTAGGGTAGAAACACAAATTATCATAACAATGAAAAGAAAGAGGAGGTGAATTTTAGCTTTCCAAACAACTGCTGTACACATTTTTTTCCCTATCTAGTTCACAAACACATTTTGTCCTCAATGTTCTTCATAAGTAGGTTGTTTGGAAGGTTTTTTTTTTTTTTTCTTGTAGAAACAACATTGCATGTGGAATTTAGGTTCCCAGCTGCCTTGGGATAAGCCTGTTTAATTAATTTCTGAGCATTAAAAAAATAACACTGTAGTTTGCTTCCTCATATGGAAAAACAAATCTTAATGAAATAAAATTAATGAATAAATAATAAATTAATTAATAAAACCCTAATTTCCATCACATCATACCATGAGCTAGATTGGCATTTTTTTTTTTTTTTGGTATATAATCTCTCTCCTTGCTGATTTGTTCAATCGAAGAATGAAAATCTATATATACATATATGCACACCTACACACACACACATATCTGTATGATGAGAATTTAAAATGTAATATAGGTACTCTACCAAATAGACAATGTTGGATTCCTTTTATTTGCTATCTTTTACAAGCAAGCTTATACAATGATACTAAACTAATAAAGTACAAATAAATAAAATCAACATTAAGTTCATAGATAGACATCATTGAGAATTAAGACCACTATAAGGCAAATCTCAGCATTATACATCCATCAGTGTACTCATGGTCTAAGAGGGCATGGGATGCCCTCCTCGCCACCCACCTGTGGTTTTTGCTAGGACCTCTTTATTTTGTATATATGTATATTTTAAAATTTATTGGCTTTTTATAGTTATACTTGGCAGCAGAATCCATTTTGATATAATTATATAAGCATGAAATATATATTTTTCTGGTTAGAGTCCCATTCTTATGGATATATGTGGTGGTGGGATTCACTGTGTGGTTTTCATATATGTACATGGGAAAAATATGTCAGATTCATTCCACTCTCTTTCCTTTGCCTATCCTCTCTCCCTTCCCTCCATTCCCCATTGTATAATCTACTGCACTTCTGTTCTTCCCTACACCATCCCCTTATTTTGAGTTAATTTCCATATATCTGAGAAAACATTTGACCTTTGGTTTTTTGGAACTGGTTTATTTCACTTAGCATGATCATCTTCATATCTATCCATTTGCTGGAAAATGTCATAAAGTCATTCTTCTTTATGGCTGAGTAACGCTCCATTATGGATATATATCACATTTTCATTATTCATTCATTTATTGAAAGGCACCTAGTTTAGTTCCATAGCTTAGCTATTGTGAATTGAGCATCGATGTGGCTGTGTCACTGTATTATGCTGATTTTAAATTCTTTGGGTGTATACCAAGGAGTGGGATAACTGGGTCAAATGGTGGTTCCATTCCAAGTTTTCTGAGGAATCTCCATACTGCTTTCCATAATGGTTGCACCAATTTGCAGTCCCATCAGCAGCATGTGAATGTACCTTTTCCTCCACACCTCACCAACATTTATTGTTACTTGTATTCTTGATAATTGCCATTCTGACTGGAGTGAGATAAAATCTCAGTGTAGTTTTAATTTGCATGTCTCTAATTGCTGGAGATGTTGAACATTTTTTCATATATTTGTTTCTTCTTCTGTGAAGTGTGTGTTTAGTTCCTTTGCCCATTTATTGATTTTTTTAAGTGTTAAGTTTCTTGACTTCTTTATATATCCTGGAAATTGGTGCTCTATCTGAGGTTCAGGTGGCTAAGATTTTCTCCCATTCTCTAGGTTCTCTCTTCATGTTCTTGATTTTTCCTTTGCACTTTGATGACACTTTTCAGTTTAATGCCATCCCATTTATTGATTACTGATTTTACTTCTTGCACTTTAGGGGTTTTATTAAGGAAGTCGGTTTGCTGGACCCTTTCTGCACAGAACAAAGGTGCTTAGCCTGTTGGAAACTTGCTGAGAGTTCTGATTCTAGTTTCCTGTCCCACCTGTTGGATGCTGTTAGATGCAATACCCCTTTTCAGTAGAGACAAAGCAGTGCTTATTTCTTTTTTTTAAAATTTCTCCTTCCCTCCTTCTTGCTGATCTACTTTGTTTCTTCTTCATTGTGGCCTCATTCTCTGGTTTTCTACATTTTGACCTCTGCGTTCTGGTCTTTTTAATGCCTTCATAGAAAGTATGACCAGTTCTCCCCCTAGTGGTGATCCTGAAATCTTCCCTCCGTGTCCTGGTTAATGCCCAACTAGGTTTCATTTGCTGCTGTCCTAGCATGAGGTCTGGTGGCTGCTTCTCCTTATAGCAGTCTCCAGAGATGGAGGAGTGGAGATTCTGTTGGTCACTGATGTGCACAGAATGGGAACCCTAGCAAAGAAAGTACGGCGGGGGGCGGGAACTATCAGAGAGTCACAGTGAGCATCAGAAAGGACTCAGACATTGTCCCATGCACTTCCCTATCCATCCCTAGTTTTGCACTGTGGCTTCCATCTGCATACTCCCTCTGGATCAAAAATCTGGTTCAAAGATTCTTCCCTGCCTTCTGCCTCTGAAAAGTACAAAGATGAGAAGGTTTTTATTTAGAGATGTGCTGACTCTCTATTGGAGGAAACAGCCTTGATTTGTAGGGTTTGTCAATTTCTGTGCTGTAAGTATTTTTTACAGTAGCCAATTCCACCACACCATCAACTGACTTGCAAAACTCTTCAAAATTTAGCAGTTGGCTATCATGAATCTGTGCAAGCTCTCCCCTATCCTCTACTATTTTTATTGTCAACAATTACATAAAAGAAAGGCAAAGTTCCTCCAATTCTCTCTCTTCCATTGCCCGTTTTCAGTTGATAAATATAGAGAAAATAAGTTGTGGATCAGGGGGTCAGCAACCTTGTTCTATAAAGGGTCGGGGAGTAAATAAATATTTTAGATTCTGCAGTCCACATTTGGTTTTTGTCACACATTTTAAAAAACAATGCTTCAAAAATGTACAAACTATTCTTAGCTAAAAGACTGTTCAAAAACAAAAAAAAAACTGGTTGAGCATTAAATTGAGTCTGGGTTCTTAAATTGCTGATCTTTGAAACAGATGATTTAAAGTGGACACCCGAATTTCAGAGGATTGGTATAATGTGTGTGGGTTTCTGCATTTCAGAGAAAAAGTCCAGAATGAATGAGATGATTCTGAGCATTCACTGTAGACTCCACACAGGCTTGGGTCTCTGTGGGGACAATGAGGTCTGTGTGTTTGGGATGGGAAGGTGTGAGGACACTGAGGATGGTGAGCTCAGTGGTGAATAAGAAGAATATGATCACAAAGTAGTATTTTTTCTTCTCATTTATTTTTTAAAAATAGTTTTACTGAACTAGGTGTAGCAGCTCATTCCTGTAATCCCCATGGCCTGGGAGGCTGAGGCAGGAGGATCACAAGTTCAAAGCCAGCCTCAGCAATTTAGTGAAGGCCCCCTAAGCAATTTAGCCAGACCCTGACTCGAAATAACATACAGGGGTTGGGGTTGTAGCTCCATGCTTAGCATGTGTGAGGCACTGGGTTCGATCCTCAGCACCACATATAAATAAATAAGTAAATAAAGGTCCATTGACAACTAAAAATATATTTTAAAAATAAAAATTAAAAATAGTAAAATATAGAAAAGGGCTGGGAATGTGGCTCAGTAATAAAGTGCCCCTGAGTTCAATCCCTTGTACCAAAACAAAACACAGAGTTAAAAAATCCATCCGTGTAAAGTTCTTTAAAAATATATTCATAAAATTGTGCAACTATCACATTTCCTCCCCCACCCCCAGCAGAAACTGCCACACTCAATAGCAGTCAGTCACCACACCTTCTTTACAGTCCATCGCCCTCCCACCCCACCCTGGCAACCACTAATCTACTTTCTGTCTATGTGGATTTGCCTATCCTGGACATTTCATTTGACTAGATACAATATGTGGCCTTTTGTGGTGGCTTTTTTTTTTAAGCTTGGCATAATGTTTTCAAGTTTCCTTCATGTCGTAGTGCACATCACTTAATTTCTTTTTATGTAGACTATAATAGACTGCAGTGACAGTATTGTAGGGATATGCCAGATACCATTTGTCCATTTATCAATTGATGGATAATTGGATTGTTTCCAAATTTTGGCTTTTATGAATAATGCGGTTATGAAGATGCTTGTACAAGTCTTTGTGTGGAGATATTTATTCATTTATCCTGTGTAGACACCTGGGAGTGGAGTTTTGGTGTAATAGGGTAAGTATATTTAGTATTTTGAGGAATTGCCAAACTGGTCTTCACAGCAGGTGTATCATCCTATATTCCCATCAGTAATGTATGAGGGTTCCATTTTCCCCACATCCTCACCAATGCTTTTGTCTTCTTTTTATTATTACTGTCCTAATAAGTGTGAAGTAGTATCTTTTTGTTTGTTTTGTTTTGCGGTGCTGGGGATTGAACTCAGGGCTTTGAGCATGTGAGGCATGCATTCTACCAACTGAGCTATATCTCCAGCCCCAGAAGTAGTATCTTATGGTTCTGATTAGCATTGCTGGTGATACTAAGCATCTCTTCATTTGTTTATTGGACAGTTGCATATTTTCTTTGGAGAATGTTCATTTCAATTCATTGTCCCTTTATTTTTTTATTTTTTTTTTTTTTTTTTGTCATTGAGTTGTGTATGTTCTAGATACAAGTCACATGTCAGACAGGTCCCTTCCTGTGGTTTGTTTTTCACCTTTGATGGTTTAGTTTGCAACTCAGAGGTTTTGATATTTTGATGAAAGACAATTTATGTTCTTTTTCTTTTATTGTTTGTGCAATAAATCCAATTTGATTAAGATTTATTCCTGTTTACTTCTGAGAGTGTTGTAGTTTCAACTCTTGCTTAAATAAGGCCTATAATCTATTTTGAACATGAGTTTTTGTTCCCTGGTATGGGAAGGCATCTTTATTCTTTTGCATGTGGGTATTCACTTGTAGAGAAGAATAGACATGTCTTTGTACCCTTGTGGAAATCAATTGACCAAATATGAGTGCTTATTTCTAGACTATCAATATTATTCCTTTGATCTTTATATTCATGTTAGTGCCACATTGTCTTGAATATTGCAGCTTGGTCATAAGTTTTAAAATTGGAAAATATTGGAAACTATCCTCTCTCTTTACTCTTATTTTGCAAGATTGTTTTGGCTACCTGGCTTCCTTGAATTTCCATATACATTGTAGGATTTGCTTGTCAATTTCTGAAGAAAAGAAAAGAAAAGCTGAGATTTTGGTGTGTTGAGTCTGTAAATACATTTGGAGAGTCATGTCATCTTAACGGTATTGGCTCTTTTATTATGTGAACATGAGATTGCTTTCCATTTAAGAATATCTTTAATTTTTTCAACATTGTTTTTTAGTTTTAAGACCACAAGTTTTGTGTTTCTTTTATTAAACTTATTCTGAAGTTGCTTTATTTATTTTTTGATTCTATAGTAAACAAAAATTTTTTCTCAGTTTTATTTTTGAATTATTTATTACTAATATGTACAAATACAATGGCTTTTTGTATATTGGTCTTAGACCCTCACTGAAATTTTGTTAGTTTTAATATCTTTTTGATAGATTTTAAAGAATTTTCTCTATATAAGATCTTGTCATCTGCAAATAGAGATAGTTTTTTTTCCCCTTTCTTTTAAATCTAGACTCCCTCCCCTTTCCCTTCCTTCCTTTCTTCTTTCTCTTTCTTTTTTAGCTTGATTTCCCTGGCAAGTACTGTAGCATAATGTTAAATAGAAGAGGCCAGAATGGACACCCTTGTCTTTTTCCTTATTCGAGGGGGAAGCCATCTATTTTCACCATTTAGTACAATATTAGCTGTCAGTCTTCCATGGATACCCTTTGTCAGATGGAGGATGTTCCTTTTCTCTCCCTACTTTGTTGAGGGTTTTTAATGTGAAATGGTATTGGATTTTTGTTAAATGTCTATGGAGATAACCATATATATTTGTTTTTATTCTATTAATAGGGTTATATCATATTAGTTGATTTTTAGATGCTAAACCAACGTGGCATTGCTGGGATAAATTCCAGTTGGTTGTGTTGTATAAGTCTCTCTCTCTCTCTCTCTCTCTCTCTCTCTCTCTCTATATATATATATATATATATATATATAACACAAACACACACACATATATTTTTTTTTCTGAATTTAGTTTGTTAGTATTTGTTGAGGATTTTTGTGTCTATTCATGTGGGTATATTTGTCTGTAATCTCATCTTTGTCTGGTTTGAGTATCAAGGTAATAGTAACCTCTCCCTTCTATTATTTTATATACTTTTGTCCTAGCCACTTAAGGGACTACCACAGTTATGAGGATATGAGAAGAGGGAGTAAAGGACTCATATTGGGTCCCAGGCAGCAGTATGAATATGGGAGGAAGATCTCAAGTAGATTCTTCAGAAGACACGGGATTCTTGGTTGCCCCATGGGCAGCAGGTGGTGGGCCTGTTATTGTGTATTCTATGTAAAGGATGTGTTCTCTTTGGCTCTTTATATACATGTATTTATTAAAATATTTTATGGATTACCTATTGTGCAATAAGAAGTAAATTTATTACTAACAAGCTTAAATGAATGTGATTCGTGTCCTATTAAAACACAGGTTAAATGTGGACAGACACAATAAGATAATTACAGATTACTTAGAAAGTTATAGTTGTGATGTTTGATGAAGGTGAGCTTCCTGGTGCCTGAGAGCCTGTCATAAGGGGATTTGGCTGGCATTCTGGGGGAGACAGTATGGTCATGCTTTGGGAAGAAATGATAGAAGGCCAGTGCAGGTGGAGTGCAGAGAGCAAGAGAAAGGGGAATGATGGGATGGAGCCAGGGAGGAGGAGCCAGACCACCCAGGGCATGGATTTTGGGTTAAAGTTCTGCATCATTGTCTTTAGCTCACTGGATTTTCACTTTTAAAAATTCTTTGTCTGAATTCACCAGTCTAATTTCTGTTTCAGGTTTTACTTAAAGAAGGGAAATATCATTCACTATTTCTTCTCTTTCCATTTTCTTTTTCTTTCTTTCTTTCTTTCTTTTTTTTTTTTTTTCACTTTTATGAGACTCAAAATGGAGACAAGAGGGAAATGGAATGGATTGGGGAATTAAAAAGTTTTGTCTTTTGCTGGTCATAGAGAGAAGCCAGGAAGAAAAGCAAGGAACCAGGGTTATATTTATTTTATAGTAGGAAAGGAACAATGGGAGCTAGAAGGAACCCAAATGGACATCTGGTCCAGTCCCCTAATTTTATGTCCGGCTCAGATACTATGGGTGATGTCCCAGTCACTTAGCCAGGACTGCAGAACCAGAACATAAGCACCATCCTCCTATGTCCCTCTTGAGCACTCTTTCCGCTGGCCTGACTCTTACTCAAGCTGAGCTCTAACAGGTAAGAGGAGTGAGGTAAAGGTTTCAGGTGGAGAAGGACAGATATCCAAAGGCCTGTTGTCAGGAACGAGTTTGTAGCAGCCATGGCAGATGCCCCTCTTATTGGAGCACCGTGTGGTGAGGAGAGACAGTGGGGATGAGGTGGAAGAGTTAGGGAGGGGCCTAGTCACAGAGCCTTGTAGTTGGTAAGGTCAGCAGGTGTATTCCAAGTACAGTCTGAAGGGTTTTAAGGAAGGGAGCATCGCAGAAAGATTTATGTATTAAGAAGATGATTCTTGCTGCTTTGTGGAAAGCAAATTAAATATGGCCAGAGCATTGGTGAAGAGTCTGATATAAGTCTCTAGAAGGTGAGATGGGTGAGGAGAATGGAACAGCCTAGAGGTTTGTTCTGGAGTTAGAATCAACAGAACTTGGAGATGTTACCTTTAAACTTTGGTGGGAATTCCAAGAGGAAATGTGATATGCCTAAACTAGAGGGAAAGGGTAGTGTGGCTTCTCTTCTAGACAGGTGGATTATTCTGGATGCAGATATATTGACTCTTTCATAAGCTTCTGAGATGAGTGAAATTTCAGTTAAGGTATCCATGGTTTAACCTGCAGATGTTTCAACCAGATATTGCTGTACCAGCCTGTGTCCATGTGACACTTTGCTTATTTCCTCCAAGGTATCTGACTATAGGAATAGTGAGAAAAAATTCTCAAAGAAAAAAAATCCTGCTGGAGGTATAGCTCACTGATAGAGCATGTTCTTAACATGTGTGAGACCCTGGATTTAATCTCCAGCAATGCCTTGCCCCTGCCTCCCCCACCCCTGCCCCACCACAAAGAGAAAAAAATATGTCTACCTAGAATAACTTTCCATTTTATTAGTGGACAGATGTTTACCTATTTTTCAAAGTCTGGCTCAAATATTACCTTTTTCTATGAAACCATCAAGTTATTTACAGAGGTACATGGCATTTATTATACCCACCTAACTTTTTAAAAAAGTATATATTTTTAGATGTTGATGGACTTTTGCTTTATTCATTTCTTTATATGTGGTGCTAAGAATTGAACTCAGTGTCTGACATATGCTAGGCAAGCCCTCTACCACTGAGTCACAACACCAGCCCACTAAAACTTTTTACTGTGCTATGTTCTCCTTATTATGTCTAAAATGTTATGGTTATCTCTGTTTGATACACGAGAGCCAGGCATGGTGGCACATACCATAATCCCTGCAATTTGGGAGGTTGAAACAGGAGGGTCACAAGTTCAAGGTCAAATCAACAATTTAGCAAGACACTGTCTCAAAACAAAAAATAAAAAGAACTAGGGATGTAGCTCAGTGCTGAAGTGCCCCTGGCTTCAATCCCCAGCACCAAAAAGAAAACAAAAACAAAAAAACAGAGATATGAAGGCTAGAGAGGTTAAGCAATTTTCCCAAGGTCACAAAGAGGCCATCTGGGTGCCACTACTCTGTGTTTTCTTTAGCTGGGAGCTCTCTGGACAGAATGGCTGATTTTCTTTTGCTTCTAATCCACGAACACATTGAAGGAAGGAACTGTGTTGCTTACTTTCAAATCCCCAGTGTTTGATACAAAATAGATGCAGAATGAGTGAAGGAATGGATGGATGGATGAGGCATGATGGACGGCAAGTGACAGGAGTGGAATGGGGCCTTCTGTTATCATATGGAGGCTGCACATTTTCTAGGCCACAGCGTCCCTGAGCTGCATTCTAATTCAGGCCAGTGCAATATCTGGCTTTGCCATCATATTTTTTAAAAATTTCCATTAATCTTTTGGTGTGTTCTGATCAAATAATGCCATTCTCAGATGATGAAGCGTCTGCATTGGCAGGTATTATGCTCTTTAACACAGTTACTTTGTTGTCACCAAGGACATTTCTTTATCTGATATTGATTTACATATTCGATTATGAATGCCATGAAGACAACTATCTGTAGCTAATGAGGATTATATTTGCTCAAAAAATTATGACAATCTGAACAATACAGTACAGACTTGTTCATCCAACATGAATTAAAAGGAGTAGCCTCATTGATCATTATTCACAAGGCTTTTTGTTCTGTGCTGATATGAAGTTAAGAAATATTGGATGCTGTGATTTTACTGTATTTAGTGTCAAGTGGTGAAAGTATTTTTGGAAAATTCA
This sequence comes from Marmota flaviventris, assembly GCF_047511675.1. Taxonomy (NCBI): domain Eukaryota; kingdom Metazoa; phylum Chordata; class Mammalia; order Rodentia; family Sciuridae; genus Marmota; species Marmota flaviventris. The sequence goes on along the minus strand of NC_092499.1, from coordinate 33,460,227 downwards.
TTATATCTTGCAGACAGTTCAAGTTGTGTTGAACTTTTGCTCAGTATAGATTTATGTAGGTGTAACCTGATTTTGAAAAATTTGTCTTCCCAAAATCTGAATTACAGAATAGATACATAAGAAACAAACTCCATCACAAAAGAATCTCCAGGTAATTCATCATGTATCTATGGAGTCGGAACAATGAATCCAGGAGACTGGGTCACCATCTACCCTTCTCATTCTCTGGCATCTGATCAATAAAGCAAACCAACCAAGCAGGATTCCTGGCTTAATAGAAGATATGAATAGTGGGTTTGATTGTTCATATAATTCTCAGTGCAGAGCTCTGTCAAATCTACATTAGAATATATATACTTTAGGCTTTATCCAAAGTCAGAGGTTTTACTCCTACTTTTTATCTAGATTTGAGTCCCCACAGCTCAGGGGTGCTTGCAGTGGGGGAGAGGAATATGGGACCAGATCCTCAGTGCTGATTCACCACCACCTGCTTAAATGTGGATGAGTCTGGAAGACCGGTTCCAGAAGGAAGGCATGCTGGGCAGAGCAATGCCTGCCACATACAATGTCCATGTCCTACCCTATGTGGATAAAAGGACTTAGCACATGTGATTATATTAAGGATCTTAAGATGGGGAGATAAACCTTGACTGTCCATGTGGGCCCAATGTAATCCCAAGAGTTCCTATAAGAAGGAGTCAAGAGAGTCATAGCAGGAGGTAGAGGTGGAATGAAGGAAACAGAGGTCAAGCTGATTGAAGCCATGAGCCAAGGATTGTGATCACAGTAATTTGTTATAGCAGCAATAAGAAACTAATACAGAAGGTTTGAGGACCTACCCAGATGCGCCTACTATAGGCAACAAAAAAACATATAGACACTAAGAAACATTCTCTAGGTCTGAGTCCAGAAAGGGAAAGGAGAAAACCCTGCCCACTAGGAAATGTGGTCCAGTTATTGTCAAGCTTCTACAAACCAAATCAACCACTCTCCTTTGCTGGGATGGAGTGAGTGAGGGAAAACAGAACTCAATAAGGTGTCTTGGTGGGAATCAGTTTAACCTCAGAAATTGGAGGATTCTACAACCATAGGAGGACAGGGGAACTAAGCCCAGGATGACTGCTTTCAGAAAATGTGAAGTGTGGAAATTACAGGGAAAGCTGCTTACTAGGTGAGTCAGGAGGAGAACAAACCTAGATTTGAAACCTCCTTTCTGTTGTCTGCTGACACCCATGAGCCTACAGTCACCGTGGGAGGATAAGGACTTTCACCTTTCATATCTCACCTGAGGACCTCTCAATGGTGGGCTCCTGGGGACCTCAGACAGTGGAGAAATGTAGTTTCTAGACTTTTCCTCCCAAAGGTCAAGGGACAAATGATACAGTATTGATGCAATCTGGCACAGAGGTAAAGCTGTGGTAGAAGTTTGCTTTTTTATAATTTGAAGAAAGAAGGTAGAAAGAGGAACATTATCATCCCTCCCTGCAATCCCCAATCCTATGTTCTCTCTGACCCATGGGGGATCCATAATGGTTCAGTCACCATCACAAGAGCCCCAAACATCTTGGCAAACCCTTTAAGATCTTATAGAGCTGAACAGTCCACTCTGTCCAGAACAGATAGGAGATAGATGTGAGATTGAGTATTAGTGGGTAAATTTAAAATGATTGTGGTGTGATTGATTTACCTGTAACTTACAGGCATCAATTTTGAACCTACTTTATTTAAAGGGCAATTTTTCTTTGAAGCATTTAACAAATAATTAAAGCCAAATTAATATGCATTACAAATGTCAGGAACATTTGAATTTTATTTTCAGAGGGACTTGAAACTTCTGTGTTTACTGTGAAAAATCACATTATGGTGCCATTATTTCTACTTTTTATGATGAAGATTCTCATGCCACTGTTATCTAATTATTAGTGACTAATAATACCATTTAATTAAATAATAATAAACCCAGTATGCCATCTTTCTTATTTTGCTCTCAATGTAGTAATTTCAGAAGATTTATATATTACCTATTCAAATTTTAATTGCCTCTTAAGAGTATGTAGAATTACTTCTGGTCCACTCAAAGCAGCCCAGAGGGTGGAATGCAGCTTGCAGGTATCTTCTGCAGTTTGTGTCTCAGAGGATTAGGGCAGAACAGCTGCAGTTAACACCAGGTGGTCAGTAGGTATCTCTAAAAACTGAGAAGACAAGTTGACCCAAGTTTTTAGGTCATGAACAAAGGGTTTATTAAAGAGCTAGGGAGGGATGTGTTATAGATTAATTTAAGAATCAGAAGATAGAAATTCAGGGAGCAAATTGCTAGAAAATCACTGAAGAAAAACTGTTTGAGGGGCTGGGGTTGTGGCTTAGTGGTAGAGCACCTGTCTTGTGTGTGTGAGGCACTGGGTTCGATTCTCAGTACCACATATAAATAAATAAAACAAATAAAGGTCCATAGACAACTGAAAGAAAGAAAGAAAGAAACTGCTTGAATCTATCATATTTTGGACTGCATTTATCTGCTTAGACCTTTGACTGTCTCTTTCAGGCCTACCCAGCCTAGGTTCTGGTCTGATAAACTGTTTGCCCTTGGTTCTCTACACTCCACTCCCTACTATCAATGAGTAATTTCTCCATTTCTAAGACAATAAGGTCCAAATCAAGAGTTAGTGGGGTCAGTTCCCAGGTGAACTATCAATCACTTCAGATGTATTTTAACAGAGATCTTGTTTTAATCCTCCCAATGGATCAGTCCAGGTCATAGACAGATGAACTATCCTGGACAAGAAGGTAGGTTCTTTTAAAAACTGTATGTCTGCAAACATTTCCATAGCCCTGTGCATGTTTACCAGGCTCATGGAATGATGATTTCAATTGTGGGAACCATCCTACCCATCACATGATCAGTTAATATGAAAATTCTGCTCTTGTGTAGTGTAATCATTAATGTTCTGTCTAATTTCTCTTTGTCTAGGAGCCTTACTAATTTGAATGGATTTATTAGTATCATTATTAGCTGTTAGAGTCTGTAAACAAGTCAAAAATAACACCTGGCATTTTGCCAGGGGAATGTTAGAGTTCGTAAACAAGTCTGGATGGTGCCTGGCAAAATGCCAGAGGGAGTGGTTTGAGAAGTAACAAAAGCGAGCCATTAAGTGTGGAGATTCCTTATTGGTTGACTGATGTATCTAGTTTATGCTAATTAGATAAGCTGTGTGGAATGTATAAATACTGCTCCTGTCCTGCAATAAACGGCTCCTACTCCTGCTGTATCAACGTACAGAAGTTATTCGTCACCCCCCCGGTTATTTTGCTGCAGCCGGACTCCGGAAGATGGTGGCCCGTACGGGGAGCCCCGGGACACTCGGGGGTAAGTGACGAAAAAAAGCTGCCCGTCCATAGATAGGACGGGAGCAAATCTGCTCGTCCCTAGGCAGATAGGGCGAGAGGAAAAATGACCATTTCGAGAAAATGGAGAAGATTGATACAGTATGTTTGTGTCTTGTTTTGTCTCAGTGTATTGTATTGTCTTTGTGATGAAAATATGGAAGGGGTGAGAAGTAAATTACTAAGGGAAGAAGGCACCCCAGTGGAACCAAGAATAGTTAGGGCATGTGTTGATAAGAGCCCAGGAACTCTAGTCAGAAAGAAAAAGAAAGTTCAGAAGAAGAAGGATTATCAGGAAAAAAGTTGCAGCAAAAGGCTATTACTAAATACTTTTTGTTACCGGAGGGTGCGTGAAGCGGAGAGGCAGCTGCCGAGTGTGCAAGCCGGTCACAGGGCAGCAAGGATTTTCCAAGAGGCGGCGGCGACTGGCCCTTCCCCGCCTCCTGGCCGGGGAGCTGGCTCTTCCACTGCCGCGAGCCCAAATCTAGACCTGACCTGGAGGCACAGTCTCGCAGGCTCTTGCTCCCTGTGCCCAGTAGCAGTTTGAGTCGGGGACACTCCCCAGGGCCATCTGGGGCTGCCCAGGCACTACAGCCAGCAGAAGACGCTACTGGTGTCCCTGATGTTTGGTCATTTTCAATGCCAATAACTAAGCTACAATGGTTCTCCCACACCTGGAAGCTGATGAGTAATGAGCACTATTAATGCTTATTTCCAATGCAAAAAAACCTTGAGATAATGTACTAAATTGTTCAGAAGGTTGTTTTCTTAGTGGAATACTACAGGATTTTCTTTAGCCATCCGGGAGTTCCTGTCTTCGTTCCAGTGCCGGTAAAGACCAAGGTGGAAGAATTTCCAGTGTTGCTGAAAACCGGATGAAACTTCGGCTGAAAAACGGACGAGACTTCAGAGCTGTTGCTGTTTCTGCTGCTACAGCTTAAGCTAGCTGCCTGCAGAACTTACCTGGACTGTGATTTACCTGGACTGTGAGTTAATCTATTGAGACACTGCTTTACCTGGACTGAGACAACAAACTGTAATCTACAACAAATTGTAACTCTTTGTATCTTTGCAAATGGTGTCATTGCTGGTATAATTTTTCCAAGGGCTTCTTGCATGGAGCCATCAATTGGCTTGGTATTGAGGCATTTTGTATCCTCCCTTTCTGTTTGTAGCAGGTTATTTATGGTGTTTCTGTAAAAACCACTATGGTCGTTATTTAAATTAAACAAAAGGGGGAAATGTTAGAGTCTGTAAACAAGTCAAAAATAACACCTGGCATTTTGCCAGGGGAATGTTAGAGTTCATAAACAAGTCTGGATGGTGCCTGGCAAAATGCCAGAGGGAGTGCTTTGAGAAGTAACAAAAGCGAGCCATTAAGTGTGGAGATTCCTTATTGGTTGACTGATGTATCTAGTTTATGCTAATTAGATAAGCTGTGTGGAATGTATAAATACTGCTCCTGTCCTGCAATAAACGGCTCCTACTCCTGCTGTATCAACGTACAGAAGTTATTTGTCACCCCCCCGGTTATTTTGCTGCAGCCAGACTCCGGCAATTAGCTATTCTTAAATGAGACAATCCATTAAAACCCTTCAGTATCTCTAATAAAGGTTGTCTTTAATTTCTACTAGAATTTGTGATATAACTCTGGAGGTGAAGTCATTCTAAAATGTCAACTTAAGAGTACTCTGTTGTCCAGCAAAATTAATATTTCATGATTGCCTATTTCTGGCACCCTGGGAAATTTCATTTATATCCCTTATTCAAACTACTCTCAAAATTGTTCAGCTCAGAACTAGCTTCTGAACTCTCTCTCTCTCTCTCTCTCTCTCTCTCTCTCTCTCTCTCACACACACACACACACACACACACACACACACACACACTGATTATTAAGTAGCTCAACCCAGCTATTTCATAGATGCCTCATACTTAATATGTGCAGATCTTCTTCCATTCCTCCAAACCTGCTCTTTCTTCTATATTTCCTGGCTCAGAGATTGATGGCAGCTGATTATTCAAGTCTGATAACTGAACTTATCCTAGGTTTGTTTTCTTCTACCTTTTCCCATGTTTAATCAGTACCTTTTAAATACCTCTTTCCCCTTCCTTTTCTCTCTGTCCTTTCTGTCAATACATTACAGATGTAATGTATTGCTCATGATGTTTCATCTGGAACTGTTGCTGAAGATGTTCTTGTTAACCACTTAGGGAAGATTCTCCAGAAAGCAGATCTTAACAGGAAAATTTATGCACAGGAATTTATTAAGGAATTGCTCTTAGGGGACACACTTGAAGAGTGGGGAAAGAAAGAAGACTAGGGATGAGAAGAAGGCAAGCAAGGTTGACCCACAGGCAAAGTTCTGAAGAGGGTAGCTTCTGCCTGATCCTGTAGATGGGAGTCATGTTATGACTTCAGTTGAGTCCTTTCTTGCTCCATACATACATATATAATTACTTGCACTTTCTTGAATATGCTATGCCTCCTTAAGACTCCTACCTTTTGACTTGCTGGTCCCCTGACCTGAAATATTCTTCTTCCATTTTCTTCTCACTTGACTTCTGGACAAAAAGTGGCTACAGAGTTCTCTTCCAACTCTCCTTGTGTGATGCCTTTGGGGCTAATTCAATAAGGTGTGTGGATGGTGGTTTCTGCCATACTGCTTACAGCACAGTGCACTGACTTCTATCGTAATAGTGACTCCTCTGCATTGTTAGGTTGCTTGCAGGTCTGCCTTTGCTCAGGATGGTGGAAGAAAGAGAAAATTCTTTTCATTTTTATCCCTTTGGTGTTTAGTCCACTGTTTGTTGAGTCAATGAAGTGAGTGAAAAGGGAAAAAATATTTGATGAATTTAATGAATATACTATGACCTGAATGTGTAGATATTACATCTTAAATAATTTCATTTATTAGGACCTTGAGAGTTTACTAGAATAGGTGATGTAAATAAAACCTGTTTTATCCTATCCTTTCCTTACTATTATGTAACCTAATGGTAAAAGTTCTATCAATTTTAGAGTCTCTTTGATGTAGCTATACGATTTTACATTTATTTAAAGATTTACCAGGTGAAGTTTCAAATATATACAAGAGAGAATTAAGCAGATAACATGCAAATTTCAGAATTTCAGTTTTATATATGTACATATAATATATGGCTTATATATTATATATAATGAATAATATAAGTATATGTTTTACATATATATTCATTTTCTCTCACCTATAATTTTTTTAAATACATCTTTTAGTTGTAGATGTACACAATACCTTTATTTTATTTATTTGTATGGTGCTGAGGTTTGAACCCAATGAGTCACACATGCTAGGCAAGTGCTTTACCACTGAGCCACAGCCCCAACCCTTCACCTATAAATATTTTCTTTTTGTTCCCTACACATATACTCTTCAAAATTAAATAGAACTGATTTTAAAGGAAGAAAACACGTTACACGATTTAATTTTTAAAATCAAACTTGTCCATGAAAGAAAAGCAAAATGTACATGACACTTTAATTTTTTTTACAACATTTTATTTAAAAAATAAATGTCATTCCTCGGTTCACCAAAATGACCTTTAAAAGCCACAATCTTTAAAAAGTCAATGGCTTTGTTTTAAAGGGAAATGCTTGGCTCCAATTTGCAAGTTAATGGCTGAATTTTTGCCTTTCCAGTGATAAGGAATCAGAAATTGAGGCACAAATAATACGAATGGTGTGTTTTGATCTTGAAAGGCATTATCACTTTTTATTCTTTAATTAAGCTTTTATGGAAACATTCTGACTAATGCTGTATACAAGAAATTCATGCTCATACTTTTATTAGATGAGAATATGTCATTAAAACATATGAACATAATAGACTCTGTGCACATAAAATGAAACAAAACTGTGCTCAGGGCATTTGGAAAGTTTCTCTTTATAAAATAAACAAACAATGGCTTTATTTAAATCCATCTGAAACAAAGCTCTGATTTACAATATAGGCCTTCATTTTGGATCATTGAATTCCCTTTGTATTGGTTTCCTAGGCACAACATTTTCTAATAGTTCTAAACAGACAAACTAATCAACATAGTTCTCTTTTTTCCCAGGAGAACTGTGTTGCTCCCTTGTGCTAAATAAATGCAATCAGCAAAAAAAGTTGGACTACAAGGCATAAATTAAGACATAAATTCGATACACACATTTGGGTCCACCTGCATTTACAGAGTAAAGTTGCTTTGTCTTTCCTGGGATAAAATTAAAATTGTAGGGTTCTAAAATATTATATTTATAACTAACTACTCCATCTGGAGACTCCCTCCTCTCCCTACCTCTAGCATGGACTGAACCACAGAAGACTGAACAATTTTATAATGTAAATCAGTGGGAAAGTTGGTCCAGGTTACTAGGAACAGCTTTTTAGGCCTGTATCCCTTATATATATTAAAAGATATTTATATGTACATAAGAAGAAAGAAACATTTATGTGACTTTATTTATTAAAGACTTCTTTAAGGAAAAAAAAGATTCCAAATGATAGTTTTATAAGGCAGAACCTAAAGTACTTTCTAACATTTTTTTCTTTGTCAACATCCATTGTCCTTTTAGGTCCTAATTTTTCATTTCCTTACATTTTAAATTCCTTATATAGAGGGCTTATTTAAGCTTATCCTCACCCCGTGTACCTGTCCGTCATGGTGTATTTTCATGTTTCACTCATTTTAAAAAGAAGGAAAAAAAAAGATACACAGAAATACATTGTTAAACAAATAAGAGGCAAACAAAAACAACACACAAAAATTAAATTATTTTTTAACACTAAGCCTCCGCCCTAGCTTGCCCATTCTCTTTATAGCTTTTTTTTTTTTTGAAAAGTTGCCTGAACTTGTTATCTTTACTTTTTTTACTTTATCTTCACCTCTAGGTTTCTGTGGACTTAAAAATCCTTCTTGGTATTAACAAAAAATACAAAAAACAAACAAACAAACAAAAACACTTGGTTGTTCTGTGCTAGTAGATTTTCAATGAAACAAAATGAATTCTGCTTTTAGATTTTTGGGTTTTTTTGCTCTAAATGTAGCTCATAGAAGGAGCTGTTATAAAGCAAAAGCTAATAATATTGAAGTTAATATTTACTGAGCACTTACTATCTAGTCAATATGCTAAGCTCATCATATGGATTATCTAATTTATACATTGCATTCACCTAAGGAGGCAGGAATTTTGCTCACTAGATAACAGAGGAAAATGAGGCATAGAAAATTATGGCTGTATTCTTAAGTACAATAATATGGGCCACTCTGGGAGCACCCCAATCTTGAATATTATATAGTGCTGGCAAAACATGAACTAGGGTTAGAATTCTAAAACCAGCATTCTACTTGACGGTGGCATAGTTAGATTTATTTCTTTATGTTCCTGTATTATTCCTATAGAATTTAAGTTGGGGCTGAAAAGATATACACAATGAGAGCTGAAAAAAGGTAAGAGGGAAAAAAGGATCCTAAAATGAAATTAGTATATAAAATGTATGCTAGAAATCCTCTCCCCTCGCAATGTGGATCTGACAATTTGCACTCTGAGCCTCACCAGCAGCCCATGTGGAGATGGAACATTATCTTCATGATTCCCTTTGTGTAAACCCTAAAACTAAACAAGTTGCTTAGGAAAAGTACAGCTAATCCTGATCATGAGACCTGAGACCTTATAGCAATGATCTTAGAGGATTGCAGGTAAATCCTATTAAAATACATGCATCTTTCAAACAATTTTTCATTGAGTTTTTTTTTTCCTTTTTTATTATCAGGTTGTTTATTTTTACTTCAAAATATTTCTCAAATCTCCCTTTTCCATCTCTACCCCTGCCTCTTTGATCCTGGCAATCATCATCTCACTCTGGACTAGGACATGAACCCCGTCCTCACCTCACCATCTCCTTGGGGGCCCACTTCATCCAGTTGCTTTATTTTTCAAAACGGATTTCTTGTGTTGCCACCAGCCCCATGCACACTCTTCAAGGGCTCATAGAAAGAACTCTAGTCCTAACTATCTCTGCCCCTCTCTAACTGCCCACCTCCAACCCCCCACCTTACCACCCTTCCCTGAGATTTGGCCAGATGACACTTTACCCAGTAGAATGTGATCAGAGGGGTTTATGCCTGGAGCATCTCAGGGTGTGGTGGTGGCTCATTTGCCTCTTCTGTGAGGAAAACATGATCCAGATTCCAGATGCTGCTTCAGCCAGGTCCTACTGTGAAAATGACTCAAGGAGCACACCTGTGGCTGTCTCAGAGTCAAGGTGTAACATGAGTTGGAAAAAAAAATTGTAACTGGAAACCACTGAGCTGTTATTTTTGTTTGTTTGTTTTTTTGTTTTTGTTTTTTCCATGCTTGTTACACAGCATAACCGGGTGAATGCAAACTAATACATGGAGCTTCCCATTATTTTTCATGTTTTTTAAAGAGAGAGTGAGAGAGAGAGAGAAGGAGAGAGAGAGAGAGAGAGAGAGAGAGAGAGAGAGAGAGAATTTTAATGTTTATTTTTTAGTTTTCAGTGGACACAACATCTTTGTTTGTATGTGGTGCTGAGGATCAAACCCGGGCCACACGCATGCCAGGCGAGCACGCTACTGCTTGAGCCACATCCCCAGCCCTTCCCATTATTCTTAAAACCTAAAATCCACAGTATGGTACCAAATCCCTACTTTTATTTCCTTACAGTATCTTTGCATCCTCACAACAGGCCTATGTTCCTTTCTTTATCTCCTCACCTCCACTTTTGTTGTGTTGTTAACGACCACTTTGGACCTCACCTTGAAAGTTACTTCTTTAAGAAAAGGCAGTTCATAGGCTTCTGCTCAGGCTTTGCTGTTGGTCAGCCACAGTCCTCTTCACTTCCATGGTAGTCTGCTTAGTTTATAAGTCAACAAGTGCAAAGTAAACATAAGTTTTCTCTTCCTCCCCAACTTATGTCCTCAGTAGAAAGTGGGGACACAGCAGTTACAACGAGTGAGTGCTCTGAAATGATCCTTCACCTATGTCATACCTTACTGCTCATAAGAACAATTTTAATTCTCGTGTGTGTGTGTGTGTGTGTGTGTGTGTGTGTGTGTGTGTGTTTTGCTGGAGATTGAACCTATGGCCTTATGCATGCAAGGTAAGCACTCTATCAACTAAGCTGTATCCCCAGCCCTCTCATTTTTCTTTTTTTGCAAATACTTAAATGTGGTTCATAGGATAGAAATATTTTGAGGAGCCATTTGTTTATAAGCAAGTTTTATGTTAAAAGGAAATATTTTATGATTCAGGATTTGTCTCGAGATTTTTTTCCCCGTGCTTAAGTAATTTTTTTTTTTTTTTTTTTGCTTTTTCTTGCTTTGTTATGCACCACAGCTTAAAACCGTTTTAAAATTGCATTCATTTTTAGTTCCTGATAAATTCTTCATCAGGGGAAAAGAGTATGTGGGTGGAGAAACATTAAGACTGTTTGATATGGAATAAATTTACAGAGATAGAAAGGAAAAAGTAAAAAAGAAATTAACAGATCTGTTGAGTAAAAGAAGATAAATGATAGGGTTTCTCTTTGTTCAAAAGGATTGTATTCTTTACAATGTTTTCTTGTAGAAGCCTCAGGTTTATATAGATGAAGTAACTACTTAATAAGTATTTTTGGACCATTTTAGAAGAAAGAAAGAGAAAAAGAAAAGAGAAAGAGCAAAATGCAAACTTGATTGAAGACTAGGACTTCTTTTCAAGATACCATTTAAGAAATGGGAGTTCTTTCCATATTCCAAGGTCATCCTCAATTTCTTTTTTCAGTGTTCTATAATTTTCATTGTAAGTGTCTTTCACCTTCTTGGTTAGATTTATTCCTAAGTTTGTTGTTGTTTGTTTGTTTTTAGGTTATTGTTGAACAAAATAGTTTTCCTGATTTCTTTCTCAGTGAATTCATTATTAGAGTATAGGGAAGCTATTGGCTATTGACTTTTACATGTTGATCTTGTATCCTGTTACTTTGCTAAATTTGATTATCAGCTCTAGAATTATACTAGGGTTTTGGGGGAGGTCTTCTCCATAAAGGATCATGTCATCAGCAAACAGATAATTCAACTTCTTCTTTTCCAGTTAGTATCCCTTTAATTTCTATCTTGCCTGATTGCTCTGGTTAGAGTTTTAAGAACTATACTGAACAGTAATAGTGTGAGTGAACACCCTTGTCTTGTTCCCTGTTTTCAAGGAATACTCTGCTTTTCTCTATTCAGTATGATGGTTGACTTTTGATTTGTTATAGAATGGCCTTTACAATGTTGAGGTAAGTTTCTTCTATCCCTTGTGTCTCTGGCATTTCTAACATGAATGAATGCTGGAATTTCAAAGGCTTTTTTTTTTTTTTGCATCTATTGAGACATTTTGATATCATGTGATTCTTGTCCTTAATTCTATTTAATTGGTGAATTACGTTTACTGATTTGTGTTTGTTGAACCACACTTGCATCCCTGGGATGAAACCCACTTGATAGTGTTGTACTATCTTCTTAATTTATTTTTGAATGCTGTTTGCTCATGAATGCAGAACATTAGTATATGACAGTTCCTCAAAAAGTAAAACATAGAATTAGCATATGACCCTGCCATTCCACTTCTATGTGTATTAACAAAAGAAGTGAAAGCAGATATTCAAATGAGCCTATGTGTACCCATGTTAATATTAATAGCAGCACTATTCACAAAAGCCAAAGCCTACATGTCAATCAGTGGACAAATGGATAAACAAATGTATATATGAAAGTATTGGAACATTATTCAATCATAAGGAGGAGTGATGTACTGATTCATGCTACAATCTCATGATATAATAATGGCTGAAATGTTGAAGGAAGACAGACACAAAAGGTTACACTTAGGTGAGATATTCAGAATAGATAAATCCATAGAGATCAAATGCAGATTGGTGGTTGCCTAGAGCTATGGAGAAGGGTGGAATGGGGAAAAATTGCTTAATGGGGGTTTTACTCAGGAGTGATGAAAATATTTTGCAATTAGATAGAGGTGGTGCTTGCACAATATTTTAAAAAAATTTGTTCTTTTTAGATCTACATGACACTAGAGTGTATTTTGATATATTACACAAACCTGGAATATAATTTCCCCTTCTTGTGGCTGGCTGGTTGCACAACATATTGAATGTACTGAGTCCCAGGGATTGTTCACTTTAAAATGATTAATTTTATGTTATATAGATTTCACCTCAAATTATTAAAGACATAAGTATATAGATTATGTGCAAATCTGTGAATATATAAAGGCCTGATTAAGTGGCTGGAAGATTTGTGTTTGCTTCTAGGGCAAAAGAATATGGGACTAGGGAGGAATGGGACTGCATCCTGGTATTTTTGTTTAAAATTTAGCAATAGTATTTGACTTATTAAAATTATGTGCATTATTGGATAAAATAAAAATTTAAAATTTAAAAAAGTGTTTGGCTTGCCAAGATTTTGTAATCACATACAATAAATGATAATGACATGTTTTAATCCTGGATCAATGTTGAGTTAAAAATCTGTGAGAGTATTGAGGGATTATTTAAAGAAATCTCTTTTTCTTCAAATAAAACTAATAAATTTAGTTTTGTGAGGCTTTTGAGACTGAGCTGAGTTGGCTGATGGAACAAACAGGGCTTGGAAGTGACTGAATTGGTAAGGATATACAGAGGTGCTGGCCCAAAGGCTAGGGTCACAGAAAGGATTTACCTGAAAATAAAAGCAGTGGTAACAGGAAACCAAAAATTGGTAACCTTCTCTCTGTTTTGTACTTACCTGCTCTAAACAATTTGCTTATTTTTTTCTTTTCTTTCTTATTATTTTATTGTTATTGTTGTACTGGGGATCAGACTCAAGGCCTCGGGTATGCTGGGCAAGTGCTCCACCACTGAACTACATTCCCACATCCTAAATTTTATAATTGGTTAAACAAAAAGTGTATTGGAATCACTATATCATGGATCTACTGTAAGAACAGTCTTTCCTGGAATAGGGAAAATCCTTCTAAATTTCATCTACAAAAACTCAGTGTAAGTATATTAACTACTTTTAACCTAGAATTATTCTACTAACATTCATAGGTCACCTGTATGGAAGTAGCTCACATTCCCTAAGGGATGAAAAAAATCTGTGAGTCTGGTTTTGCTTAGAAAATTAAAATGAAAATGTATGCATCCCACTGACACCTAAGACCCTAAGAATATTTTTACATTCATGGCGTTAATAATAGCTTCAACCCACCTGATTCTGTAGAGGTTTTTGTAGTTTCTAAGTCCTGTTTTTTGGGCCCATTTAAAAACCATTTTTAGAATACAAAATGTGAGGACTTCATAAAACATCTGGGAAATTAGCCAGTTTCCCTGAGTGAGTGTCCTTGAAAAGTCAAATGTAACTTCCAAAGTGGCTCTCAGAATTTCCAGCTGCTATCAAAACCTACTTCTGCACTTCTGCCCAAGAAGTACAACCACTGGGTAAACTGGAAAGCAGGTGAGGCTCTCAGTATCATTTTAATTTAATGTCTTTGAGCTATCATCCTTTACTTGATTGCTCTGATAGACCCATTGCATTGTATAACACATAGGTAAAAATAATAGATAAAACATTATAATCTGTTGAAATCAAGATTACTATTATAAATAACATTCTATTTCTTCTTTTTGAAAACATGCAATGAACTTCTATAGCTTTTGCAGTTGACATATACTATTCTTTGGTGCTTATAAAAGTATAAATAAATAAATAAACCCATGTTCTTGGTTATATAAACAAATCCAAACTAATAAAAGTAATTAAAAATGTTCTCTGCGTATGTTTACCTTCAATATAAATAAAATGTTAAAATTTTCCAGAAAGTTTTCCCCCCCAGGAAATTTTCCCTCATTTAGGAGTTGTATTATTTGACTTCTGAGACAATGGAAGAAATTAACATAAGCACACCTGTTCAGAGTTTAAATCAACTTCAGTGCCTCAAGCACATAACATGGGTGTTTCTAATAAAATTTTTGAAGTTTTGCTTTTCCAACGAACCAGGTACACAGGATTTCCTGTATTTTATTGTTTCCATCCAGATTTCCTATTGTTTTTGCTTTTAAAAATATTTTGCTATAGCAACTCAAGGGTTCATTGACAGATGAGCAGATAAACAAAATGAGGTGTATACATGCAATGAGGAATTATTCCACCTTAAAAAAGAAAGGATTCTGACACAGGCGACAAACATGGATGGACCTTGAAAACACTATACTAAGTGAAATATGCCAGTCACAAAAAGACACACTCTATCAGTCCACTTATGTAAGGTAGCTGGTAGTCAGATTTAGAGACAGAAAGTGGAGTGCGGATTGCCCAAGGCTGGAGGAAGGGAGAATGAAGTGTTATCGTTTAATGAGTCAGGTTTCAGTTTTGCAAGATGAAAAGAGTTCTGTGGATGAGCGTTGATAATGGTAACAAGACCATGTGCATATATTAATGCTATGGGAGCGAATGTTTAAAAGTGGTTAAGATGGCAAATTTTGTGTGATACAGATTTTGCCAAAATTTTAAAAATTTGAACATTTAAGATATGTACATTTTACGCTTTTATAAAAGGAATGGTTTCCAGCAGTTTTCCATAAAATCTATCATAAGCTCTTAGATTAGAAAAAATACTTGACTGTTATGTTAAAGAAAAAATTCAGTCACTTAGACAAAGGATAATGAAGGGAAGAAAGAGGGAACAGGAACGGGAAAGACAGTGGAATGAATCTGACATAACTTTCCTATGTACATATGTGAATACATCACAGTGAATCCCTACATCTTGTACAACTGCAAGACTGGGATCTTATTTAGAGTAAGATGTACTGCATGTTTGTATAAATATGTAAAAATATACCACCACATAGAACTAAAAAGAACAAATTAAAAAATCCTGCTTTTATGTTTCATTATTTTAGAATTCAAATAATTTTGGATAAAAATATTTTCCTCAAAATACCTCGCTTCTTACATATAGTCTATTTATATACTTGGTTTTTAATATATCATATTCTTTGGAGTAGCAGACCAGATACCTTTGTTTTATTTATTTATTTTTTTAATGTGGTGCTGAGGATTGCACCCAGTGCCTCACATGTGTTAGGCAAGTGCTCTACCACTGACCCACAACCCCAGACCCCATGACCAGATAATGTACTTTATCTTCATTAGCTCACAACTATCAATGAGAAAACTTTTTTTCACCATTGAGGAGATGGCGGCTCAAAGAAGTCAAGTACCTTTCTCTTGAGTCACATAGTGCTAAACCTAGATTTGAGTTTAGTCCTATGGCCTGTAGGTAGTAGAAATCTAAATTCAAACTGGCTTCAACGATGAAATAATATAATTCACATATTCCAGTTCCTGAGGAGTAGGCTTCAGCCTTCACTCTTGTCTAGCTGTTCCTCTCTTCCTCCCTTGTTTCTTCCCTAACCTGTGTCTTGGTCTCATTCTTAAACAGGTGGCAAATAGCCGGAGTAATTCTTGAGTGTCATCAATCAGCTCTTCTGTGGGTTTTATCCTTTGCCTTGTTGATCAGGGTGGGTTTGCACACCCATTCTTAAACCAGTTTCTGGACAGCAAGGGTGATGAACTTCAGTTCGATTTGGGGGTCATATGGAGATTGAGGAATCCACCTTCCCTGATCCTGTTTTTCCTGCAGCATGCCGCTTCCTTAGGGCTGCTGATGCTGTAGTCGGCTGGCTCTGAATAGCCCTGTGCTGCCATGATTTTTAATGACTGTCTGGCTCATTACCATTTCTCTAACTCTTGCTGTCACTGAGCTGCTCCTTCTAGTTTCTATTAGTGTGCTTGTTCCCAGCAGTATTTCCATTCCTCCTCTGATTATTTAATTATGTGTTGCTTAGCTGCTGTGCCCTGGGAAAATGAAAAAAAAAAAAAAACATTACCTTATTAGAACTTTATATAAAAATTTAAAAATAGGCTAATAATCATGGCATGTTGGTTTGTCCTAAGAAAAGCAGTGCATGAGTCTTAATGTATGCAGATAGAACTTTCTTTTTTTTTTTTTTTTTGCTGTTCAGATTCATTGCTGTGCATTTACTGCTTATTCTCAAGTTTCCTAATAGTTTAGAATTACTCATGAGTCACTTCTAGTTGTATTTAAAGTTACAAAAAAGAATGTATAAAACTTTTATATGTTTCAAGGCTATTATGAAACTAGTAAAATTAAACTTTTTAGCAGTTGTTTTTTAGAGATCCTTGCTAAGAAATCCATGTGGTTGTACATGATAGCTTTGCTGTTTGCTGATTTTTAAAAAAATATTAAAATTAATATGTGAAAATGAATACATTGGTAAATGTAAGCTTTGCATACTATGTTTTTATCAGATTTGATAATTCCTGTGTTTCAAAATGATAATGATTCTATCCTTTAAATGATTCTATCCTTTAACTTTCCAATGCTATTCCTGTTTGCATTTTCATTTTATTGATTTCAATTTTTCCTTTTATGAAGTTTTACTTGCATTTAGTAAGCAATTTTCTACACCTCTTAGTTTAACTTTTAAATCATGCATTGCATACACTTTGCTCTGTTTTTTTAAGGTGTTGTTATGGTTTAGATATGGTGTCCTTTAAAAGCTCGTAGGTGAGACAATGCAAGAAGGTTTGGAGGGAAAATGATTGGGTTATAGCCTTGAACTAATGAGTGAATTAATCCCTCATGGGATTAACTGAGTGGTAACTGGAGGCAGGTGGGGTGTGGCTGGAGGAGGTGGGGTATATAATTTGTATCTGGCCAGTAGAGTCTCTCTCTCTCTCTCTGCTTCCTGATCATAATGTAAACTGTTTCCCTCTGCCATACTCTTCCACCATGATGGAGCTAAATGTTTATGGACTGAGACCTCTGAAACTGTGAGCCCTCAAATAAGCCTTTCCTCCCTCAAATAAGCTTATTTGAGGGCTCACAGTTTCAGATGTTGGGTTCTTTAGTCATAGCGATGAAAAAGCTGACAAAAACAGATGTTGTCAAAAATGTTTCTCACAATGGTGCTGATTTATCAGCAGCAGTAGATAAGTTTAAAATGTGGGCAAGATTGTGGATAAATTGGCAACTCCTCTCAAATTTTATCCCTAAGTATCCCTACAGGTAAAAGAGAATAAAGGCATAATCCCATGATTTTGGGGTGGTTAGCCCTAAATGGTTGCCGCAAACCCATAAAAATTTCTTTGAGCCTTCATGTTTCAACTTAAATATTTATGTAAAATTTTTATTTCACTCTATGATATGCATATAATTATTTTAATATGAGTTATGATTTAATTATTTGTCATGGAGTTAACTGTTATTCCAGGAAGGCATGCCGGGTTCGTCTGATGGCTTTGCCACCATATTCCCACACCAAGGAGGTCTTGTATCTGGTGCATGACCTTGCTCCCGTGTAAATGAGAAGCTTTCCAATTCCAGTTCTGCTGGCTATTTGCAGCCATTGGTTGACCTCAGTTCCACTCAGGAGGACCCCTTCTACATCTAATACTTTATCACATTTTTTCTAGAAAAATACTTGCTCTTCTGCTTGCTCCTCTCCCCGTTTCCCTTTCCTCTTATGTCTTTATGTGTGCTGCTTTTCTGCTTTTACTTTTTTCCCCCTTCTAAACCATCTTTGGATTACTGCTGCCTTGCCTTTGGCACCCTTGTGTATGTGGCTCAACCCATCCATGGGTCTTTCTGGTAGCTTGCTCTGTGAGTGTTCTGTGGGATGGGTTTACATGAGGAACTACAGAGATGGGCACACCAGTTGCAGTGCACATACCAGTTTGCCAGGAGGATTTACATGATTTGCTGTTATTATTAAGCACTACACAAAGACCATGACCTGCATATCTTGAATTGCACATTTCCCCCCTTTAGTTTTTTTTAAAAACATATTTATTTTTTTGTAGTTGTACACAATAACTGTTATTTATTTTTTTATGTGGTGCTGAGGATGGACCCCAGGGCCTTGCACATGCAAGGCGAGCGTCCTACCGCTGAGCCACAACCCCAGCTCCCCCCCCTTTCAGTTTTAATACCAATAACTTCAGTGAATATTGATTCATGTGTAATTTTTAGTTATTTTCCTAAATTTAACTTTAAGATTGCAATTATGTATCAGATCCGCGAGAATAAGGCAATTAAATATAACACAGCAAAATGAGCTAGTTGCCCCCTTTCTTCCAAGTGAATAAAATATAGAACGCTCTACTTGATGGAATAATTAATGCTCACCACTGATTAGAGTGAATTCTTTGGTTCAGAACAATAAATGTTGTTTTGCTTGTGTACATGGCTTGTTTATTCATTGAACTTTTGACTTACAGAAACCAGCATTTTGCTGTAATAAACACTTGGTTACATCTGTTATAAATTGAACACGACTGGTTTTTCCAAGAATAGTGTTCCAGCTCTAAACCAAAATTATAAGCAGCTGTCTGCTAATAGATACGTACATCAAACCCCTACCTTTGTGTCCTCTTATTTAAAATGTTGTCTGAACCTCAACAATCAAGTTCAAATTGATGCAGTTTTTCAATTTGAAAATTATGCTTTAGGATTTTGTGTTTTTTTTTTCTTCACCCAAAAAATGCACTATTTTTTTTTTGTGGGAAGAAATGGTTATTTGTAGTTTTTCCCTTCATGTTGTCCTTTTATATGATTTCTGGGGAATATTTCTCTATTAACATTTTCCCACTCTTACAACTAAATTTAGATTTCACTCTTTTTTAGTATTCATAGGATTTTAAAATTCACCTTCTTAATTTTTCTCTGTGCTTGCTTTTCTTTAGTACCAACTTGAATAAATTTTCTAGAATTTTGGGGAGAGCAAAACTAATTTGTTGGTGATATGTAAGCCTAATATTTGAGCGTGAGGTTTTCATTTTCTTGCTAATTTTCTTAAATGGTAAAGGAGCTATAACTCACAAAGAAAAGCTTGGAAGATAAAGAAAATTTAAAAATTACTTACAGGGGCTGGGGATGTGGCTCAAGCGGTAGCCTGCTCGCCTGGTATGCGTGCAGCCCGGGTTCGATCCTCAGCACCACATACAAAGAGGTTGTGTCCGCCGAAAACTAAAAAACATATATTAAAATTCTCTCTCTTTAAAAAAAAAGAAAGAAAAGTGATGTCTATGGAGAATTAAAAAAAATTAAAAAAAGATATTACAGTTTTAGCTTACTCATACTATTACTATAATTTGGGGGTATTTAATTCCATTTTTGTAAATAGGCTTGTTTCTATTAATGTAATTGTCATCATGATATATGTATATTTTTGTATATTTATCATCTAATGTTTAATAATATTTGTTTATAAAGTAGATTTCATTTTTTAGAGCAGTTATAGGCTCAGAATAGAACAAAGGGGAAGGTACTGACATTTCCCAGATTCCCTTTGCCTGGACATATGCCTAGCTTCCTTGGTATCAACATTGCCTGCCAGAGTGGTGCATTTGTTACAGCTGATGAACCTACACTGATACACCTTTATCACCAGAAGTCCATAATTTACACAGGGCTCACTCCTGGTGGATATTCTGTGGATTTGAAAATGTATAATGGCATGTATTCATCATAATTGGATGATCATCCAGGGTATTTTAACTGTCCTAAAAATCCTCTATGCTATTTATCCATCTCTCCAAACCCAACTCATGGCAACCATTGATCTTTTTACTGACCCCATAAGATTGTAAGGGAGCATAAAAGTTTTATTGCCTAGTGACATCATAGCCATCATAATGTCACAGTGCTGGACCTCACTCATATGTGTATAGAGATGCTGGTATAAACACCCAACTGCACTGTCAGCCATGTAAAAATATAGCACACACAATTTTGTGTAGTACATAATACTTGATAATGGTGATGCATGACAGTGTTACTGGTTGAGGTATTTACTATGCTTTTTATAGTTATTTTTGAGTGTGCTCCTTCCTCTTATTTAAAAAAGTGTTTAACTGTAAAACAGCCTCAGACAGTTTCTTCGGGGGGTGTTTCAAAAGAAGGCATTGTATCCTAGGAGTTGACAGCTCCATGTGTGTTATTGTCCCCAAAGACCTTCCAGGGAGACAAGATGTGGAGGAGGTAGACAGTGATATTGATGATCCTGACCCAGTGTAGACCTAAGCTAATGTGTGCATTTGTGTCATGGTTCCTAACAAAAAAGTTAAAAAGTAAAAATAAAAACATTTAAAAGTAGAAAAAAGTTTATATAATAAGGATATAAATACAAAATACTTTTGTAGACTTGTACAATGTGTTCTAGTTTCAAATTGTTATTACAAGAGTCAAAAAGTTAAACAAAATTAAAAAGCCATAAAGTAAAAAAGATACAGTGAACTAAATGTTGGAATTTATTATTGAAGAAAAAAAATATTTTTAATAAATTTAGTGTAGCCTAAGTAAACAGGGTTAATCTACAGAAATCTATAGTAGTAGACAGTATTGTCCTAGATCTTCACATTCTTTCCACTCAGAGCAAATTCCAGTCCTGCAAGCTTCATTCATAGTAAGAGTGCTCTCTATACAGGTGTACCACATTTTATCTTTTGTAACTTAATTTTATTGTGTCTTTTCTGGGTTTAGATTTACAAATATTTACCATCATGTTAAAAATTGTGTTCAGTGTTCACTATAGCTATATACTATACAGGTATGTAGCCTAGGAGCACTACGCTGTACCATTGTGGCCTGGGTGTGCAGTAGGCTATACCATCTAGCTTTGTGTAAGGATATTCTGTGATGTTCACCTAAGCATTCTCAGAATGCATTCCGAGTACTTAAGTGATGTGTGACTGCAATTGCATTCAAAGCTATACATTTTCCTCTAAGCACAGCTTTTGCTATATCTCACAAACTTCTTACATACTGCACTGGAAACCAAAACTTGAATATGACCTTTTTTGTTCTTATAGTATCTTTAGAGCTATCAACTGTAATTCCTATAAACCATATCTTTGGAGATATATGATGGCTTATTCAGTATATGTTATATTTAATATATACATTACTTTTTACATTTATGAATAAACTACAGAAACAATGATTATTAAAAGTGGGGTATCTGGATTAAAATATTAAGAATAATTTTAGATTGCTAAAATGTTTTGATAACTCATTCTTCAATAGTGTTCCAGTAGTATATGGCATTTGTAGTCTTATAAGTAACCTCTGTTAGTTATAAAGTGGCTGACACTGAATATTTAAAAATGCATTAATTTAATTCACAATAACTTACTGCTTCAATTACAGCCTCTTGGTTGTAAGATTGAGTATTAAGTCAGTACTTTTTTTCTTTCCAATATTTTACCATGTAGCATTTAACACAAAACATTAACCAGACACATAAGTTATGAAAATAAATCTCTGTTATCATAATACCAACTGAACTGGAATTTCCCAACTTAACTGGAAGGCAATTTCATGAGAATATCACCTCCCAACTTCCTATGTCTTACCTCAAACAATTCTTTCACCTATGTGTTCTCCCCTATCTTCCCTTCATTGGTAAGCACTATTCCTACTTGGAGAGTTATCATTGAAATTATTTTAAAAAAAATATCATGTGCATTTAATTCCTAATTTTTTTTTACTTTATGTTTTAATTAAAAACTATAACCTTCTGTGGTCTTTGCAATTTGTTACTTCTTCTGCAACAATATATTTCTGTGAGTTACGTTGCATGTAGACACAATTTATTCATATTAATCATGATAAATTTTCTGTTGAGAGAACACATCACAATTTATTCATCCATTCATTCGCCTGTTGATGAACATTTGAATTTTTCCCATTTTTTACTATTATAAATAATACTGTTGTGAACATTGCTGTATCTTGTCTACTAATGTACATATGCAAGACTTAATCTAAAATATGTTCTTGGGAATAGAATTACTGGGTTATGAAACTCACTGAGCTTTGATTTTTATACATAAAGCTGCATTGTGTTTTGTTTTTGGTCCTGGAGATTGACCTTAGGGCCTTTAAACATGCTCTGCACATACTCTACCATGGAGGTACTGGCCCCTGTGTTGTATTTTTACTCTCTTTCTTTTTTCCTGTATCAGGGATTGAACCTAGGGTTGCTTTACCGCTGAGGTACATTACCAGACCTTTTAATTTTGTATTTTAAGACATGATCTTGCTAAGTTGTCTGACTTCAAATTTCCAATCCTGCATCAGCCTCCACAGTCACTGGGATTACAAGTGTGTGCCATCATGTCCATGCCTTTTGAAGAGGCACACCATTTTAACTTTCTACATCAACGTGTGAGACTATTGATCTGAATACTTGTCTATACTTTATACTGTTAGAGTTTTTAATGTTCATAAATCTATGAAAGTATAATGACATATTAGAATGATTCTTAAAAATTAAAATTACATTTTTCTGTTTAATGAGGGCTTAGCATCTTGTATGTTTAGTTGCCATTCCCTCTTCTGTGAAATGTGAATTTGTTTTTGCCTCTTTTTCTATTAGATTATTTGCCTTATTCTTCTTAGATTTAAGGAGATCTTTATATATTATGAATACTATTCCCTTGATGGTTATGTGTTGCAGATATCTTCTTCCAGTTTTGGGCTTTTTTTTCATTTTCTTTATGATATTACTTTAGAAGAGCTTTATTGAGTTACAATTGATATATAATAAACTAGTTATATTTAAAATGTACAATTAAGCAAATTTTGACATATATACATATGAAGCATCAGCCACCAACATGATCAAAATAATGAACATGTCTAGCACTTCCAAAAGTTTTCTTGTAAACATGTATTTCCTTCACCCCTGGATAAATGCACAAGTGTGCAAATGGCTGGGTGTATGGTATGTAGGTATTTAAGTATTAAGAAATTGCCAAACTGTTTTCCAAAGTGGTTATACCATATTATAACCCAGCTAGCCCTGTACAAGCATTTCTTCATGGTATTTTTTTATGAACGGAAGTTCTTAATCTTAAGGTAATTAAATACATTAATCATTTATTTTATTACCTCTTTTTCCATGTTATTTAAAAATTCTTCTCTACCTGAGTCCATAAAGACATTCATTCGTATGTTTAAATTTCTTTATGTTTTGCTATTTATGTTCAAATCCTTTATCCTTTTTTGTGTGGTATGTGTCGTATAATGAATATAGTGTGATATATAGGTCCATTTTTTTCCCCTTACGTACAACCAACTGTCTCAGGACCATCTATCAAATAGTTCCCCCTTTCTAATGTTGTCTCCAGTGTCAACTCTGCCATACATCAAATTTTCGTGTGTGAGAGGCTCACTATATGCATCTGTATTCTGTTTTGTTTGTCTACCTCTAAGCCAATATGGCACTGTAATATTTCATCACCTCAACTTAACAAAAATCCTAAATGCTGTGTTATAAGTTCCTGCTCTACCTCCTTATTTTTCTTCAGAAGCTTTTGGCTATTTTTGACCTTTGTTCTTTCACATATATTTTAGAATTAGTCTGTCCAGTTGCTTAAAAATGAATTCTTAGATTTTGATTGAATCCTATTTAATTCAAAGATAATTATGAGAAGAACTGAGATCTTTTCAAATTGAGTATTCTGACCCAGGAACATACCCTTTCTTTATTTGAAACTTTAATATCTTTCCAAAGAGTTTTACAGTTTTTTCATGCATGTCTTGCCTATCCCTTGTATATGGATTACCGGATATTATCTATTAACAGAAGATAAAGTGCTTTAAGTTCTACAGGACTTATATTAGCATTTTAAATGGAATCTAGTCTTTTGCTTTACTGTTTTCTTCCTATCGCTCTTCTCCTCACTGCTGCCAAGGATTTATCATTCTCCCAACAACTTAATCTTGAATTTTACACAATTATGTTGAAACAAAATGTTCTCTTTCAATGATATATTATTTTTCATTCTTCATTACTATTATTGTAATAATTAAAATCATTTGTTTGTGAGAATATATTATTTTTTCTCAGTGATAAATATTTATTTAGTTACTTTTAAGTAGTGAACCAGTTTTAATGCCTGTTGACAGATATTTTTATCTTTGTTGAGTAATATAGTTCCATATTTTAATTCATGGTTTTATTCATCTCTTGGTGATCTGGAATATATTGTTAATGAAATTTGTAGAAAACCTGTTGGGCACAAATTTATGAGAAATTTTCATCTTCTAGTTATATTTTTTATAACATTATTCATTTGTAGGCATGATAAGTTATTAAACATTGTCCTAGCATATTAACAGCACAGATATGTTTATAAATCATTGAATCATAAACTTTCCCCCTCTATGCCCTTTAAACTGACTTGTTGTCTGTCATTTATTATAACAGAGAAGATATTAGGGAAAACTGTTTTCCCCCCAGTTTGGTTAATTTTATTTATTTGTTCATTTAATTGTTTATTTTCAAAAATTTATTGTGCAGCTGGGCATGGTGGTGCACACCTGAGATCCCAGTGTATTGGGAAGCTGAGGCTGGAGGATTACAAATTCAGTTAGCTTCAGCAACTTAGTGAGACCCTAAGCAACTTAGTGAGATCCTGCCTCAAAATAAAAAATAGAAAAGGGCTGGAGATATGGCTTAGTGATTAAGCATCTCAGGGTTCAAACCCTGGTACCAAAAATTAAAATAAAATAAAAAAAATTATTGTGCATAACATATTCAACATGTATTAAAAGAGATGTATCTATGTTTGTGTGTATAGATGTGTATATATATATATATATATGTGTGTACCTATGTGTGTGTGTGTGTGTGTGTGTGTGTGTGTGTGTGTGTATATATATATATATATATATATATATATATATATATACACACACACACATGCATACATATATATATAAATAGTTACTATAGTGGAACAAATTAACATCCATCATTTTTTATACTTACCCACTATCTCACCTGTGGAAGAGCTGCTATAATTACTCATTTAGCAGAAATCCTCAATACCATGCACTATTATTACCTATAATCTGCTGTGTGCTAGATATTACAGCTTGTTCATCCTTTATATTTTCTACTTTGTGTGCTTTGGGGTGTGTGTGTGTGTGTGTGTGTGTGTAATTGTTTGGTTCAATTGATCCTTTGACAATTGTAGATAGTTAACATGAGTGTAGACTTTTAAAATTATTTTTATTTTTACAAGGGGGTGATTTAATTTTCTTTGGGTGTATACCCAAAAGAAGAATTTGTAAATAGTTATATTTTTATTTTGATTAGAAACCTTCATTCCATTTTCCATAATGGCTGTGCCAGTCTACATTCCCACAAATAGTGTGGTAGGCTTTCCTTTTCTTTTACCCTCACCAGCATTTGTTATCTCCTGTTCTCTTTTTATTGGGAGTGTAGGTACTGGGAATTTAACCTAGGTTCTTGGGCTCCCCACTGAGCTACAACCCCAACCCCTCTCTTGTCTTTTTGATAATAGCTATCCTGGTGGTTAATTTCAGGACTCATTTTAAAAATTCTTTCAGTTTAAAATTTTATGAGGCTGTGTCTTAATATTTATTTCTGTTCATTAAATTTCTTGGAAGATGTTAAACTTTTGATTTCTAATCTCAAGTTTGTTTTATGAGGTTTGGAATATTTTATCCTCTCACATCTCTGATTATTGCTCCTTACACATGCATTTGTGATTTTATTGGTGGGTTTTCTTCTGAGATTTGTCATTCAAATATGTCATAGCCTTGTACATATTGTTTTGCAATTCATCTGTTTTTTGTTCTGAGAATGCTTCTCAAGTTCATCTTCTACAATCATGCATTGATTTTCCGTATGCCTGTTGATTTTATTTCAGCCACTATATATATATAATTTTTCTACATTATGTCTTATTTCAACTTGTTCTTATTCTTTCATGGGGCTCAAGAAGTGAATAGTCTTAAATTTTTTCCCTAGGTCTTGAAGTTGGAGTTTGAGAAAGCAATGGGAAGTTTTTATTTTAAACCATTATAGTCTGTCATTTATTTCTTGGGCAGATGGAATTTGGAAATGGATGACTGATTAATCCAGCACATACCATTGAGTACCTACTATGATCTGGTCACTGACCCACTGGCACTGGGGACAGAGCAGTGAACAAAACAGGCAAAAAACTTTGTCCTCTCATGGAGGGTTAGATTCTACTGAGGGCGGAGGGGATGTAGGGAATACAGAGAGAGAGAGAGAGAGAGAGATGGAGCAACGTGCTCAAGAGAAAAATAAACTGGGAAAAGGAAAAAATGTTCAATGGGGGTTCATGTGATGATTTTAAAACAAAGAAGGTAAGGATATGTGAGGAGAACATTCCAGGTGGAAGAAACTTCTAGTCCAAAAGGCTTTGGTGGGAGCATGTCAGGGATGTGGGAAGAGCGATGGCCTGAGCAGAGTGAGTATTGGGCTGAGACATAGAAGGTGGCTTCAGAAAGGCACCAGGGACCAGGACATACAGGGGTTCTTGGCTGGTGTTTCTCTGCAGGATATGGGGATGCTATGGAGGAGTTAGGGGCAGGGAGGAGATGCGATTTAACCTTTGTACAGGAGCACTCTGGCTGCTGGGTTAGGAATGGACTGTAAGGGCCAGAGGAGAGGTGCCAAGGTGATTCAGGTGATGGAGACTGGTGTCTTGGGCCAGATGGTAGCAGTTATATGCCAAGGGGTGAGCTCTAGACATATTCTGAAGCAGAGCTAACATGACTGGATGGAGCATAGGTCAGATGAAGGAGCAAGGATTTAGGGGCAAGTTCAAAGCTATTTATATGAGAACTGAGAGGGAGTTGCCACCCTCTGCACAGGGAAACTGTGGGAACATCAGATATGGGGACCTTGAGGGGTTCCATTTTATAGGTCTTATCCTGGAGATGCCTCTTAATCATGTGAGTGGAGGTGACATATAAGCAATTGGATGTCCCAACGGGGAGTTAAGTCTGCAACCAAGTAAAGAGAAGACTAAGCCAGGCTTATCTTCCTTCTGTGGTTCAGACTTCCCTGTTATTTTGCACCCTTTATAAACAGATGCTATTCCAAAGACTGCACTGAGTGCCTTTCACTATGTTCTCTGTCCTCCATTAGCTGACTTTCTAGATACAAGTTTGGAGCAGAGGCATGTGTGCAGCTTTCTATCTGGGATGGCCACATTTGTTCAAGTTAGAATTTGAGAGAGATTTTATATGCATCAATAGTGGGGCCAGGGGAAGTGGGCATTGGGAGTCATTTTCTGGCAGCTGCTGTAGGGAAGGATATGGAGATGGCAATGGAAGGTCCAAATAAAGCATGCCAAGGGGTTGCCTGCTCCATGGGTGTGAAGATAGGTAAAAGGATAGAAGTGGAGAAGCAATCAGAAAAACCAGCAGAAAGCCTCTAGTCCAAAAAGAAGGAAGTTAAGACTATTTAGGGCCCAGAAGACTGTCCTGCCTCCTGAGTAGATCTCATTTGAAAATGAAACAAAATAAAGAATATCTGATTTGAAAAGCATTCATATAGTTTGCACAGCACTCATCTCCTAGAAATATGATCTATTCAAAAGATTTGGCAAGGAAAAAAGACCTCTTAGAGTCTCTGCACAGGAAACTTGGTAGAAACAAGAAGCCTGGAGGAGAGATGACAGAAGAGTCTTGAAGAATAAAAGATAAAGTAATGAGATGGTGGAGGAAGTATCTGTGTTTTTATTTCTTCTTGGATTTGGATGAAGATGCACCTTTTATTTTTTGGTCTTCTGATCCAGGGTGATTGGTTCCCTTTCCAAGGCTTTCGGAAGATGAGTGATGGGGAGGGTTTCAGTCAAAAGGTAAATAAAGACGGTGGTCTTTAAGGAAATGTCTTGCCAGTATAGCTGAAACTGAGGATCTTGAGCAAGGCCAGGACCGTCAGGATGGAGCTGACTCTTCAGACCATGGTAGACAATTAAGGGATCACATTGCTTGCCTAGATCCTGGAGGAACATTCTTGTTTAGTGAAGGTCATGATGAAGCCATGCATCCAAAAGAGAAAGAAAGTTTAGAAAGGTATGGAGAACAAGGTCAAGAGTGGATTTCTTCAAAATTCCAATCCCCTTTGCAAAAGATCTAGATTTTCCCTCAGTACCCAGGACTGCTTCTGTAACCTCATGCTCTAGGCTGTTCTGCACCCAGATTCCCAAGTACCATGATCTAATTAGGCCATGGCTGGTGTGGTAATGAGAACCATCATGGTTCCCTTGAGTTACCATTGTGTCCTATGCTTAGATTCCCTGGAGAAGCTCCATTAATTAGAACCTGCATGTCCAGGATGAGTTCTGCTGCCAACCCAAAGCCAATTAGCTGGTGCCTGCAGGCTGCACACCCATGCCCTTCTGGCTGCATTGGGGTCCTTGAACTTTTTTCTTTGCACTTTAGGAGGGATATAAGTTTTTGTTTCTCTTTCATAATGGGCCTTGTTCACCCTTGCCATATCTTCAAATTTCCCTTTCTCTTTAGCAGACCTCTCTGAGCACTTACTTGGAAAATTCTTAGACATTGACTGAAGCATCTAGATTCTTCTTATGCTTCTCTAGCAAGTTTGCACAATGAATGCTTATGATGACATTTTGCCTCTCAGCTTCTTAGGATCTCCTGTGTCCATGCATAGTTATTTACCCCTGCAAGGCACAGAGTCATGTACTGCCTCTTTACCTTCTTCTGGTGCTCTCTTCTTGGAACCCAATGTACTTCGGTTCTCCAGTTTAATGGCTCCTGTTTTTTGTGAGAGCTCAAATCTTTGTATAGAAAGCATTCTGTGTCTATCTCAGAAAGATTTTAGATTTGATTTAAAAAACAAAAGAAAAGAAAACAAACAATCAAAATGGTGCCAATAGAGGAGATGTCAAACACAAATGGAGGGAAGATCCTCTAAGCTGAGCATGTGATACGTGCTAAAATCCACTTGAGGGAGAAAAAGTTCTCTGGCATTTAAATGGGTTTGACATGTGCTAGTTCTGGAAATTTCTAGCAAGAGGGGCCATTTGATTAAAATATTTTACTGGAATGAATTGATTGTTACTTGAGCTGTGCAATTACATTTGTAATCTTAGAGATAAAGGAGCTAATGAACAGAGAAAATGAAGGTATTTTTGATGTTAAACAATTATAATTATGGAGCTCGCACCTTGCTCTGTTGAGAGAAAGGACCACCATCCTTCTCAGTGAAAATGGACAACAAGTTTTTATATTTTAGAATTCTTACATTTGTGGGTTATCTCCCTGAGCTTTCCAATGCTGGGAACTTCTATTTTCAAATTACATTCGTAAATACCTGGGCTATATCAGGAACAAATGAAGATTAAAAAAACTACCATCCCCATATATAATTAGCAAGAGCCTGCTTTAAATTTCCCTGCCAATTGACAACCCCCTTACTGTATCAGGCAAGGTAAGTGGCTGCAGACAATACCACCAGGACAGGACAACCTAAAGACACTTGGAGTGGTATGTTAACTGTAGTGTACAGTTCAGAAACAAATCTTACACAACCATAAATTTCACTTTCTTTTCTTTAGAAAAAGTGGGTTGTACACAGGGGGTTTAAATACTCTAAAGACAAAGGGGAAAACCTGAACTTGAATCAAATTTCCATAATCCTCTTCTCCATCTTGGTTTTCTTCATCTTCCTCTTTTTCCTTCCTTTTCTTAACTTTCTCAGCCTTGACATCTCCCATGATGCCATATCAGGCTTTCTTTTGTTTGGTATATAGCGATATCATTTCCATTTTTCCTTCAGCTTAGGAGCCTTCTTTTCATAAGGCTGCTTGTTCTCTGCAGTAGTGTCACTCCACATCTCTCCCTGTTTCTTTATAACATCACCAAAGGATATACTAGAATGTTCTCCTTTGCTTTTAGGGCAATACTCAAAATAGCACAAGGTCAAAGAATACTTTCTGGTTATAATCAGAATGTCCATGGTCATCACTTAGGAACTTGGTAGAAGGAACATCCTCAGAGAAAGATTAGGGGGCCATCTGTACCTCAAGAAGCTCATGACCACTAAGTTCCTGTTAACAGAAACACTTTGAGAAGATCCAACATGGCGGCGGGCACGGAGGTATCAAGTCTCTGACCTCTCCAGCTGTGCGGGCATAGGGAGTCTTAAATCGTCTAAATGCCATTTGTTCAAGATCACTAGGCATTGCTGAGCTAACGTGGATCTGGGGCGAATAGCCTGCTCCTATCAGAACACACACCGAGCCCGGAGCGGCCGAATTCAGGCTGCCGTTCGCCTGCGTCTCGCAGACAAACTGCTCAGGCCCAGTGCTAAAGAACCCGTGGAAACTGCTTCTTGGAGCCTGCTCCTATCAGAACACACACCGAGCCCGGAGCAGCCGAATTCCGGCTCCCATTCGCCTGGAAGTACCCCAGTAAGCCAGAGAGCAGGGGGAAAGCTAATCATGGAGAAACAAACCAAATTAAAAAAAAGATAAAGAATCAAACATGGCTGGAAGTACAAATCATATATCAATAGTAACTCTAAACGTAAATGGCTTAAAGTCACCAATAAAGCCACATAGGCTGGTAACATGGATTAAAACAACAAATCCAACAATATGCTGCCTCCAGGAGACACATTTGATTGGAAAAGATATACACAGGCTGAAGGTGAAAGGTTGGGAAAAAACATACCACGCACACGGTCCTCGTAAGCAAGCAGGGGTGGCCATCCTCATATCGAATAAAATCGACTTCAAGATTAAGTTAATCAAAAGGGATAAGGAAGGACATTATATACTGTTAAAAGGAACCATTCACCAACAAGACATAACAATTATCAATATTTATGCACCAAATAATGGTGCTGCTATGTTCATAAAACAAACTCTCCTCAAGTTCAAGAATCAAATAGACCACAACACAATACTTATGGGTGACTGCAACACTCCTCTCTCACCATTGCACAGATCCTCCAAACAAAAGTTGAATAAAGAAACAATAGAACTCAATATCACAATCAATAACCTAGACTTAACTGACATATATAGAATTTATCAACCATCATCAAGTGGATATACTTTTTTCTCAGTAGCACATGGATCCTTCTCAAAAATAGACCATATATTATGCCATAGGGCAACCCTCAGTAAATATAAAGAGGTGGAGATAATACCATGCATTTTATCTGATCATAATGGAATGAAACTGGAAATCAACGATAAAAGAAGGAAGGAAAAATCATACATCTCATGGAAAATGAACAATATGTTACTGAATGATCAATGGGTTACAGAAGACATAAAGGATTAAATCAAAAAATTCTTAGAGACAAATGAAAATACAGACACAACATATCAGAATCTATGGGACACAATGAAAGCAGTTTTAAGAGGGAAATTCATTGCCTGGAGGTCATTCCTCAAAAAAAGAAAATACCAACAAATAAATGAGCTCACACTTCACCTCAAAGCCCTAGAAAAGGAAGAACAAAACAACAGCAAATATAGCAGAAGGCAAGAAATAATTAAAATCAGAGCGGAAATCAATGAAATTGAAACAAAAGAAACTATTGAAAAAATTGACAAAACTAAAAGTTGGTTCTTTGAAAAAATAAATAAGATCGACAGACCTGTAGCCATGCTAACAAAGAGAAGAAGAGAGAGAACTCAAATTACTAACATACAGGATGAAAAAGGAAATATAACAACAGATGCTACAGAACTACAGAAGACAATTAGAAATTATTTTGAAACCCTATATTCCAATAAAATAGAAGATAGTGAAGACATCAATAAATTTCTTAAGTCATATGATTTGCCCAGACTGAATCAGAAGGATACACACAATTTGAACAGACCAATATCAATGGATGAAATAGAAGAAGCAATCAAAGGACTACCAACCAAGAAAAGCCCAGGACCGGATGGGTATACAGCGGAGTTTTACAAAACCTTTAAAGAAGAATTAAAACCAATACTTTTCAAGTTATTTCAGGAAATAGAAAAAGAGGGAGCCCTTCCAAATTCATTCTATGAGGCCAACATCACCCTGATTCCGAAACCAGACAAATACATCTCAAAGAAAGAAAACTACAGACCATTATCTCTAATGAACCTAGATGCAAAAATCCTCAATAAAATTCTGGCGAATCCGATACAAAAACACATCAAAAAAATTGTGCACCATGATCAAGAGGATTCATCCCTAGGATGCAAGGATGGTTCAATATACAGAAATCAATAAATGTTATTCACCACATCAATAGACTCAAAGATAAGAACCATATGATCATCTCGATAGACACAGAAAAAGCATTCGACAAAGTACAGCATCCCTTTATGTTCAAAACACTAGAAAAACTAGGGATAACAGGAACTTACCTCAACATTGTAAAAGCTATCTATGCTAAGCCTCAGGCTAGCATCATTCTCAATGGAGAAAAATTGAAGGCATTCCCTCTAAAATCTGGAACAAGACAGGGATGCCCTCTATCACCACTTCTATTCAATATAGTCCTCAAAACACTGGCCAGAGCAATTAGACAGACGAAAGAAATTAAAGGCATACAAATAGGAAAAGAAGAACTTAAATTATCACTATTTGCGAATGACATGATTCTATACCTAGAAGACCCAAAAGGGTCTACAAAGAAACTACTAGAATTAATAAATGAATTCAGCAAAGTGGCAGGATATAAAATCAACACGCATAAATCAAAGGCATTCCTGTATATCAGCAACAAACCTTCTGAAATGGAAATGAGGAAAAACACCCCATTCACAATATCCTCAAAAAAATAAAATAAAATACTTGGGAATCAACCTAACAAAAGAGGTGAAAGACTTATACAATGAAAACTACAAAACCCTAAAGAGAGAAATAGAAGAAGATCTTAGAAGATGGAAAAATATACCCTGTTCATGGATAGGCAGAACTAACATCATCAAAATGGCGATATTACCAAAAGTTCTCTATAGGTTCATTGCAATGCCAATCAAAATCCCAATGACATTTCTTGTAGAAATAGATAAAGCAATCATGAAATTCATATGGAAAAATAAAACACCCAGAATAGCAAAAGCAACTCTAAGCAAGAAGTGTGAATCAGGCAGTATAGCGATACCAGATTTTAAATTATACTACAGAGCAATAGTAACAAAAATAGCATGGTACTGGTACCAAAACAGGTGGGTGGACCAATGGTACAGAATAGAGGACACAGCGACTAATCCACAAAGTTACAACTATCTTATATTTGATAAAGGGGCTAAAAGCATGCAATGGAGGAAGGATAGCATCTTCACAAATGGTGCTGGGAAAACTGGAAATCCATACACAACAAAATGAAACTGAATCCCTTTCTCTCGCCATGCACAAAAGTTAACTCAAAATGGATCAAGGAGCTTGATATCAAATCAGAGACTCTGCGTCTGATAGAAGAAAAAGTTGGCTCTGATCTACATACTGTGGGGTCAGGCTCCAAATTTCTTAATAGGACACCCATAGCACAAGAGTTAATAACAAGAATCAACAAATGGGACTTACTTAAACTAAAAAGTTTTTTCTCAGCAAGAGAAACAATAAGAGAGGTAAATAGGGAGCCTACATCCTGGGAACAAATCTTTACTCCTCACACTTCAGATAGAGCCCTAATATCCAGAGTATACAAAGAACTCAAAAAATTAAACAATAAGATAACAAATAACTCAATCAAAAAATGGGCCAAGGACCTGAACAGACACTTCTCAGAGGAGGACATACAATCAATCAACAAATACATGAAAAAATGCTCACCATCTCTAGCAGTTACAGAAATGCAAATCAAAACCACCCTAAGATACCATCTCACTCCAGTGAGATTGGCAGCCATTATGAAGTCAAACAACAACAAGTGCTGGCGAGGATGTGGGGAAAAGGGTACACTTGTACATTGCTGGTGGGACTGCAAATTGGTGCGGCCAATTTGGAAAGCAGTATGGAGATTCCTTGGAAAGCTGGGAATGGATCCACCATTTGACCCAGCTATTCCCCTTCTTGGACTATTCCCTAAAGACCTTAAAAGAGTGTGCTATAGTGACACAGCTACAACAATGTTCATAGCAGCACAATTCACAATAGCTAGACTGTGGAACCAACCTAGATGCCCTTCAATAGATGAATGGATAAAAAAAAATGTGGCATTTATACACAATGGAGTATTACTCTGCACTAAAAAATGACAAAATCATGGAATTTGCAGGGAATTGGATGGCACTAGAGCAGATTATGCTAAGTGAAGTTAGCCAATCCCTAAAAAATAAATGCCAAATGTCTTCTTTGATATAAGGAGAGCAACTAAGAACAGAATAGAGAGGAAGAGCATGAGAAGATCACCACTAAACAGGGAGGAGAGGGGGGAGGGAAAGAGAGAGAGAAGGGAAATTGCATGGTAAAGGAAGGAGACCCTCATTGTTACACAAAATTACATATAAGAGGAAGTGAGGGGAAAGGGGGAAAAAACAAGAGAGAGAAATGAATTACAGTAGATGGGGTAGGGAGAGAAGATGGGAAGGGAGGGGAGGGGAGGGGGGATAGTAGAGGTTAGGAAAGGCAGCAGAATAAAACATACACTAGTATGGCAGTAGGAAAAAAAGTGGATTGTAACCGATGTGAATCTGCATTATGTATATAGGGTAAAAATGGGAGTTCATAATCCGCTTGAATCAAATGTATGAAATATGACATGTCACGAACTTTGTAATGTTTTGAACAACTAATAAAAAACATATTTACAAAATAAAAAAAAGAAACACTTTGAGAACTTTATATCATAGCATGCTATAGATGTTAGACCTTCTTCAACTGTGCATTTGCTTGTAAACATAGTCAAAAGTCAAACAGCTGCTCACCTGTTACTTAGTCAGAGCTATAGCTATAATAGTTTTAGAAAACTTAATAATTTTAGAAAATAGGCTGCAAGCTAGGAACTGGATTTGGAACACTGTGGCCTGCATATGTTTGGGTGAACCCAACTCTCTACAACATTTCCTCTAAAACATTTGGGAACAGGAATACCACTGATTGAAGCAAAATTTATATGGACTTACAGTTTCTAGATGAATGCTAGAAAATGGAATGGGAGCCTCTTCAATAATAAGTGAATTAATTGTTTTTAATGGCTGCAAATATTGAAAATGCCATATGTTCAAAATTCAAACTAATCTCAACAATTGGTCAAAGAAAAATGATTAGGAGATTTTAAAATAACAATCCATCTAAGTTTTAAAATATCTGTTTTTCAGAATATAGAGGAAATCACAGATCTGGACCTTTTCATAATCTCACTTTAAACTCTGCCATTGGACTTTGGTAATTCTAACTCCTTTAAGTCCTTGACAAATTCTGCTTACCCGTATGACCCAGCTCTAAAATGTCCTCATTTGTGAATCTCCCCAGCTTACCCACTGTTCTCTCTTTCCCCGTTAGAGTTAACTCTTCCCTGCTGTCCCCTGAGTTTCTTTCCTGCTGGGCTGTGAGCACCTAGGGAGGAGCCGCTGGCTTTTAAATCTCAGAATCCTCAGGATGTACAGTCCCTGGCATTTAAGAGACACTCGATATTTGATACAAGGCTTTCACCATTACCATGGAAAGGGAAAGGACATGAAAAGTTGCACATGTTCAAGGGCCATTTATGACTTGGCCAGTCACATGCAAGGAAACTGAGACTGGTGTCCAGCTATGTGCTCATGGGGAAGAGGATACAGCTGTGGTCAGTAATTATTCTATCACTGCCAAAATTGTGTTCTTTCTTCCTTTACACCCTCTCTGTGCCTTTCTATTTTTTTTTTTTATTTCTATAATGAAATGTTTGGCAGTATAACCTAAGTGTTGAGAATTTAAGAAAGAATCTGAAAATATACAATCTCATCATATTTTATGAATTTTAAGTTATGTGAATTTAAAAAGTGTGACTTAAATGTTAGTAACTATTAGTAGAATCTCATTTGATGTGTAAAATTTGAAAAACTGAAATATAAATATGTCTAATTTTAAAATAATCTATATAACTTCAAAGCTGGCAAGCAAAGCAAAATGTAAAGCAGTTATGATTTTGATACTTGGAGCCTTTATTTCAGATGACAACAGAAATATTCACTACTCTTTATGGTTATAACATGAATCATCAAATTCGTTACATGCATCATAATCTTTGGTGAGGATTTTAACGATTGGCGTGCTATCATCTTAATGTTCATGGTTATTCCAATTTAAAGTCTTTTTTATAACCTGAAACAATGCTATATAAGAACTCATGAAGTATGGTGTAAGTGCCAGTGTTGAAAGTGCACCTTCAAAAGTTTGTAATAATAATCAGGAAATAGAGGAGGATGGGAAGAAAAAATAGAATAACATAAAGAAAATAAGGTAAGCTATATTTAGGAGTACCAGACATTGTTCTAAACACTGGATGGTATTGACTCTTTTGTATTGCATGATGTTTTAGATTGTTCTAAGTGTTTGGATTACATTGACTAAGAAGGTTCCTCTATCACTTCTCTTGTATAAATTCAGAAATGTAATACTCTAGGTTGATGGCCATATACCTCCAAATTCTGCCATGCCATGCTATGCCATTCATTTAGGAATGAATACTTTGTATACTCTTAGGGATGTTGAAAAATTAAAAGAAGATTTAAGCAATCTTTTTACTTGGCCCTATTCTAGAATTAATCCTATGGGAGAATTAAGAAGTATGTGTTATGATAATATGATAATATGATTCTACAGGAATAAGTCTCATTCTTGTGATTTCTTCATAGTGCTGTCTTTAGAGCCCTAACTTATTGTCTCTGTTTTCTTACCCCTCCATTGCCTAACAGGTGGGAGAGCCTGTTACCCTCCCACCAATGGAGAAGGATTTAACTTTATTTTTCCTTCCTAAAACCCCTGTTAGATTAGACATTGAGTAATGAGAACAGAAACTGAGAAAGAGAAGAATGAGTGGGATGTACATAGGGAAATGATTGACAAATTCACTAATTAATCTCTTCATTTATCAGACTGTTATCAAGAGACACCAGGCATTTTTATAGGCAAGGGGGGTTCACAAAAGAGGAATCAAGGTCCACTAAGGAAGCCAAGGGTTAAAGAAACAAAAATAAACAAGGAAACAAATGAAGTAGACGACAATGATGTGTCTAAGTTTCCTTGTGAAAAACTTTACAACAGAAGAAATTATGTGGTGTTCTATGTTTCTGGTGTGTTGTCTGTGCTGGAGACGACTACTGCCTTAGCCTTGGGTGATAGGAACTCCTGTCTTGAGTCCAGCTCTTTAGGGGGTGTCACTCTGGCAAGAGGATTATGGGACCAAGGACCTGCCAACCTGAAGTCCATGTTCTAGGTCTCCTGGAACATTGTGCTTGGATGACACCCTGGCTCTCTGCTGGCAGTTCTCTTGGCATTTTCCTCATTACAGTTTCCTGCAGGGTGGAAATGCACAGAGAACAGAAGCATCTTCAATCCCTAAGTGGGGTCAGAGGCCCTTTGCAGGATGCTGTGACTGAGCTCTGACATCAGACAGGGGTGTCCACAGTATTGCCTATAAGACTGGTCACATAGGGAATTCAGGGGTGGAACAAGAGGTGGGTAGGGTGCAGACCCAGAGCACTGAGCCTTCCTTCCCTGTGTCTCTATTTCCCATGTGGGACTCTGGGAATTCTAAGAATCGTAAATTCACTCCTGATCTCCAATTACTTTAAGCAGTTTTGTTTGCTAGGACAGAAAACTGGAGCATACTTAATGCTTTATAAGTTTTATTTGTCAATTTTCATCTTCCTACATAGGATCTATTTCTACTATGGCCCAGGCCACACAACTGTAAAGTGTGGGCTTCATGCAGAAGATGAAGCTAAGGAGATAGGTTGGGTCAAACGATGCAGATCTTGGTGTCTCCTGCCAGTTAGCAACAGGGAGCTCACAGACATATTTTTTTTTAATTTTTAATTTTTTATTGTGGGTTGTTCAAAACATTACAAATTTCTTGACATATCATATTCCACAGACATATTTAATTCATGATCAGATGAATTTTTATAAAAGACAACTTCAGGCACTTAGCTGGTTGGAAGCTGTTGCCCTTGATTAGCTCACTGATGATCAGGAAATGACCTAAGGCTGTGGAAGAGATAGGGAAAGTGAAGTTGAGAAGCTGAGGGGGGCCTGGGTTCGAAGGACGTTTATGCACTTTCTTGACTGATTAATAGGTCAGTTAATATGTGCAATGACAGAATGGAAGTTGGGGGAGTTAAAGGAACAGGACTCATCAGAGCAATTGAGAAGGGCTTATTTCATTGTTGGCTGGGAAACTGTAAGAGGTAAATGGCATTGATTGAGATTGGAAGGCAGAGTTTGAAGAGATAATGCCTTCAGTTTCAGGCTCCCTGAGTTGGAGGGAGGTGTCTCTAAGACATCTGCAGTTGTGTAGCTGACCTGGAAAAAAAGAAGTCAGAGATAGACCCAGATTTTCCCACCTTTGCATCCCAAAGCCACATGCCTGTGTTGTAGCGTGCAAGAGTTGATCAACACTGTATACAAAAATGAATGACCAACAGTAATTATTCCTTGGACTAAATGGACTAATGCTTGAGTCAATTCAATATTTGAAACTTAGACTGTGATAGACTCTACCTTTTAGGTCATTCTTGTATCTCATGTCACACGAGGCTTCAGGGTGATTAGATTTGCTGCCCAGAAGTATTGCATTAAATATGGAATAAATCTGCATGTTCTTCCTTTGATGTAGCTGATTTGTAATAAAAGACATTTCTATCACAGACTTTTTGCCCTGGTCAATGCCTTCACTCTATATTTTATATATTCTTGATTTAAATCATTTTATGTTGGAGCTGTGTTAGCTTCTATAACTTCTAAAACCATAAAACATAATTATCTCACAGACATATCAGATAATGTTATGAAAGTAACACTGAATCAAAATGACTTTCACTGAGTCATATAAAGAACTCTCATGATTTCTTTCTTCTAATGATTTAAAAAATTATAGGGCAGGTCATGTTCAGAAAAAAATCAAATTATAGGTAGGGGAATTACATTGGATCTGTGCCAAAATTCTTAAGATACACCATTGCCAACGATCAGAAGGTTTCCATTGGACTTGGAAACATGTCTCCACAATGCAGTGGTTACTCATGCTAAGCCTGAGAATGATTCTGATCCTTTAAGATTCTTCTCTAAGGAACACTGGTATCATGGTAATTTGTAACAATTCCTTCTTAAGGAATTTTGTCAAAAATTCTTATGATAAATAGATGAGCTTTAGAGAGCTAATGGGAAAAATATCTATTTATTATACTTTAATTATCAATGATGATGTAGATAATGATATTCCTATGCTTCCTCATTGCTCTATTCACATATTTTATTCATGTATTTATTCCTAATATTCTCCTATGTTAAGTTATTCTTCCAGGTAACAATTATAGATACTCTAAGGGCCATATTTGGCTATAGAAATTATGTGAGGCTGGCATCTCTTTAAAATAGTAATGAAATCTAAAGTCATGGTATTATGTTTTAAATGTACTATATAAATACAATTACTAGAAAAATACCTTAGAATTACTAATATGTTTATTGAATGGTATGACTGTAAGTCTGTCTTTCTTTATAGATATAGTATCTTCAAAAATATATTATATCTATAAAGAAACATAGAAATTAACCATGATACCAGTGTTTCTTAGAGAAAAATCTTAAAGGGTCAGATTCATTCTCAGGTTCATTTCTCCAATGAACATACTACTCTTTTATTTGGGAAAAAATTAACCTATATTTTTTTAAAAAAAGAATAAAAATATGCATGAAGAAAATATATGGATGAGGAAGAGGGGTGGTAAGGTCCCAAGGGATCATAGGAAGACATGCATGCATGCACACTCACATTCACAGCATGGAAAGAGTAAAGCCAAGAAAAGGGGAGCAGTTATCAATATCTTGCCTCCCTTGTTGCATAGAAAGTAAGTCAAATCACAAAAAGTACTTGTTTTCTGTTGATCTCTGAAAAGTCACCAACTACCAATCAAAACAGATGTTTTTCTGGCAAGTAGAGATGACAATTTCTGCATAAGGAATATTTTTATTTTATAGCTGGGCGCAGTCATCCAGGCCTATAATCCCAGTGACTGGGGAGGCTGAGGCAGGAGGAGCACAAGTTCAAAGCCAGCCTCAGCTAAAGGGAGGCACCAAGCAGCTCAGTGAGATCCTGTATCTAAAAATACAAAATAGGGCTGGGGATGTGGCTCAGTGGTCAAATACCCCTGAGTTCAATCCCCGGTAACCAGTGCCCCCCGCCAAAAAAGAAGGAAATATTTTTATCTTATAATTTGTATAGCTACTATTATCATCTCTTTTTCATATCATTAGAGATTTGAGTACATAGGAAATTAAGGAGAAAAATAAAATAGCCATGTGCCCACAATCCAGCTTTGTCAAACTTTGCACTTCTAGGTGTGCTTCCCATATTGTGGTAGTGCTGTTGAGTATAACATTGCTACTTTTGGGGCTGGGAATGTGGCTCAAGCAGTCGTGCACTCGCCTGGCATGTGCAGGGTGCTGGGTTCGATCCTCAGCACCACATAAAAGTAAAATAAAAGATGTTGTGTCCACTGAAAACTAAAAAATAAATATAAAAAAAAAACATTGCTACTTTATAGTAGATTAAAATGGAGAGTCCTGGGGAAGCAGGAAAGGCTAACTATCAGTGGGGCAGTTATATAATTAGTTAGGGAGGCATATTTGACTTTCCTTGGTTCTAAATTGAGAGTGGGGACAAAAATTAAGGAAGCTGGGAGGTAATAATCAAGTGCTGGCTATTTGGAGCTGATTGGGGAGGTTTTTTGTTGAGCTTCCTCACTGTCATTGGTGATAGAAATCTGACTTCCTGCAGATTTGAATTCAAGCAGACTGGCTTCCTGAGCTGTTTATTGGAGATAAAGGGATTGGTTTCCTGGGCAGGTTGCTGCAGGTCCTGGGTCAAAGTACTATTTTTATATATGGTCTGGCTATTGTTCATTTTCTATATTCAGTCTCTCCTGATACCTCAGGTTATTTATGTTAACCCGTTGAATGTTTCATTGTACGACTATACAACATTTTATCCCTTCTCCAATTGATAAACTTGGATCTCAGCTTCTTACCATTAGGAGCAATGCTTCATTGATCTTCACGTCTATTTGTAGAAGATATTTTTATTCAGTACTTCATATCATAACTTTCTTGCCATATGTCAGCTTTCTGGGATTTTTTTTTTTTAACCAGAGTGATGAGTTTTTATAAGTCTTGTCTTTCCTTTTGGTCAAACCTAATGTACTATAACTTAAAAGCAGAATTAAATTATCTCTGGACTTAGTACACATTGCCCATGATTTGAAGAGTCTGATAGGTCTTATGACAAAAAGGAAAAGAAAAATCATTATTTCTCCTCCTTCTGCAAAAATACAAGTTCATTTTTCTGTGCCTCCTCTGTCTCCTGAAGTTAGTCAGGAATGGAAACTTCATCAATTCAGCAGGATGGGGACCTCTTT
The DNA here is from genome assembly GCF_047511675.1 of Marmota flaviventris. Classification (NCBI taxonomy): domain Eukaryota; kingdom Metazoa; phylum Chordata; class Mammalia; order Rodentia; family Sciuridae; genus Marmota; species Marmota flaviventris. The sequence goes on along the minus strand of NC_092499.1, from coordinate 33,418,314 downwards.
AAGCTAGCTATTATAAATAGCCTCCAGCGTTGCTTATTCAGGACATTGTCACATAAAGCTCACTCGGTGTGAATGTTTTTGGTCAAGGCCAGGTGACTTATAGATACTTAACTAGAAGTTAAATTGACCGCAAGTTCTAACATGAACCTTTGGTATTGAATAATTGTCAACATGGTTATTTTATGTTTATCCTCTCCTTTAAAAGTTCTGTGTACTGAATATTAATGTGGTACTCTATCCTGTATATGCTTTCTAGGATTTTCAATGGCTTTTCTCCTTACTCCAGCTAATTATTTACTGCATGTTAACAGAAATACTATTTAGTTTTTTTCAAGAAATAATTAAAAAATATATATGGTAGAAAAATGTGAAGTTGTGATCCTTATGTAACCAATGTTTTATTTTTATTGTATTTATTTAAGGGGTATAACGTATTTTGATGTATTCATGCATAGTGAAATGTAACTCAGAATCCTTCATTTCACAAAGTTACCTGTGTGTGTGTGTGTGTGTGTGTGTGTGTGTGTGGTAACAGCCCCTAAAATCTAGTCTCTTAGCAAATTTCCAGTATTTGATACAATATTATTTACTACATTCTTCCTGCTATACATTAGATCTCTGGACTTATTCATCTTACATAGCTGCAACTATACACCCTTTGACCAACGGATCCCCATTTCTATGCTGCCCTCACCCTACTTGCCCCTGGAAATCCCACTTTTTTTTTGTTTCTGTATAACAGCCTTTTTTACATTCTATATTTAAATGAGAACATGTAATATTTTTCTTTCCATATTTGGCTTATATCACTTAGCATAATAGCATTCTCCAGGTTCATCCATGATATCACAAATGGCAGGATTTCGTTCTTTTTAAGGCTGAATAATATTCTATTATATGTATATTTCACATTTTCTTAAGTATTTATCCATAAACACTGGTTATTTCTATATCTTGGCTATTGTAGATAATGCTGCAATGAGCCTGGGATTCTTTTCAATACCAGCCATTCTAACAGGTATGAGGTAATGACTTATTGTAGTTTTGATTTGCATCTCTCTGGTGACTAGTGACTTTGAGCATCATTTCATGTATGTTGGCCATTTTTTGTCATCTTTGGGGAAGAATCTACTGAGGTTCTTCACCCATTTTTAAATAATGCCAGTCGTTTTTTTTCTTTCCCTTGTGTGTGTTTATTGAGTCATGTGTTTCTTAAAGATATGTTTTGGCTATTAACCCTTTGTAAACATGTGATTCTCTAACACCATCTCCCTAGTGTAAGCTCCCTTTTCGTTTTGCTATTCCCTTGGCTGTGCAGAAGCTTTTTAGTTTAACCTAATCCCACTGGCTTGTTTTGCCTTTCATGTCAGTGTTGAGGTACTTTTGTCCCTGTGCTTTCTTTGGGGAATTTTATGGTTTCAGGCTTGACATTGAGGTATTTGATCCATTTTGAGTTATGTTTTGTAGACAGTGTAAGATGAGTCCATCTTCATTCCTCTCCTGGTGCCTATGTGGTGCCATGGGGTGCCCTTGCCAAAAGCTGGTTGACCACACATGTATAGGTTGATTTCTAGGTTCTCTCTTCTGTTCCATTGGTCTCAATATCTGTTTTTCTGTAAGTAACATGCTATTTTGATTACTATAGCTTTTAAGTTTAATGTTAAATTAGGAAGTATAATGTCTTCAGCTTTGTTTTTCTTTGTTAAGACTGGAAGTATTTCCTCTACTTCTGTTTTTTGGGAAGAGTTTAAGAAGGTTTAGTATTAATTCTTTGGATATTTGGTAGAATTAATCAATAAAGGTGTCCAGTCCGTTTCCTTTGTCAGGAAATTTCATTACTTCTGACTCTTCATTTGTTATGGTCTGCTTGGGTTTTCTGTTTCCACCTGTCTCAATCTTGGTGCGTTGCATATTTCTAGGAATTTGCACATTTCCTCTAGGTTATCAAATTCATTGGTGTATAATTATTCATACTATTCACTGAGGGTCCTTTTAATTTTTGAAGAATTGTTTTTGTGTTTCCTCTTTCATTTCCACATTTCGTTGTTTGAATCTGCTCATTTTTTAAAAATCTAGCTAAGAGTTTGCTGAGTTTTGTTCATTTTTTTTAATTTTTTTTTATTGGTTGTTAAAAACATTATAAAGCTCTTGACATATCATATTTCATACATAAGATTCAAGTTGGTTATGAACTCCCAATTTTACCCCAAATACAGATTGCAGAATCACATCGGTTACACATCCACATTTTTACATAATGCCCTATTAGTAACTGTTGTATTCTGCTACCTTTCCTCTCCTCTACCATCCCCCCTCCCTCCCCTCCCATCTTCTCTCTCTACCCCATCCACTGTAATTCATATCTCTTCTTATTTATTTTCCCATTCCCCTCACAACCTCTTATATGTAATTTTGTATAACAATGAGGGTCTCCCTCCATTACCATGCAATTTCCCTTTTCTCTCCCTTTCCATCCCACCTCATGTATCTGTTTAATGTTAATCTTTTCTTCCTGCTCTTCCTCCCTGCTCTGTTCTTAGTTGCTCTCATTATATCAAAGAAGACATTTGGTATTTGTTTTTTAGGGATTGGCTAGCTTCACTAAGCATAATCTGCTCTAGTGCCATCCATTTCCCTGCAAATTCTATGATTTTGTCATTTTTTAGTGCTGCATAATACTCCATGGTGTATAAATGCCACATTTTTTTTATCCATTCATCTATTGAAGGGCATCTGGGTTGGTTCCACAGTCTAGCAATTGTGAATTGTGCTGCTATGAACATCGATGTAGCAGTATCCCTGTAGTATGCTCTTTTAAGGTCTTCAGGGAAAAGTCCAAGAAGGGCAATAGCTGGGTCAAATGGTGGTTCCATTCCCAGCTTTCCCAGGAATCTCCATACTGCTTTCCAGATTGGCCGCACCAGTTTGCAGTCCCACCAGCAATGTACAAGAGTACCCTTTTTGTCGCGACCCCTTGCCCGCAAGGAAGACGCAACTCAGGAATCTTCTCTCAGCAGTTTATTCAGGTCCCTTGATATTTCTTATTCTTTCTTCTTCTCTCTTTCCCGGATGCCCTCCCAGCCTTAATAAAGCATCCCAAGCCCCAATGCAAAGCTGCCGCGTGGAACTTTCTCACAGGGTGGTGAAAAATCATGTGCCAACTCTCTCAGATAAGGAGTTGTTTGTCACATACCACAGCGGAGCCAGCGCCATCTCGTAATGGCGACCATAGTCTGCAGAAATGGCAGAAGCGGCTCACCACACCTTTTCCCCACATCCTCTCCAGCACTTGTTGTTGTTTGACTTCATAATGGCTGCCAATCTTACTGGAGTGAGATGGTATCTTAGGGTGGTTTTGATTTGCATTTCTCTGACTGCTAGAGATGGTGAGCATTTTTTCATGTACTTGTTGATTGACTGTATGTCCTCCTCTGAGAAGTGTCTGTTCAGGTCTTTGGCCCATTTGTTGATTGGGTTATTTGTTTTCTTATTGTTTAATTTTTTGAGTTCTTTGTATACTCTGGATATTAGGGCTCTATCTGAAGTGTGAGGAGTAAAAATTTGTTCCCATGATGTAGGCTCCCTATTTACCTCTTTTATTGTTTCTCTTGCTGAGAGAAAACTTTTCAGTTTAAGTAAGTCCCATTTGTTCATTTTTGTTATCAACTTTTGTGCTATGGGTGTCCTATTAAGGAATTTGGAGCCCGACCCTACAATATGTAGATCGGAGCCAACTTTTTCTTCTATCAGACGCAGAGTCTCTGATTTGATATCTAGCTCCTTGATCCACTTTGAGTTAACTTTTGTGCATGGCGAGAAGAGGGGATTCAGTTTCATTTTGTTGCATATGGATTTCCAGTTTTCCCAGCACCATTTGTTGAAGATGCTATCCTCCCTCCATTGCATGCTTTTAGCTCCTTTATCAAATATAAGATAGTTGTAGCTTTGTGAATTAGTCTCTGTGTCCTCTATTCTGTACTATTGGTCCACCCTCCTGTTTTGGTACCAGTACCATGCTGTTTTTGTTACTATTGCTCTGTAATATAGTTTTAAGTCTGGTATCGCTATACCGCCTGATTCGCACTTCCTACTTAGAATTGCTTTTGCTATTCTGGGTCTTTTACTTTTCCATATGAATTTCATGATTGCTTTATCCATTTCTACAAGAAAGCCGTTGGGATTTTGATTGGCATTGCATTAAACCTATAGAGAACTTTTGGTAATATCGCCATTTTGATGATGTTAGTTCTGCCTATCCATGAACAGGGTATATTTTTCCATCTTCTAAGATCTTCTTCTACTTCTCTTTTTAGGGTTTTGTAGTTTTCATTATATAAATCTTTCACCTCTTTTGTTAGGTTGATTCCCAAGTATTTTATTTTTTTTTGAGGATATTGTGAATGGAGTGTTTTTCCTCATTTCCGTTTCAGAAGTTTTGTCGCTGATATACAGAAATGCCTTTGATTTATGCGTGTTGATTTTATATCCTGCCACTTTGCTGAATTCATTTATTAGTTCTAGTAGATTTTTTGTAGACCCTTTTGGGTCTTCTAGGTATAGAATCATGTCATCTGCAAATAGTGATAATTTAAGTTCTTCCTTTCCTATTTTTATGCCTTTAATTTCTTTCATCTGTCTAATTGCTCTGGCCAGTGTTTCGAGAACTATATTGAATAGAAGTGGTGATAGAGGGCATCCCTGTCTTGTTCCAGATTTTAGGGGGAATGCCTTCAATTTTTCTCCATTGAGAATGATGCTAGCCTGAGGCTTAGCATAGATAGCTTTTACAATGTCGAGGTAAGTTCCTGTTATCCCTAGTTTTTCTAATGTTTTGAACATAAAGGGATGCTGTACTTTGTTGAATGCTTTTTCTGCATCTATTGAGATGATAATATGGTTCTTATTTTTAAGTCTATTGATGTGGTAAATAACATTTATTGATTTCCGTATATTGAACCATCCTTGCATCCCAGGGATGAATCCTACTTGATCATGGTGCACAATTTTGTTGATGTGCCTTTGTATCCGATTCGCCAGAATTTTATTGAGAATTTTTGCATCTAGGTTCATCAGAGATATTGGTCTGTAGTTTTCTTTCTTTGAGGTGTCTTTGTCTGGTTTCGGAATCAGGGTGATGTTGGCCTCATAGAATGAATTTGGCAGAGCTCCTTCTTTTTCTATTTCCTGAAATAACTTGAAAAGTATTGGTATTAATTCTTCCTTAAAGGTTTTGTAAAACTCCGCTGTATACCCATCCGGTCCTGGGCTTTTTTTGGTTGGAAGTCTTTTGATTGCTTCTTCTATTTCATCTATTGCTATTGGTCTGTTTAAGTTGTGAGTATCCTCCTGACTCAGTCTGGGCAAATCAAATGACTTAAGGAATTTATCGATGTCTTCACTATCTTCTATTTTATTGGAATATAGGTTTTCAAAATAATTTCTAATTGTCTTCTGTATTTCTGTAGTGTCTGTTGTGATATTGCCTTTTTCATCCCGTATGTTAGTGATTTGAGTTCTCTCTCTTCTTCTCTTCATTAGCTTGGCTAAGGGTCTGTCGATCTTATTTATTTTTTCAAAGAACCAACTTTTAGTTTTGTTAATTTTTTCAATAGTTTCTTTTGTTTCAATTTCGTTGATTTCCGCTCTGATTTTAATTATTTCTTGCCTTCTGCTACATTTGCTGTTGTTTTGCTCTTCTTTTTCTAGGGCTTTGAGATGAAGTGTGAGCTCATTTATTTGTTGGTTTTTCCTTTTTTTGAGGAATGACCTCCAGGCGATGAATTTCCCTCTTAAAACTGCTTTCATTGTGTCCCATAGATTCCGATATGTTGTGTCTGTATTTTCATTTATCTCTAAGAATTTTTTGATTTCTTCCTTTATGTCTTCTGTAACCCATTGATCATTCAGTAACATATTGTTCATTTTCCATGTGATGTAGGATTTTTCCTTCCTTCTTTTATCATTGATTTCCAGTTTCATTCCATTGTGATCAGATAAAATGCATGGTATTATCTCCACCCCTGTATATTTACTGAGGGTTGCCCTATGGCATAATATATGGTCTATTTTTGAGGAGGATCCATGTGCTGCTGAGAAAAAAGTATATCCACTTGATGATGGTTGATATATTCTATATATGTCAGTTAAGTCTAGGTTGTTGATTGTGATATTGAGTTCTATAGTTTCTTTATTCAGCTTTTGTTTGGAGGATCTGTCCAATTGTGAGAGAGGTGTGTTGAAGTCACCCATAATTATTGTGTTGTGGTCTATTTGATTCTTGAACTTGAGGAGAATTTGTTTTATGAACGTCGCAGCACCATTATTTGGTGCATAAATATTGATAATTGTTATGTCTTGTTGGTGAATGGTTCCTTTTAACAGTATATAATGTCCTTCCTTATCCCTTTTGATTAATTTAGTCTTGAAGTCAATTTTATTCGATATGAGGATGGCCACCCCTGCTTGCTTACGAGGACCGTGTGCGTGGTATATTTTTTTCCCAACCTTTCACCTTCAGCCTGTGTATGTCTTTTCCAATCAGATGTGTCTCCTGGAGGCAGCATATTGTTGGATTTGTTTTTTTAATCCATGTTACCAGCCTATGTCGCTTTATTGGAGAGTTTAAGCCATTAATGTTTAGAGTTACTATTGATATATGGTTTGTACTTCCAGCCATGTTTGATTATTTATCTTCTTCTTTTTTTTTTTTAATTTAGTTTGTTTCTCCATGGTTAGCTTTCCCCCCTGTCTTTATAGAGGCACTTCCCACTGATGGTTTTGGTTATTGTTTTTCATTTCTTCCTCGTGTAGTGTTTTGCTCAAGATGCTTTGCAATGCTGGTTTTCTGGCTGCAAATTCTTTTAGCTTTTGTTTATCATGAAAGATTTTTATTTCGTTATCGTACCTGAAGCTTAATTTTGCTGGATACAGAATTCTTGGTTGGCATCCATTGTCTTTCAGTGTTTGAAATACGTTGTTCCAGGATCTTCTCGCTTTCAGCGTCTGTGATGAAAAATCCGTTGTTAACCTTATTGGTTTACCCCTGAATGTAATCTGCCTCCTTTCTCTTGTAGCTTTTAGTATTTTCTCTTTGTTCTGTATATTGGATATCTTCATAACAATGTGTCTTGGCGTTGGTCTACTGTGATTTTGTGTGCTCGGTGTCCTGTATGCATCTACAATTTGTATATCCGTTTCCTTTTTTATTTCTGGAAAGTTTTCTGTAATTATTTCTTTCAGCAGGTTACTCATTCCCTTGGTTTGAATCTCTGTACCTTCTTCTATCCCGATGACTCGTAGGTTTGGTTTCTTTATGTTATCCCATATCTCTTGGATGTTTTTCTCGTGGTTTTTAACCAGCCTTTCTGAGTTGGCTAGGCTCTTTTCAAGATGATATATTTTGTCTTCATTATCTGATGTTCTGGCTTCTACTTGCTCCACTCTGTTAGTGATACTCTCAATTGAGTTTTTAATTTGGTTTATCGTTTCCTTCATTTCTAGAATTATTGTTTGTTTTTTTTTATAATCTCAATCTCCTGATAAAGATGCTTAACTTCTTCTTTTATCTGTCTATGTAATTCATTTTCAAAGTGTTCTTTCACTGTTTGAATTTGCTGTCTCGTATCTTCTTTAAGGTTCCATTCCATCTGTCTAAGGTATTCCTTGAGTTCTTTATATGACCATTTTTCTGCTGACTCTAGGTCCTCCTGAATATTTAGGCTGTCCTTCATTGTTTGTACTCCTTTTCTTCCTTGCTTTTTTATGCTGCTCATGTTACTTCTTGTTCTGTTTGACTGCTGAGTTACTGTTTACTCTTATAGATTTATTTGATGCTTGAGAGGAAAGATATTAGAAGGGAAGGGAAGAAGTCACTAAAGAGAATGAGAGTAGGCAGGTAGAATTCAAGGAAGGGGGAATAAGAAAATTGAAAAGAAATGAAAAGACAAAAGAAACAAAAATAACAAAGATTAGATAATAAAGAAAGAAAGAAAAGACGAAAAAAAAATTTTAACAAAAATAATAGTGATAATAAAAAATGAAAATTAAAATTTAAAAAAATAATAATAATAAAATAAAAAATTAAAAAAAATAGAAACATTGAAAAAAGTTAAAGAACAACAACAAATAAAAATTGAAAATGAAAGAAAAAGAAGAGAAAAAAAAAGAAAAAGAAAAGAAAAAAAATGATAATAATAATAATAATAAATGCAGTCCTAGAGTTCTATTAACTTCTCTTCCAGTAGGTGGAGCTGTGCCCACTGGGCCAAGCTTCTCCTCTCAATAGGTGGGAACCATTCACTGTGCAGCAGCTCTTTCTCCTAGACTGGGCGGGTCTCCAATCCTGAGTGTCTAGGGCCTTGTCTTGTGTTTCCTCAAGCCAGGCCATGCTCACCTGTGGTGCTCACCACAATACTGGCTACATGCCAGGTCTGCTGCTCCTGGGAACCCTGTTTTCATGAACACCTGGGCTCACTCTCCCTGTTTGCCTCCCTCAGACCCTAAGTTTGTAGAGCTTGGGGCTGAGATCCCCCAGCGAATTTGCTTGCCCTCCTGTAGCCACGCCCCCGGTAGCTGGTGCAAGAGACCTCAGTTGTCAGCACTGGTGGGAGCGGTAGCCGGGAGTTCCGCGCCACGAGTCCCGCGCCACTCCTGATTCCCTCGGTCTGGTTATTGCGTTCACAGGAGAGCTGGGAGTGGCCCTTAAGTTTTCCCTGCTGTGTGGAGAGAGATGGCTAGGGGATTACACACCTGTCGCGCTGGTTTCAATGCAGTTATCTCCTCCGCCCGTGACGCCATTTCTCTGCCATGGTGATATCCCATGCAAATGGTGACTGTTTGTTCCCTTTGCCAGGTGACCAATGCAACGGGTGGGTCCTGACTGTCTCTCCCAATCCCCGTTTCAGTCCTGTGGCCACTGCCTATGAAGGCTCGGTTGGCTTTTACCTCTGTAAGTTCCTAAGGGCCGGCCAATTATTTCAGAGGGATCATTAGTGCTGAGTCACACGAAGCAGGCAAACCGGAGCTTAATTGCCTCCGATTCGGGCTCTGTGTGTGTGTTCTGAGGGGCCCAGCCTGTACACCCCAGATCCACGTCAGCTCAGCATTGCCTAGTGATCCTGAGCAAACAGCATTTAGACAGTTTACGGCTCCCTATGCCCGCGCAGTTGAAGATGTCAGAGACTTGATCTCTCTGCGCCTGCCACCATGTTACATCTCCTCAATGCTATTCATGTTGCCCTTACAGCTTCCTGGTATAAGCAAGTTCTTGGGATTATACAAACTACTGCTTCTGTTTCCAGTCCAGATTTCTAGAAATGAAACCCTGCTGCCGTCGCCTCCGTCTCTGGGCCGCGCTCACGAGCACCGCGCTTACGAGCACCGCGCTTGTCTGCAACCATAGCAGAGCCGCCCTGGCCTCCGCAGCTCTTCAGCCCGGTGCCCGGCCCCAGGGGCCCAAGCGGCTGCCTCTGCGGCTCTCCGTCCCCCTCCTCCGGAGCACCGGTCCCCTGGCAGGGGGGTGCAGAACGACCCCAGAGCAGGCTCTGCCCGAAGGTGCAGCGGCGAACAGGCCACCGAGATGCTCGAGGCTGCAGTCCAGCCTTCGGAGGACAGGGCTCAGCACGCAGCCCAGCTCCAACCTCTAGGTGCGGCGGCCGGACAGTGTATACAGAGCCATCAAGACAGCAAGCAGAAAGCAAATGGCGGCTCCCGTGGAGTGGATTTTCGGCACAGAAACCACAGCCCCACCAACAATCCCAATCCACAAACTCTCCCTGTATAAAAAATATTCAAAAAGAAAAAAAAAGGCGGGGCGCACTGAGCTTTCTTTGCCTCGGGTACTTACAATCCACTGCTGATTACACATTCAGCTTGTCCGCCCGGAGCAAAGCGAAAGAGGAAGCAGATGGGAGCAAAGCGCCCGCGGCTCTGAGCAGCCAAGCGTCTCTTTTTCGATTTCTTTGTTCTTCCTGCTCCTTGGCAAAGTGGTCCGCTACAGATTAACGGTGAAAGGAGCTCTAACAGACTGTGCGAAATCTCTATTAAAGCCACTGCTTTGAGCACCACGCTCAGCACTTCAGCAACCCCCGTATGCAGCGGCCATCTTCTCCCCTCATTTTTTTTTCTGTTCTTTTCTATCACTGAGCCACATCCCCAGCCCTTTTTATTTTTAATTTTGAGACAGAGTCTCCCTAAATTGCTGAGGGTCTCTCTAAGTTGCCCAGGCAGGCCTTGAACTTGCAATTCTCCAGCCTCAGCCTCCCGAGTGGTTGGGATTATTAGTATGTTCCGCCACCCCAGTACTTTTTTCCTGTAGGTTTTCTAGGTTCTGTTCCATTTATTACCACTCTGGTCTTCATTATTTCTTGACTTCTGTTATATTGGTTCACATCCTTCTTCTTTTTCTGCTTACGTGAGTTATAATGTTAGAGTGTTTGAGATCTTTCTTCTTTCTACATTAAGGTGTTTATCACCCTAAAATATGCCCTTTAGAACAGCTTGTTCTACAACCTTTAGCTTTTGATGTGTTGTGTTTTCATTTTCCTTTACCTCAAGGGTAGTTTTTTTTTTTGTTGTTTTTGGTTTTTTGTTTGTTTGTTTGTTTGTTTTGTTTTTAAGAGAGAGAGAGGAGAGAGAATTTTTTAGTTTTCGACGGACACAACATCTTTGTATGTGGTGCTGAGGGTCAAACCTGGGCTGCACGCATGCCAGGCGAGCGTGCTACCACTTGAGCCACATCCCCAGCCCAGGGTAGTTTTTCCTTTTTATTTCTTCTTTGACTCATTGGTTCAGAAGCATGTTGCTTAGTTTGCATGTATTTATGAATTTTCCTCCTGTTATTGATTTCTAGGTTCATATTATTGTAGTTGAAAAAGATACTTGCTGTGATTAAATCTAAATTTTTTTCAGACTTTCTTTGTGGCCAAACATATGGTCTATCTTGAAGTATGTTCTATGTGTGCTTGAGAAGAATGTATATTACACTGTTCTCTAAATATCTGTTAGGTCTATTTGGTCTAATGTGTCCACCAAGTCCCATGTTTCCCTCTATCCAACGGGATGATCTATCCATAGTTGAAAGTGGGGTATTGAAGCCCCCTATTATTGCATTGCTTACCATCTGCATGGAATATTCTATTACTTCACTTTCTACCTATGGATGCCCTTAAAGGTAAGATGGCTCACTTGCAGGCAACATGTAGTTAGATATTGTTTATTTAGTCATTCAGCAACTCTATATTTTGTAATTGGAGAATTTAACTCATTTACATTCAAGGTAGTCACAGATGGTAAAGAGTTACTACTGCTATTTTATTCATTGCTTTCTCTTTGTTTGTAAACAAGGAAGAAATTCCTTTCTTCCTCTCTGCTCTCTTCTTTTTCTGAGTAGATGGTTTTCTGTAGAAAGATGCTTTGACTTTCTCTTCCTCTTTTGTGTGTGTATTCCTGGTATTGTTCTGTAATTACCGTAACGCTTATGTGGATAGTTTTTATTAATCTACTTTAAGCTGATAATTTCTATCACATATTTAAAAATGACTCTACAATTCCTCTTCACCCCCACATTTTGTCTGTGATGTCATAATTCATACCTTTTGATATTGTATATCTCAACAAATTTTTTGTAGTTATAGTTATTTTTCAGTAATTTTGCTGTGGCCATGTTTAAAAAAAAATCTTCTCACTCGAAACTGGTTCTTTTTGTATATTTAACTGTTTCCACTATTTCTTGCCTGAGTGTTGTTTGTCGTTGTTGTAGTTTTAAGACAAATCAAAAAACACCTTTCTAACAAATCTTACTATCTTTGGGCTTACCCTGCCTCGGGGGCTATTCTTCCAATGGTTATCGGAAAAATATTCTAAAATTAAAATCTAATTATTCCCCTGGTTAAAACCCATTAAGACTTTTTACCATCTTTAGGATAAGGTAACGCCTACTTAGACTGACATGAGAAACACGTTGTGACCTGAACACCACCACTCCAAGCTCCTCCTTTGCCACTCTGCAGCACAGACATCTACCAGGCAGCCCAGCCCTGTTCTCCGGCTACACCCAGAGGTTGCCAGATCTGCACAGGGCTCCAGACCATTGGCCTGAAGTACTCCATCTTCCCTTTCTTGTCTTTCCAACTCATCCTTTAGGATTCAACTATAGAATAATCTGCTCTATAACTCTGTTTCAGAGCTTACTCCCTCACCTACAGAGTCAGGGATGCCCCCTCCTCTCTATGCCCCAGCCCATACATTCCTCCATTCCTCCAACAAGGTGCTTGACATGAGGTTTGTAATTAAGAATCTGTTTGCCTCCTCCCACAAGAGTTCGCAGAGGGACTGTGTCAAATTTTTCATTTTTATAGATTTTAATTTAAATTAAAATATATTTACACACATATATGTGCAAGCACACATATATAAGTACACCTTTCTTTTAGCTCTGTCCTGGCACTTGCTTTCTGAAAGTTGACATGTCAGTTAATCCCAAGCCTTCAATTTCCTTATAAAGAGGTGAGTTTGGGTTTTGGAGGACTCATTAGAAATCTCAACCTAAGATCCGTCAAGAATAAGGCTGTTTGTTCAGGTTCCTTTTTCTATCATCACATCCAGGAAAATGTTTTGTAATTTTGTTGAATAAGTTGAAGGAGGAAAGAAATGAATGAGGAGGAATAGTGGGGAGGAAGGGAGAGAAGGAAGACAGGAGAAGGAGAGATCAAAGGAAGGGGCAGAAAGGGATTGTGTAACTCCATGAGGCATTGTTGAAATTGACACAGTGGAGGAGACACCTAAACTATATTAGAATCTGATGGAAAAGAGGAAAAAGAATGAAACTAATACTAACAATATTCCTACCAAAAATATTTGGTGATGCTCAAAAAAAAAAAAAACAGACATGAAAACTGCCCTCAAAAGCTGTCTGTCTGATAAAGGAGATTAAAACATGTGTCTATATAAAAGTATGAAGCAAGCAATAAGAACTGGTGCATTAAGCCTTCTGTAAAGATCTATTAAATTAATAAATAAGTGAGCAAACAGAAATATAGATGAAGTTTTTAGGGGGCTATGGAGCAGAAATAAATTCCATCTAACTGAGGGATTATGAGAAGGGAAAAATAATCCTTGACCTAGGACTTGAGGACAGGGAGAATTTGTATAATATGGATAAGGGGACAGAGATGGAGTTGAGGGGAGGATGGAGAAGGGACATTCCAAATGGACTGAAGAGTGAAGAGGGGTGAAGGGAACCTGAGATTCATGGTTTGACCAAACAGTTCTGTTTCAATGGCTCACAATTAAGATGGCCACGTCTTCATTACTACCTATGCTGACACTTACACACACATTATTTTATTTCTTGGCATTTCCACTATTATGGTAACCCACAAAACACCATTTCTACTTCTCCAAAAGCTTTAAAATCTACTCAGAAGTAGCCAAAAGAGCATTAGTTAAAACAGTGATGTGTAACTCTTGTGACCCCAGCCTTGTTCCAGGGCTTAAACATGGAGACTGGGAGGTGAACTCCTGTGAGCATTGGGGGTGGGTAGTAGCAGAGTTTTCATAGCCTTGTTTCCTAATGAAGGATTGGAAAATCTTTAACCAGAGTAAACCAAAGGCTAAACGAGATGCCAAAGTCCTCAGGGTCAGGAAACCCAAATAGTACAGAGAAATGATAGTGCCTTTGACCACAGAGAATTGCATTTATGCAGTGCTGCTCAGGAACCTAAACTCCTGTAGTGAAAGAGTATTTTTCCGATCATCAAAGGGTAACCTTTAGCGATTGTGACAGCTATCTTCATGTGCTTCTCACAGGTGCTCCATTGAGAAGGTTGAGTGTGACAATAAGAAAGGGAAATCGTGTTTTCTGTTTTACAGACATTTAAAAAATGTTAAAGTTTAATAGCATGATATTTTTCTTCTAGTAGCATTTTAAATTTTAAAATAGATCTTTGAAACTTCTCTTTTTTTTGTATTATAAGCAACCCTACAAAAGTAGGAAAAGTGAAAGTTTAATGTATTTTAAGTATCATAGAAAAAAAAACAATTTCCTTATCTTTATGAATTATTTCCTGCTTCCAAGTGCTTACCAATCACATTGATTCTCTGGGGTAATTTAAATGCAGATACTCCTCAACTTACAGTGGGAATACATCCTGATGAACCTATTAAAAAATGCAAATATTGGGCTGGGGATTTGGCTTAGTGGTAGAGCATTAGCCTGGCATGCATGAGGCTTGGGTTAAAACACACACACACACACACACACACACACACACACATACACACACAATAAAAGTTGGAAAAATCATAAGTCTAATATGCATCAAATGTGCCTAACCTATCAAGCACCATATCTTACACTCACCTACTTTAAGTGTGCTCAAAACATTTACAGTAGAATACAATGGGCATCACAATGGAGTATCATACAGCATGTTGCTAGTCTGGAAAAAGTTCAAAATTCAGAATTTGAAGCATATTTCAAAAGAGGAAGTATAGTTCTAAAAATCGAAGTACAGTTTCTCCTGAGGGCATATTGCTTTTGCACCATTGTAAAGATCAAAATTTGTAAGTTGAACAGTCGTTAAGTTGGGGATCATTTGTCCAGTTTGACAAGTGAAAAAAATTTTTCTGTTTGATTATAGAATGAGAGTCTATGAGATCCTAAGAGACGGTTGTCATTCAACGTTCAATAAATAATGTTTACCTGCTATGTCTGGTACTCGGCTTGGTATTAGGGATAGAAGAGCACAGATATACCCCTGAGAAACAGGAGGAGCAAGCAGGGCCTAGCAATTGTGGGCCTCACACGTGAACACAGAGGCAAGCACGGGGATCTTCTGGGGCTTGAAGGAAGGCTCTTCACCCAGTTTTAAAGGTTAAGAGAAGATCCTAGAAGATAGGGCATAAAGGTAGAATAGGCTTTAAGTCAAAGATAGAGACTTAAACAGAAGAATCAGTATGCTTAGAGGATCAGAGAGAAAAAAAATCACACTCAAGAGATGTTGCAAGAAACGGTGAGAAAACAAAACAAAAATCCACCACGCTACCCAAGCTTCAAATTCAGTGTGCACAGGCATACTGTATGGTAAATGGCCTTTCCTGTCTGATATTTATTCTCTAAATTGATTGGTGAAACAAATAATTGTAAAATCCCCTTATTTCATAGTATATTCTTTAGGACTGACTCATTATTATGCATTATTACTCATTTGTGAAATGGCTGTCATCTTGCATTTAGTGTTTTCATAACTGGTAAACCCTCTTTTACACACAATTAGTTATTGGAGAAACATGAAGATCCATTTCCTTGCAGTTTGTAGATAGCCCCATGAGAGAAACATGGAGTTTCTATACAGGAAGACTTCACAGAATCCACAGGCCTTGGTTCACCAAAGAGGCTATGACATTCCTGATGGCCATTGCCCAAGGTCGCAGAGCTTATTGAGAGTTGAGTTAGATCTCTGGCTCAGGGTTTAAATTCCCATCCACACCAGACACTCAGTCCTGAATTTTGCAACAAAGGCTGCAAAGGGATCCTCTAGTGCTTTTGTCAAGTGTCCACCCTGATATTATTCTTTGCTTTCACTTCCCTCCTCCCCATGTGGAGCTTTCAATTAATTTATGAAAGGTCAGGTTGACAAATGATTCACTTTCTGATGGGATTTTGATACACCTTGTTGAGAGTGATTATGTGTGCACATTTTAGGAAAAAGTAGCTGCCTGACAGTGTTCATTTACATGTCTAATTGCTGTGGGCAGCACATGTCAGCCAGCCCTATTGAGTAGGGGCAAGCCAGGGACAGGGAGAAACCCAAAAGGACATAAGACAAAATATCCACATTATGCTTTTTCATGATTCAAATGCTCAGTGGCACATTTTAGATAAAGCCAAGTGACTCATTATCACTGTTCTCAAGGTCCTTTTACTTGAGGCTTCAGATGGTCATAGAACTCAGAGACCTTGAAAGATGAGCTGCAGGTCATAATGGACAATTTTTGACAAATTTCTTTGCAGCATAAGAGGGTCAATGAACTCTCAAATACCAATAAAAGGCAAAGGTCTCTATAATTCTTAACAAAACTTACTGAGACCACATGTGAAACCTTATTTCCTTTTCTCTGATTGTCAAACACATTTATACGATTTTTTATTTTATTGACTTTTTTCTTGTCTTTTTATTATAATGAACTTAGTTAAGTTATGAATATTAGAGCCTTGTGATTCTTGCCAGCATTGGTGACCTTTGTTTTTAATCTTTGGTGATTCAATTTTTGTATCTTGATTTCTTAAACAGATCACTGGATGCGTAGTCTGGTGTTGTACACAGCACACTAATTATCTGAAAACAGAAACCTGCCATTTCTAAGCTCTTCCTTTTTTTTCTGTAGACATAGAGTTCAAAACCTACTATGGATGCAGGCTCTATAATCACACATTCTTGGACTCCTCTCCTAGCTTATACTCCTCTCATCACTTGCCCAGGGTAAGTTTACCTCAACTTTCTAAAACAGATTTCTCACCTGCCCAAAGGGATGATCATGGTATCCACGTTACAGGACATTAATGAAGGTTAAGTGAAAGTAGGTAAAGCCTTTGGCAAGGTGCTTGCCCATCCCAAGAGCTCAGTAAATGCTATTAAAATATAATGTATATATTAAAATATAATTATTTTATTAAAATAAAATATCTCAGACTTTCATAACTGTGCTGACCCTGAGTTCCATCATGGAGAAATGTCCAACTAGGGTTCTAAGTGCAGAAGCATCTATTTCTTTTCTTTTCTTTTTAAAAAAAAAATATATATTTGTTTTAAATGGCAGTAGAATGTACTCATATACTTTGATATATCATACACAGCATGTATTTCTTTATTATTCACTAAGTTGTCAGTAAATGGCCACAAAGTGGTATTTGTAGTGAATGCTATGCAGGAATTTGATTTTGGTGAAAAAAGATCACTTTGAAAGAATAACTGATTTTTCCCCATTGTATTACCAAGTAAAATGAGGGGGAAAGGGCTATTTAGGAGATTCAAAATAGTTTTCTTTCAAGAATTGTGTTAATTTGGTTCATTGATATAGACATTCATAAGCTAATAATAATAAGATTCTTATCACAAATAAGAGTTAAATTTTTAATGCTTCTTTTAAAAACTTCGAATCATGAAAAATTTCAAGACTATACAAAAATAGAAGAATATAATAAGCCTATCACTCAGTCTCAACAATTTACAATAAATTTATGGCCAGTCTTGACATTCCCACTCCCTCCCCTCCTGCCCCATTATACTGGGTTATGTTGAAACAATACCAGACATCATATCATTTCATTCCTAAATAGTTGGAAATGTATCAAAAGAAAATAAGCATCTGTTCATTTTAATAAAACCACAATATCATTATTACCCCTTTAAAAAAATTAAATTCCTTACCAACATCCAATACCCAGTCAGTTCTCCAGCTTCTCCAATTATTTTGTGAACATTTTTTAGAGTTTGAGTATTGCTTTTG
This sequence comes from Marmota flaviventris, assembly GCF_047511675.1. Taxonomy (NCBI): domain Eukaryota; kingdom Metazoa; phylum Chordata; class Mammalia; order Rodentia; family Sciuridae; genus Marmota; species Marmota flaviventris. The sequence goes on along the minus strand of NC_092499.1, from coordinate 33,400,806 downwards.
AATAAAAGAAAATGGAAACATAAATAAGTAGAAAGTAATTTGACTGTGAATTTGGGTCATGTGATATAATAGAACTTTTAGAAATTGCCTCTCAGGGAGTAAATTGATACCACCTGAAATATTGAAAAATATGTCTTTAGTGGTTAAATTTTAAAAGGCAACTGCTGGATGTATCTAGATACCAATGATATTATCAAAGGTTGACATCACATTGGGGATTAGAATTATAGTGGCCAGCTTCTGCAGTACTGTATTATACTTCTGCTGGATAAGAACTGAATCCACACCCCCCTCCCATTATCTAAACACTGGCCTAATGCAGGATAATTTATGTTTTCAATTTTATATTTAGGAAGCCTAATGCAAGACTTTCCTTTGATTTGCAATTTGAGCTACATCTAAACCACATTGTGTCTGGGGAAAATATCAATATCTAGGGAAGGTCAGAGCCACATTACTGTGTCCTATAGTTATGAAGGAAGGCCCTAGCAAAGAGGTAGCTATCAGCAAGAGCAGCCATATATAGTATCTGCAGCAAGGAGGGTCATAGAGTGGAGAGGGATCGGGGAAGCCACCAGGTATGGCAGGAGTACTGATCTGTGTAGTGCAGGAGGAACATCTTAGGGAAGATATCAGTGACTTACATTTTCTTAGGGTGATGGATAGCAGAGAAACATTCTCACTTATCACTCTAGTTGAACATTATTTTTAAGCTAGAGTAGACTAGGAAACATGGGTTGTACAATGAACTCCCTAGAATTATTTTTGGAGGCCTTTAAGGATCAACGGATACATAATAATGAAAATGGTAGTGGAGGCTTCTGATTTTCTCCATGACAAAATTTCAGGGAAGACTTTTCTGTTATACATGCATGGATTTATGACAAAAGTTCACTGTCTGTTCAGTTGGCAAATTTTCACACACAAACAACAGACTCAAATGCAACATTCTTTACCTAAAGAGCAGTTTAAGCTGTCTACTGTGTCAGAAACATCATGACAGAGGGGAGATGCAGCTGCCTGGAGGTGATAGAATATCTTGCCAGCCAAAGGTTTCTCTTGGTATGCATCTCCTCTGTGTTCAGCAATATCATACTTTCTTCTTTGATGGGGTCTTCTTATACATTTCATCTTACTTTTTTTCCCTTTTTTAATGAAAGCAGAATGGACTGTCAGAACTGGAATTGCTTCAGGGATACTGTACTCAATTTTCTAATCCCATTTTTGTCTTTTGTTTTACTCATTGAAAAAAAGCAAAGATGGGTGAGGTCACAGAGAGAAAATACCAACATAAGCAGGCATGATAAACTGTGCAGAAATAGTACCTTCCCACACTTCCAGATTAGACATTAACTCAAGTGAACAGATCTCTCAAATGCAGGCAGCTCTGGAATGTTTACTCCTCTGTAGGGTATTACATTTTTGTTTTTCCAATTGATCACTTAAGCATCACATGCCTCCTTGGCAGATGTCAGTTTTCTCCATCTTGGGATCAATACCCCTGTTGAATGATCCAAAAATCCCATGGGGTGAAAAGGGGAGGTAGGTGAGGCCTTCCTGATCACCAGCCTCAGAGACCACAGGAGCCCATAAACACAATGATTGCTCATTGCCAACCTGTACAATAGAGGGGAGCTGCTGGGGTCTCCAAAACAGGTTGATTCTAGCTGGCCATAGGAATTCACTAGGGATACTTGGGTGAGGATGGGGAACGCTTGTGTTTATACTTTCCAATGACAACTTTTTCTAGGCCTGGACAGCTTTTTCAGGGCCTGTTTCCAGGACACATACTTGATCCTGGGAACCAAAGAAGAGGGTGGGGAAAAGAAACCAGGCCACTAGAATCAAAAACTAAAAAAGGAGAAGCAGTCATATCAAGAATTTACCAACCTACTATGTGAGTCAGCTTTCCATTACTCTGACAAAATAGTTGAGAGATCCTTAAACTTTTAAGGAAAAAAAAAAGATTGATTTTAGTCATGATTTCAGAGATTTTGGGTCATGGTTGGTTGGCCCTGTTGCTTTGGGCATGGTGGAGAACTCTTCCCCTTATGGTAACTGGGAAGCAGAGTCAAAAAGGGCCCAGAGTCTCAATATCCACTTCAGGGGCATTCCCCCAGTGACCTAACTTCCTCTCGCTAGGCTTCACCTCTTAAAAACATTCTACCACCTCCCAGTATAATTACAGACTGGGGAAAAAGCCTTCAGCACACGGGCCTTTGGGGGGCATTTTAGATCCCAACTATAGCACTTACTCTATTTGTACTTTTGTTCATTATCAGAGAGTAGCAGCAACACCCATTTGAAGGTACCCTTTGTTCTCTCGTCCTCTTTAGTTCTTGGTTCAACTCTAAGAAAGCCTCCAGTATGCCCACCCTAAAATCCAGTGCAAAGTGTAAATATAGTGCCCTTTGCCCGAACATCAAGATGGAAATATAGTGCCCTTTGCCCTTGCAGATACTAAAACAAATAGCCTTTTCCTTTTATTCCATGCTTTCTCTCAACTTGTCATGGTGTTTTCCACTTGATATTTACTGTCTTTCTAAGTTAAAAAAAAGAAAAAAAAACTAAAAAATTTCAAATCCTTGGCATGAATTTTACTGTTCATCTTTTTATTGTGTAGTGCTGGTTTTAAATGCAAATTGTAAGATAATTTAACCTATCTGTGGAATTACTGAAATGACACAGTTTGTATTTTTCAGCTCATACGTGCCTATGTATTTTATTCATACCACAGAGTAGAAGTGCTTCATAAAACAAATTCAACTATGCTTACTTCATTTCTGCCAACTGGTGAATAAGGAAAGATTGAATGAAAAGAAACTATGTAACTATGCCTTATCTTTTTCCTTCTATGTCATTATTTTCAGCACTAAATGGCTGGATAATACATAAGTACCCCAGCAAAGGTAAATCAGCAGATGTTTCAGAAAAGAGATGAAATTCATGGTTTTTCTACTTGCCAGGAGGGTGTGCTCTTTGGAATCATCAACACAGATACCTGTTAGCAAGGAAGAGAGAGAGTTTGTGTGTGTGTGTGTGTGTGTGTGTGTGTGTGTGTGTGTGTGTGTTTATGTGTATTGCTCCCATCAAACTCACTCAGAACATTGAAGAGAAGAAATAGTTCTGAATTTATTTAATGAGGCTAGAGTTGCCCTGATACTAAAACCAGAGAAAGCTATTAATAAAGAGTGGGTATTATATATATATAATCATATATATATGTCCCTTGTGAATATAGATATAAAAAGTCTATATTAGTCAGGGTTCTCCAGAAGAACAGAGTCAATAGGATGTATTTAGAAATAATAAATATATAATGAGAAATTGGCTCCCATGATTATGGAGGTCAAGGAAACCCACAATTCATCATCTGTAAACTGGCATCCAGAAAAAGCTGGTGGTATACTCTAATCCCCAAAGCCAGAGAGCCAGGGGCATTGATGGTATATGTCCTGATCTGAGTCTGAAAGCCTAAGAACTAGAAATCAATGTCCAAGAGCAGAAGAAAATGGACATCCCAGCAAAAACAGAGATAATTCATGCATTCACCACCTTTTTGTTCTGTGTAGGCACTGAATGGATTGGATACCGTCCATCCATATTGGTAACAGCAATCTTCTTTACTCTGTCCACTCATTCAAATGCTTACCTCTTCCCCAAATACTCTCATAGATGCATCTGAAAAACATCTTTACCAGCTATTGGGCAGCCCTTAGCCCAGTCAAGTTGACACATAAAATTAATCACCCCAATTCCACCCCTTCTCAACTTGACATTGGATCATATTTCCTTAAGCCAGACTAAATCTCCAAAGACTATAGGAAGGTCAGAATTCCACCAAACACAATACTATCCTGTATACAACCCCAAATGAACTTAATCCCTTTCCCAGAAGTGGAGGTGAAGTCCTTGAGTAACATTTACTCTTCTCCTGATATAATATAACCTTGATACTATGATGTTAAATTGACAGTGCTTAAATATTGACTCATATAAAGCCAATACCTTTTATACTACATGTTAAAGGAATAAAGCAAATGTATTTGCTTTAATATATGTATATATACACACAAACACATTCATAATAAAATAAGGAGGATGTAGATATTCATGACAATTGGAGTCCTCATTTCTATAACCAGTCACATGGTCATAGCTGGTGCTTAATAATTACTTTGAACTATACCCATTCTATATTCTCTCTGGAAACACATCAGTGGGTTGTGATTTTTTTACCTGGAAACTTGAGATGACTTATTTACCTGGGAACTCAGGGTGACTCAGAGCTTCATTCCTGAAGGGGAATTAGTAGTCTTGCCTGGATTGGGTTGTTATAGTTTTCCAATGATCTTTATCACAGAGCATGGTCTGAGAGATGCCCTAAGGGATCACCCGTGTTCCAGACATACTGTTCCTCACCCCTATATAGAGTAGTAGTCCAATTCTCCCTTGGCAGTCTAGATAGATCATACATGCCTGTAGATTCATTTCCTTCCTGGCCTGTTGTAGCCATGTGCAGCCAAAAGTAGCCAGGAGGCAGCCTTAATTTCTATTTCAATGGAATCATTGTCATGTTTCCTGATGGAATAATTTTCCCATCTGGAACTAGGAACTTTAGACCAGCAGAGAATAAGGTTGATAGAAACAAGACACAAAGATTATGTTAGTGGGTTACTTAATTCCTAGAGCCTGAATCATGTCTAGGGGAGAAATAGCACTGTATAATCAGCACCAATTCAGAACATTTACAGCTTCCTAGAAAACCAGGCCCAGCCCTGCAAGGTACTGACACCTACCTGGTGCTGTCACTGAGTCTTTAAAAGGCCATTCCACCATTCTTTTAAACTAGCTTCTTCAGGCTAGTGGAGAACATTAGAACAGTGAATTCCATGAGCATTGGCTCATTGCTACACTTCTTTGACTATGAAATGAACTTCTTGATCAGAAGCAATGCTATATGGAATAATTGGTGGAATATTGGTGGACATGGCATTCTCCAAGTCCGTGGCTGGTAGATTTAGAGGAAGCATTGTATGAGGAGAAGTCAAATCTTACCTACAATTTAAGAAATACAATCAACTTAGTTGATTAGTCCAGTGTAATCAACCTGACACCAGTAACTAACTGGCTAATCACCTCAGGGAATAGTTGCATAATAGGATATCAGTGTTGGTCTCTGCTGCTAGTAGATTTGGCATGCAGCAGTGATCATAAGGTTAGTCTTGGTAAGTGGAAATCACCTCCACTCCTACCACCATAGCTACTTTATTCAGGCATGGATGGGAGAGGCTTATTTGTGTCCATAGAATGGTTTATTTTATCCACTTCATTATTAAAATCTTGCTTGGGTGAAGTCATCATTTGTTGAGCATTTACTAGGGACACAAATATCTTCATGTCCTTTGCCCATTTAGAAAAGACCGAGTAGTAGACCAGGAACTTTCTCCCCAAAAGAGAGTGGCTGTCTGAAGATGATGGCATGCTTTGCTTAAAAATCCTGGGGTCCTATGCTATAATTCAGTCATAAGGACCTGATGAAGGCCCCGAACAGCATCTCTATCTGCTACTGATATTTTGAGACCAATGAATTTGCAGGCATCATATGACCCAAATGGCAGAGCAACTTATATAAATAATAGATACTTTTCTTACTCTAGGCCCCACTCAAAACTAGCAGCTTGGGGCTGGGGTTGTGGTTGAAGTGGTACAATGCTCACCTAGCACATGTGAGGCCCTGGGTTCAATCCTCAGCACCACATAAAGATATTATGTCCATCTAAAACTAAAATAAATAAATAAATACTAGCAGCTTGGGCCTGGGGTTGTGGCTCAGAGGTAGAGTGCTCACCTACCATGAGTGAGGCATTGGGTTCAATCCTCAGCACCACATAAAAATAAAATAAAGCTACTGTGTCCACTTATAACTAAAAAGTGAATATTTTAAAATTAAAAAAAAAAAACTAGCAGCTTTTAGGGTCATTTGGTAAATGGACTAGAGTAATACACCCAAATGGGGACATGTTGCCTTCAAAATCCTAAGAGGGCCACTAAATACTGTACTTCTTTCTTGGTTGTAGGAGGAGCTAGAGGCAAAAATCTTACCCTTCACCTTAGAAGGGATATCTTGTCATGCCATATACCACTGGAACCCAATAAATGTCATGAGGTAAAAGATACTTGAATTTTAATCAGATTTGTTTCCAACCCCCTGACACATATATGTCTTACCGATAAACCCAGAGTAGGTGACACTTCTTGCCTATTAGATCCATACACCACAGTGTCATCAAATTAATGGACCATGTTGATCTTGTAGAGAGGAAAGACAATAAAAATCCCCGAAAACTAAATTATGGCAAAGGGTGGAAGTGTTGAGTAGGACAAAGAAAGCATATTGCTGGCCTTGTCAGCTCAAAGTGAACTGTTTCTGGGTGTCTTTAACAATGTATGCAGGAGGAAAAAAGCATTTGCTAGATCAGTAACTGCATACCAGGGGATGTGTCAAAGCAATAATTGCTTTTATTGCCAAAACAATAAAAACACATCTGGTATGGCAGCTGCAATTAGAGTCAACACTTTGTTAAGTTTATGATGATCCAGTTCTTCTCCCAGATTCATCTGTCTTCTGAACAAACTAAATAAGAAAGTTGAATGGAGATATATTAGGAATCACCATCTCTGTATCTTTCAGGCCTTAGATGGTGGCACTAATCTGTAATCCTTCTGGAATGCTTTTGATTTTCTAGTTTTCCAAGTAGAGGCAGTTCTAGTGATTTCTATTTGTCCTTATCTACCATTATAGCCCCTGTTTCATATATGAGGGAACTAGCTTGTGTATTGTGCTAATTGTTGGTATATCTAGTCCAATTATTCATTCTGGAACTGAAGAAATGACCACAAGTTGGGTTTGAGAGTTCACTGGACACACTGAGAAAAGGAACTAGATTAAAACTATACTGATCACCTGACCTCCATAAGCCCTTAGTCTGAGTGGTGGGCCCCAGTGATGTTTTAGTGTCAGATCAGAATGAGTGTTACATAGTCCCTGAAACCTCTGATTGCTTCCTCTTCCTCAGTGTGTGGGTACACTGGTAGAATATTGCAGGTCTTTTGGGGGAGGGATAGGAGAAAGATTAATGGTATATATTCTCAGCATTGTTTGAAGATTCTTCCTCAAGAGAACATGGGCTCCTCTTCATTCAAGGAGATTTGGGTCTAAAAACTGGACCAATTCTGAGAGTTGATTGAAGAGCTCCACATTTATCTTAGGAAAGAAAAGAAATGAATTAAATATTGATTTTATATTCAAAAATCAATCCGTGTATTTCATCATATGAAAATATAAAAAATAAAAATCACACAATTATCCCGATGCACTGAAAGCATGTGATAAGATTCGAATGTACATTTCTGAGATTATGAGTACTCCACTAAAGTAGTAAAAGGACATAAAATGTATTCAGATTGTAAAGGAAAAAATAAAACTGTCTACATTCACATATATGATATACATGGTTATTTATATAAAAATATGATGGATTCTTCAAGAAAAGCTATTAGAAATAATAAAATAGTTTTTTCAAAGGTTGTATTAAAAATTTAACATAAACATTTAAACCTACTTAGATATTATAACAGCATACATTAGAAAACTGAAATTAGTAAAGCAATACTACTTAAATTAGCATAAAACATGAAATATATAGAAGTAACCTTCACAAACTATGTATGAGACCTGAAAATTATAAAACACATGTCAAGAAAAATGAAAGAATAAATAAATAAATGAAGTCCCACACTATTCTCAAGGCTCATAAGACTAATACTGTTAAGATGTCAAGTTTCCCCTAATTTACCCATAGATTTAATGGAATCCTAATAAAAATGTCAACAATTTCTATAAGAAATTGAAAAGTTAATACTAAAATTCGTGTGGAAATGTTTAAATGCCTGCTACAGCCAAAAGTGTTTTGAAAGTTTGGAAAATTAACAATATCTTATTTTTAGGTTTATCACAGAGCTATAATTATTAAGATTTTATGGTTAGCATATCTCATGAAACATAATTAGCATAATTCTAGACAAGTAGATCAATATAACAATATAAAGAATCCAGACACAAAACTACACACGTGGATAAATGATCTTCAACAAAAGATAATTCAATAGGGAAAGGATATAGTTTTCAACAAATGATGATAGAACAAGGAGCTATTCATATTTAATAAGATTGACTTTGATTCTAATTTATACACTCTCAAAAATTTAATTCAAAACTGTATATAGACCTAAATTTATAAAGAAAAATTTTGTGGCTGTGGGCTAGGTGAAGATTTGTTAGATATAATGGCAGAAAAACATTCCATAAAAGAAAAATGTACTTTATTAAAATTAAAATTCAGCTCATCAGAAGACAAAAACAAAAAAAACAAAAAACCAACCACCCAAACAAACAGACAAACAAAACCACAAACCAAACTACAGTCTGAGAGAAAACATTGGTAACAGCCATATCTGATAAAAGGTATATATACAAACTCACGTACCTATATACATATGTAAACTTAAGACAAATTAATAAGCCCCTCCCAAAAGAAAAACCAATCAAAGTAGACAAACAATTCAAGGAGACATTTCACAAATTAAAACAGATCAACTGACAATAAGCAATGAAAAGAGATACTTAAAATCTCGGTTGGCCATCAGGGTGATGAAAATTCAAATCAGTGAAATGCCATATCTATTAAAAGAACAAAAACTAGGGGGGCTGACAGTGTTGGAGAGATTGTGAATGAACCAGAACTCTCATCTACTTCTTATAGTGATGTGAAATGATGCCAACTAGAAGACAGTCTGGAGGTTATTTAAATGTTAAGCTACATCTACCATATCTTCTAGCCATTCTACTCCTAGGAATTTACCCAAGAGAAATGAAAGCATATATTTATACAATGACTTATAGACCAAAATTCTAAGTATTTTTATTTATAATTGCTTCAAACTGAAAATAACCCAAGTGTACAGAAATGAAAAAACTAATTATAGTATCTCTAAACAATGGAGTATTATGATCAAGTAAGAAGAAATAACTATTGATAGTATATGCAACAACATGGAAGAATCTCAGAACAGTTCTCCTGAGTGAAGAACACATCCTGGGTGATCCCATTTATATAAAACTTTAAAAAATGCAAATTAATCTCAAGTACCAAAAGCAAATGAATAGTTTTCTGGACATAGCAGGTAGAGAAAGGATTGGTAGTAAGGATAAAGTAAGGGAGCAAATAAAAAGGGGTGACAGGGCCTGGGGATATAACTCAGTGGTGGAATGGTAGAGCAGATATTAAAATTTACCCAAGTATACATTTTAATACATGCAGTTTATTGTATGTCAATTACACTTCAATAAACTGTTTCAAAAAACAATCTAGGACCTAAACAAACATACCTACAAGCCAAATATAACCCAGGCTGCCAAGTTTCAATTTCTGACAACAGAATGCTTGAGAAAAAAAAGACACTTTACAGGTTATTATTCCCCTCACTGTAAGTCAAACCATATGTCCCCAAATGAAAGAAGATGCAGGAAGACTGAATCTAACCAAGGCACACTTTTCCACTCAGTCTGACTTCTTGTCATGTTCTTGGACTTGTTAAACAATGATCCCCTATAAAGTACTCAAACCCTGCTAAATATAAATATTACTTTTAAACTACTTCTAAAAAATTTTTACTGCTTCTTGAGGAAGGAGAAGGAAGGTTCTTATCAATGTGCAGACAGCCCTGCTTGGTCCTCACATGTCCTGAGTTTCCATTCGTTATCTCAGTTTGCACGAGCTCATGCTTCCTTTGATTTTTCATGTATACTTTGCTTGGTATTTATCATGATATTCTTTTCACACTGTTTACTAAGAACAGCTAGGTCTGGTATTAGAACTGATTCTTAGTGGCCCTGTACCCCAGCCTCCTCCAGTATAAGGTGATGACAAATTCCTGAGTTGCATACAAAAATGCAATGTGTGAGAGAAGAGCCCCAGTAGTAGAGTAGTGTTGTTTAGTAATTACTTGGATGAGTGAAATACCTGCTGGTTTTCAAATACTGATGTTTAAATTTTTTCATACAAATTTAGAGGGAAAAATAATGAGAACCAGCTTCATCTTAGGAAGACATCAACTGAGTGGTTTCAGATTAGTGAAACTCCTAGGTGAACCATGCACTAAATCCTGACCCATGTTTCTCATCTGACTTGCCAGCAATGCTTGTTTGGTTTGTCTTAGCAACTCCTACCCCAGAGTTCCTGCTCTTTGTTTGGATGGGGCTCTGCTTCATCTTATGAGGATGTGAACCCATTCCCAGCAGAGTGCCAGGGCCTGACACATAGCACATACTTCAAAGCCACTTGCACATAAGCCAGTGAGTGGAGGAGATGCTGATCTTCTCAGGTGGCTCCTTGTTAGCTGCTGCCCTGGTGACCTCTTCCTGCATGCATCCTAGCAGGTAGTTCAGGAACCATGGCAATGAGAGGCAGGCAGGCAGCATGGGTCCACATACTCTCAGAGGCAAAGCTTTTTAGGTTTCCTTTGTATGAGTTTTTAGGATGTGGCTTTGTCTGGTCTCACAGTGGTGCTTCTGCTGATGATATTCATGTCTGAAAGGCCCCTTTGATGTCTCTTACCATGTTCTCATGACTGGCATACAGCCCTGAGTTTGTCATAGATGACACTCTCACCAGAGGGGTATGTTGGTGCTCTTCCCTTTTTTCCTCAAAATGTAGATGAAGGAAGCATAGGAGATCACTGATATGTCATGGGGACACAGACAGTATATCAGGGAGGAGAGGTACAAAGTTCTGCAGCCACGGGATGGGTGGTGTGTGCTTTTTGCACAGGATGCTGTTGCCCCTAACTATTATCTGGCTCTGTGCCATATAGCATCCATTGCAAGTGTCTCTAGAGAGAATGATTTAAGAAACTGAAAAAGGGAGAAGAGTTTTGAGGTGCATACTTGGTTAATTGTGGCAGGAGCCTGATGACTCAATTCATACCTGGAACTCAAAGAATTGACTATGGTAGAAACACAGATACTGGAGGAACCAAACAAAAGCAAATGCTGAGAACAAAAGAAGTGACCCAGAGCAACAATGTTATTGGTTGCCCCAAAGAAGGTATGAGCTATTGGTACCTTTCCATAAGAAAGGAAGGAACCATGAGCTCAGGGTACCAGAGATGATTCTGGCCAGGGACATAAATAAATGGTCATTTTCTTTGCCTTATATTTGCCATTGTCTGATGGATTCAGAGAAAGAAGAGTATACCTGGGGGAAAATATTCCAACTATAACTCATTATACTCAATTACTCTTTATTATCATCTCTTAAATATACATCTCACTTTTGGTGATTCTTCACTCCTTCTTTGCAGGTCCTTCAGGTTCTGATTTGGCTGTAGCTGCTGAGATATTCCATGTCCACTTTTCTCCCATTTGTCCAAGCTAGCAAATCTATCCCCTGGCCTAATGTTAATGTGATGAACTCTTTTCTAGCACATTTTCCATTCTTTGAATAAAAATGTATCCACACCGAGTATGGTGGCACACGCTTGTAATCCCAGTGGCTCAGAAGGCTGAGGCAGGAGGATCATGAGTTCAAAGCCAGCCTCAGCAGTTTAGCAAGGCCCTAAGTAACTCAATGAGATGCTGTCTCTAAATAAAATACAAAAAGGGCTGGGGATGTGGCTCAGTGGTTAAGTGCCCCTGGGTGCAATCTTAGGAATGAAAAATAATATTAATAAAATTAAAAATGTATCCACAAATGTTGATTTTGGGTTGGGGATTGTGGTAAGTGAGGGAGATGAAGATGAATTGGAAACTATCTCTAACCTTGCTGGAGTAAAGTGAAGAAAGGTCTAATGGATATTTAGGGTTATAGACCAACTGTTATGGTTTAGATATATGGTGTTTCCCCCAAAGCTCATGTGTTAGATAATACAAGAATTTTCAGAGGCAGAATGATTGGATTATAAAAACCTTGACCTGATTAGTGGATTAATTCCCTGATATGGATTAAATGGATAGTAAGTAGGCAGGTAGGGTGTGATTGGAAGAGGTAGATCACTGGGGGCATGCTTTTGGGTCTATATTTTATCTCTGGTGAGCAGAGTTCTCTTCTCTGCCTGAATGTCATGTCCTGAGCTGCTTTCCTCCTCAGGAAAGCATCAGGACTGCTTTGCCTGCCCTGATGCTCTGCCTCATCTTGGGCAAGCTCAGTCCCTGGTTATCTGTGATAGAAAGCAGACAGTTGGGGATGAGGGTGTGGTGTATCATCCTGAATGTCTGATTCCCAGGAACTATGAATGGAGACAAGAGCCGGTTCTAGAAGCAAGTTGCTAAAGAGAATAAGGTCCTCATCATGTCAAGCTTTTTGAATATGGATTTGCAAAGCTAAGTGTAGCTGAGGAGAATCAAAATGCAAAATATGCTGAAGCTAGAAATCCAGTACTTCAGGGCAGAAACAAATGACCAACATCATGAATAAGAAGAGTAGAAACCTAATTAATGGGAAGGCAGAATTGGTGGGCCACCCAGCTATTCCATCTTTGTCTTGGAATCAAGACCCAAACCCAGTGCAAACTACCATACTCCTTAAAAATGAGATGGGTTGAGACTTTTTGGATGTCTACATGTAGATTCTCCCTTGCAAATCCTAGGCACATACCCTCTTCCCTCATCCTTCCCTCCCACTATCACTACCATTAGGAAAACAAATACTATATGATATCACTTATATATGAAAACTCCAAAATTTGATCTCAAAGAAGAAGAAAGTAGAGTAGTGATTACCAGAGCCTGGGAAAGGTAAGAGCAAGAAGGGAATGTAGAAAAGATGGTACAGAAGAGCAGTTGGATAGTTTCTAATATTCTATAGCATAGTAGGCTAACTATGGTCAACAACAACTAATTCTACTACACATCAAAATAGCTAATATAGGGTTTTGAATGTTTCCAATACAAAGAAAAATAAAATGTTGACAGTGGTGAGTATGCCAGTTACCATAATCTTGTTATTACACATGGTATACATGTGTTAAAATATCACATTATATGCCCAAAGTATATACATGTATTTTGAATCAATCAAAAAAGTAAATTTTAAACAGAATTAGAAAACAAAACATTTTTTTAAAAAATCCAGAGCATATATGATTCCATAAATGTTTGTTAAAGGTGTATTTATATATTTTGAATGCTTTCAATAGGATATGGAAGGATACATGCTTATGCATCAAACCATTACTAGTTAAAAACATCAATTATTTAAAAAAAGAAAAATACAGATCCTCTTAACGCCTGGGATGAGTCATTCATTCTTACCTATTTTGCCTATTCTGAGATGCCACAGATTATAGGATATACAATCTAATTAATAAAGGCATTCGGGAGTGGAATAAGGGCAGGAAGAGAACAGTACACTAAGTATCTGCAACTCAAACAAACAAACTGAAAGTAACATAGTTCCTCTTTTTCTGAGTTTCCTTCTTTTGACCCACTGGGTTCTCTTCAGTCACCATTATGTACATGAGAATTATTCCTAGGTACATACCCTTTTCCATCACCCTTCCCTCCCACTATCACTACCATTAAGACCCTGGCTCAAAGTCTTTTCTGTTCAAAAAACTGAATGCAGTTGGAGAAAAACAGACCACAAGGGAGAAAGAATTTATTTAAATTTAGGAACACTCACCTAAAGGGAACCCTGGATACTGATCATGACCTTAGTGGGCTCACTGGCTCATCCTCCCTGAAACCATTCTACATAGTTTTGAATCTCCCAAGAACAACTCCAAACACCTCTGTTCCTCACTCTTCATTTGTATGATGGTTAATTGTATGGGTCAACTAAGGAATCCCCAGATACCAGGCAAAACAGAATTTCAGATTGTGTTTATAAGGGTGCTTCTTGAAGAAGTTAGCATTTGAATTAATAGAATGAGTAAAGAAGACATACCCTCACCATTATGGGTGCACATCAACCAGTCCATTAAGGGTCTGAATACAACAAAACAACAACAACAAAAGTGGAGGAAGGGCAAATACTTTCTCTATTTAACTGGGACTTCCATCTTCTTCTATCATTGTACATCAGCATTTCTGGGTCTTGGTCTGTTGCTTTTCTTTTTCAAGTCTTTGGACTGCTACAGAATTATACCATCAGCTTTCCAGTTTGCAAAAGGCAGATCATGGGATTTTTCAGCCTCTATAAATATATGAGTCAATTCCCATGATAAATCAATCTGTGTCTAATCCCCTTCCCCAAAACATAAACATACATAGTCATTCCTCAGTGTTTGAAAGGGGTTGGTTCTCAGACCCCCAAGGATATCATAATCTGTAAACACTTAAGTCCTTGGTGTAGTACTTGCATAGGGCGTAATGCTTTAAATCATCACTAGATTATTTATAATATCTAATACAATGTAAATGACACATAAATGGTTGTTATGCAATTAAATCATTTAGGAAATAATGGGGGGGAGAGAAGTCATATGTTCAGTGAAAACTTGCCTTTTTTTTAATCCACAGTTCTTTGAAACCATGAATGTGGAACTCAACATTAAGAGGTACAACTGGACTCTGTGTGTGTGTGTGTGTTTTGTGTGTGTGTGTGTGTGTGTGTGTGTGTGTATTACTCTGTTCTGTTTCTCTGGAGAACAGTGACTAATGTTCCCAATATATTATCTTATTTTTTATCATCATTTTTGTGGAGATTTAAGTATAGGTGCTCTTTAACTAAGGTTGGAGTTATTTCATAATCAATCCATTGTAAGTTAAAAATATGATAAGGAAAAAATGTATTTACTATACCTAGTCCCCTGAACTTCCTAGATTAGCACCACAGTGCTCTGTAGCTTTGATTGTTTTCCACATGATCACAGGGCCAACTGGAGCTGCAGCTGCTGCACTATTCAGCATTCTGATAGAGTCTTGTATGGCACATTACTAGTCTGGGAAAAGGTCAAAATTCAAAATTCAGAGTACAGTTTCTACCGCATAGATGTTGCTTTTACACCATCATAAAGTTCAAAAATCATGTCAAATCAGCATAAAGTTCAGGACCATTCATAACTAAAAAGCCTTTTCATCATCTCTCCCATCCTCTCAGCTGACTATCTGTGTGCCTATAAGCCTGCCTTTCACCTTGTTAAAGAGGAACTGGGGCTGGCATTGTGGCTCAGTGGCAGAGAGCTTGCTTACCATGTGTGAAGCACTGGGTTCAATTCTTAGCACCACATACAAATAAATAAATAAATAAGCACATAAATAAATAAAGGTCTATCAACAACTAATAGAATATTTTTTTTAAAAAAAAAAAAAGGAGGATTAGAGCTCCCTGCTTCTAAGGCCCACCTCTCTCCAACCCAGGGCTTTATTCCTGCAGCTCCCTCTGCTCCACCTCCATCATCACATTTTTCCCTTGTATTAGATTATTATAATGAACAAACCAATATGCTGGAACAGATTTCATCTCCAAGGCCCTCTCAGGTCCCCATTGTCACTGATGTCTTGGTCCTTTCCTCCTTCTTTTCAGAGCCATCCTCCCTGAAAGCACTGCACATGCCTGCTTCCTCCATCCATGTGTCCCCTTCTCCACAGAGCCCTTTCCAGGTAGGCTTCTGACCCCAATACAGCTGCCTTGCCAAGATCAACAGTGTTGTGAACATGGGCAAAGCCAACAGCCATACTTGGTTTCCTCTTTCCACAAAGCCTCTTTTATGACATCAGTTTACAATGATAAAAATATAAAAGATGGCCCCAAGAACAATAGGAGGTAAAAGAAATTATACTAAAAATGTGCAGATTTTATAAAGAACAAAATAGAATTTTAAGATTTTTTTTACATTAAAAATAACATTTTGAAATGTTTAAAAATGATTTAGACATACAGATAAGTTGCAAAAATAGCACAGAAGATTTTTGAGTATGCCTTACCCAGCTTCCTCTAATGTTAATATCTCATATAACAATGGCATCATTATCTAAACCAGGAAATTAACATCAGTACAATGCTATTAATTTAACTGCAGTGTTTATTCACTAATATTGTTTTTCTCTTCTAGGATCCAATCCAGGCTCCACACTGCATTTAGTTATTATGTCAGTATATTCTCCTATACTGGGACAGCTCCTGAGTTCTTTTTAAAACAAAATATCCCTCCATTCAGATATATCTAATGTTTTCTCATAAGTAGAAGAAAGTATTTTGTGCAAGAATATAATACAGTTTCAGCATTCCTAACCTGAAAGTCTGAATTTTTGAGAGCAATATGACCTCACAAGTGGTAAATTTCACACCATGAAACTGTTTAATGGACAAAATTATTAAAAGTAATATCTAAAGTTACCTTTGTTTCAAGTTTATAAGTGTATATGAAATCTAAATGAGTTTCTTGTTTAGACATGGGTCTTGTTCTCAAGATATCTCATTTGGAATATGCAAATGTTCCAATACTGGAAAAAAATTGAAATCTGAAATGTTTCTGGTCCTAATCATTTTGGATAAAGGATATTCAAGCTGTAGAAACTCAACCTTGTATAGTTTTTTAATCTGTTTACCATGAGACAGATAAGATTCAGGTATTTCTAAAAATATATTGGTTTAACAAACCTTTTAAATCCCTCCAAAAAGTAATACATAATTTTCATTTTACAGATGAAGAAACTGATAAACTAATTAGCTGTCCAACTTCTCACAATTATAAAGGACAAGATTGAGATGAGAGCCACAGCTCTGACTCAGCAGCCCACATAATTTTTGCGGTGGTGAATATGGGTGCAGTTTGGGTGGGTAAAGGAAGGATGAAGGAAGGAGAAACTTCTGACAAAGCTCTTTAAAGAGGAGCCAAGTTATACTTAGTGTTTGTGATAGTCACAGGGGTAGGAGGTCTTCAAGAACAGGTAAAATACCTCTAGGCAGCTTTCATTTGACCATGTTTGTCAATCATAAAATAAAACTAAAATCCTAAATGACACTGTTTATGCCATGCATCCCTGTTCTTAGGACCCAAATCTCTTTTTTATTTAACCTTGGGTTTCTTTTGTGTTTAATTTTATTTTAAGGTGGGGTGTCAACCTAGAAAGACTCCATTGCATCAGAATTACAAGCTACTAGATAGAAAGTAATGTTAAATAACAAAAACAGGCATGAGAAAAATGAAGAGTCTGTTGTGAAAGTCATTGATTCTGTACTATCCTCAAAAGTGAATCATAATGTGCATGTTATAAATATCTCATTAGTAAGCTTTAGAACTTTTTAATAAGTAGAGTGCAAAGATTGAGCTATTCAACATTGCTCCCCTGTACAATAATTAATTGCCTTATTTTCTCTTACATGCAAGACATATTAAGGAACCCTCATGGTCCTTTTATTTTACCTAGCAAATGATTTAACATTCTATTAAATATTAATCTATCATTATAACTGTGCTTGTATCTTGGTCATGAAACACCTTTGAACAAGCAACTGTTTCCAGATAGATACATGGAGTCACCAGGGGGGGAACCCATTGTAGGCATCACAGGGGAATTGGCTGGAGGTCTGTACCGAGAGTGGCTATCAGTGATCAGTGATACCTGGAGTAAAAGAACAGGTGTTTCCCCAGTGCCTGGGCCCTGGCCTATTATTGTTTAACAGCTTTATCAATGTACCTGGGTGAGATGGGATGGAAAGCATGCTTCGTGCATTTGCAGCTGAGACAGTCACGTGGGGACAGATAGGGCCCTGGAATAGAGGACTGAAATTCAAATTGACCTTGGTGAACATGGCTCCCATAATTCAGCAACATGCATTGACTAGGTTCTGAGGATAGGGAACAATCTTAATGAAAAGAGAGAATTAAAAAGAAAGTAGAAAATGTTTTCTGTTTTTCATCAGTTTGCCAAATGATGGGAAGAAAAGGCTCAGCTCATAGGTAATGATGTAGCCCCAAAGAACTAGGAATATGTGTGTATGCACAGTGAACAATGAGCTTGACAGTACTCAGAGATCCCTGAAGAAATGGATTGGGTGGAGGGAGATGAAACCAGGTGTGGGTGACCTGACAGTGGGAACCAAGTATCTCAAAGTGAACCTGGGGGAGTTTTGCTTATGTAGCAAGATGATCTGCAACAAGAGGCTTTATCAATACTATGGAAAATAAGTTACAGAATCAAGCAAAAATAAATAAATTGATTCTTTAAGGTCATGGAAAGTACATGCCAATAGAAACAAAAGGCAAATTGTATGGGAAATGTCAAGCTAAATATAAGAAGTAAAAGCTGTGGATAGGAATTATGATTGGAGAGAATCAAGGGTTCTACATTTGGAGATGGAAGAGAAGCAAAAGTGTTGCCATTGCTGGGAGATGTTCTTTATATTACTTGCACTGTATTTCCTTTGAAAGCTGAACAAACAAGAACACACAGAAGTAAATGCATGCATGCCTACATACTTAGGTAAATAAAGTGTGTGTATGTAATGGGATGCTCTTTGTCACTTTTTAAATTGAAATGTAATTCACATGTAAAATTCACCCCCATAAAGTCCTTTATAACCTATGCAAGAGGTAGCAGAAAACCACCAAAAATAATAAAATAAACTGTTTATCAGTGCTTTAGAAGTGCTTTGATCCAGTACCTGGTGGATAATGTATAATTTTCGAAGTGGAGCAATCGATTTCCTAATGGAACTATGGTTGCTAAAGGAGGTTATGAAGTTTCCCCCCCATAAAAACCTTTGAAATCAAGATCCATTCTGATATTTCTGGCGGTCTGAGCAACATTAAGATCAGCTCTTAAGACTTCAGGGCCATGTGTGTGTCATTCACTTCTGGTGTTCATCAGTTCTCTGTGTTGTGTTGAGATGTGTAAACTAATAGAGATGAACAGTTGAGAAGTGCTAAAACAAACAGTCATTAGCCATTTGGGCCAGTGTGAAATGTAAATGTCTTCTCAGATTCTGACAAAATAACCAAATAAGCAGCTGTGTGTTCTCTACTATTCTTATTGAACAGTGATGCTCCACGTTGGGAGTTTTAAATCAGCCACCATGATGAAACCAGATGGCATAAAATAGTGAAATGTCAATAAAATGTGAAATGTCAATTCTTCTGCCAGTAGGGCCAGAATCAAACAGCTGTCAATCTCAAATAAATAAGATGGATGAAAGAAACTTTGATGATCTCCCTTGCCCACTGTCACAGAGCTTGCAGCCCTGGTAACCCATTCTGCCATCTCTGACTAGGGATATCCTGCCATCCTGCCTTGAAAAGAAAGACCTGTCACTCAGTTGCATGATAACCATCTGAGTATCCCCCTTTTCTCCTACTTTCTATAGAGGGGAAAAGCAAAATGTGGACCGCAGCTGTGAGGAGTATTTCACAGATGGTACCAACTGATCCACAAAAGCCTAATATTTATTAAACTAATATTCTTTGGAAATTTCCAAATAAGCACAATTGACTTTTTTAGTGAGTTAAACATATCAGCATGTTAGCTGTGGAAGAAAGGTCTACACCAGGCCCCAAAGCTCAGTGTTGATATTTTAGAGACAGCTTTCTTTTACAAGCAGGCTAAATCCTAGAGTAATGCCTCCCGATTCTCTCTTCTAATAGTTCTCTCATTTAACTGGGGGTGAGGGAACAACTGTTTTTATTTTTGTTAACCTTTGGTAATTTCAGTAGCATCTACACTAGACAGGGAATTTTACACAATTCTGCTAGGTGGATGCTTGTATCTATTCTATTCACTAGGTGCACAAAAGCAAACAGGAGGAAGAGACCTTAAGGGTTGATGATTGCAAATATAGCGAGAGAATTGCATGTTTTGAAAGGCTCATGTGTCAGTCTAATGCATGTTGACACCTTTTTGTAGGTCCATCTAAATAGATAGAGCTTATTAGGAAGAAACTGCACATGTGAAATAGATAAAAGGAGAAACATCCTCTCCCATTACCTTAGGTGGAAATTGAACAGCTGCTTAATTCCCCTGGTTGGAGCCCAGCCCTCCATCAAATGAGCAATGTCTTTCAGAGGATGGTCAACGGCATGCAGATCACTGAGTCCACTGGATCAACACCTGTTTAATATAATGTCTAACCAAATTCTAATAACTGCAGATTGGAAATGGTTGTGTTGTTATTATGACCTCAGCAATAAATTATCATTAGAGAATTTGCATATGACATTGGGATCCAAGCTGAAATATAATATGATGAAAATATAATCACTACTCAGTTATCTTGGCCATTTAATATGCCTTTTTGCATGTAAAATTCTTTCACTGAATTATTTTAATGACATTGTAATCATTATACCTTTCTTTTAACTTGGAAGGGCATGATCTTATATGTGAGCTTATATACATAGTGTGACTTTAAATAGTTCAAACAAATGTTGAGAATGCTTGCTTCTGATATTGGGGTTTGTGGTGATTTTAATCTTTTAAAAAATTTTGCATTATTTCATTTATATTTCTTGTTTCATATATATTTCTTGTTTTCAGGTACCCTGCCATCTGACAGGTGTGGATCCAGTGGATCAACATAGTGTATATGAAATTAAATTTTTTAATAAAATTAAAGTTATTTTTGAAATTGCTTGAAAATATCAACTAAGATTCAGTCTTCTTCATTTTTCAGTGATGAAAATAAGGTAGCAAATGTGTTACAGGGACATTAGTAAGTTATTAAATTGAGGAAACAAGCAGTTTTCATTCATCTGTTCTTTGGAAGTTTATTTGGTCATTCACGGCATGCCTACTACATGTAGAAAAATAGAATTGTTAGTGGGTATAGTTAGTCAATAATCCAGAACCCCCACATTCAAGATTGTCTGTTAAAATATTAATCTTAAAACAATTGTACAATTGCATATAACTTCCAGAGGGAAACTATTGCTCTGCAAACTAGCCCCTCATCACAAGTAGTGGTTTGTGAATCAGAGGTCTCCACAGAAGCCCCAGTTTCCATCTATAAAATGGGATGATAAAAATGCCAGTGAGGCTGAGGATGTAGCTCAGTGGTGGAGCACTTACCCAGCAGGTGCAAATCCTTGGGTTTAATCCCCTGAGTTGCAAAAATTAAAAAGGACAAGGCAGTCATATGGAATCATTCTAAGCATAATGTTAGTTGTTCATATTAACAATTATGTTGGCATATGAAAGAATCAGCAATTAATACATGCAAAATTCCTTTTAAATATTTGCTTTATGCTAAATGTATCTGCAACAGATATTTTGATTTAGTTCTTATAGCCCGCCAATCAGATGAAACTTTAAATGGCCAGGATAATTTGAAAAATAAAATTATAATTAAAACTTGGTTATAATGTGCTTTATATGCCTTTACCTGAATTAGTCTATCATATGAATAAGATATTTTCCTGAGAATATTAAGCCCTGAAAAAGCAGGGAATTTAATTCTTTACTATGACAGCAAATGGAAAAATAGAAAAGAAATAATGCAAGTGATTGTCCTTGATCTCCACTAATTTCTGCACCTTCCCTCCTCAGCTCTGGCAATAGATGGAAAGATTTTTCCCATCTCAGACCTCACTGATATCTGGACATTTAACTTTTATTTTACATGTGTATTTCTGAATGGGCACAGGTTACAAATTATCTCTCTCTTCCCTTCGATGGGAGGAAATTGGAGAAGATAACAGGACATGGGATCTCTGACTTCTCTGGCCCAAGATATAGTAATTAAACTCCATTCCTCTTTCTCATGTGCAATTTAGGCCCATTTCCAAAGAAAGAGAAGTAGATTTGATTGAAGAGAAGTAGTTATTAATTGACTAATAAGTTTACATTGATGAGATAAAACAAGGAGAAAAGATATTCACTATCCTGCTTTTTGCTTCAGCAGTAACTGCTGGGCAACACTTCCTGGTTAGCTGTCTTATAGTCATCAGTGCGTACAGTGAAGCATATTCAGACAGTGGTCTCAAAGTTAGAGATTCCCAAATTGAACTTTCTAGAATACGGAGCACAGAGGCACCCAGAGTGTCTGTGGTCTCTGGATCTGATGTTACCAGGAAACACAATACAGCCTGTCCAGCCGCAGGGCTGATCAGGTTTCAAGTCCACACTGTGATAGCACCTTCCAAATAAGGAAAAGGATAGGCCTGCTGTGCATTGTGAAGGCAGGTGTTGAGTTTCAGTCCACGAGGAAGAACGTATGTGATCCCTGGTGTCGAGTTTGGTTGGCATCCTTCCCTTCTGGAACTCCAGATACTCAGGGGCCTGTACAGCAATTTCTTGTTGCATTAGCGAATCTTTCCCAAGTGTGGAGCAGCCCCATGTCTGGGTGACATGTGTGGAATGTACACTGAGCTCTATTTTATGACTTTATAAATTTAAATCTTGTTTTCTGTACATACTGACTGTACTGATTTAAAGCCAAATGATACAAAAACAAATTGGGCCGCAACTGCCTATAAATTGTGAAAAGGCAAACACAACAGAATGGCATATCCTTTGCTTACCAGCAAAAACACCGGATTTGAAGCTGGAATTCTCCAGATCTGACCCACAGCTTGTAATTATCAGGGCTAGAAACTTGGACACATCATTTAAAACTTCTGATGTGACCTTTTGTAATCTGTAAAATAGGGATGATGATAATGAATACCTTACATAATTGCTATGAAGCAGCAATGTTTTGTAGGCTGGAAATTTCCAAACTGATCTAAGGAATCATTGTATGACAAGAAGTGAATTACCTCATGTGCAGTTTAACTGGTAGAGAGAGTCTGAACAGAAAATTCACAGGAATTGTTCCAAGAAAAAATGGAGTACAACTCCAGTGGTATCTGTGCAAATCCTGTATTGTAGGAATATGCAAGTATTTCTCCTTAAGATCATTGACCTTTAGCTATTTTGTCTAAATTCTAAACTGTATGCTAAAATTTCATAGATTACATAGCTTTGGTCTCCAAGGTAAATTGACTTGACCCAATCCCAGAGCTACTTAGTATTGGATTGAAGAGGAAATTGTGGACAATTTATAGTGTATGATTACTATGAGTTGCTCCTAAGTCACACCTTGAGAATTCAGCAAATAAAATCAATAAAAAATGTGAGCCCAAGGGCCTACAGAAGTTGTCCTGAAGGATAGACATGTCTGCATGTACAAAACTCTGGGTCCTGTTAACATCTGTGCAAGAAGATTTAATAGCAGAAGCAGTTCCATGCATGCCCTGTATGGGGGCCTCAGGGTCAGACTTGGTCAAATCTCTCTGGCTTTGTGCAGAGGAGATGGTGTCTGACCTGTAGGCTCGGTGTCAACAGGGGGAAATGGTGGCCTTAAGCTATGTGAACTCTAACACCTTTGCCTTCAAACTGACTCTGGCTCCGTTTTTCTGGTTATGATATAGGCTTTCATCATAGGACCAAGGAAACTTCCTATTGGATGTGATTAATATCACTTCTTGATATCGATATATCTTGCCATTATTTATTAAGTTGGTATCTGATTTTTGTATCAACCTCTTGTAGTTTTCGGTTAATGGGACTTCTTTAAACAGATCAGTATTGGGCTCACACATACAAGAAAATTTCCCCTTGAAGACTGGTGACAAAGACCCCTGAATCGAGAAGACTTGGCAAGGACAAAAAGAATCTTGAGAGGTCATACACAATTGGCCATATACTCCTCCCTCACAGTCTTCTTTCTAGAACTTCTTTAGAATCATGCCACCTGTTTTCAGTCTTGTCCTTGTGGCAGTACCAGGGAGTACCAGAGGTGGCATCCATTCTCACCCAGCTGTCCCATTGCTCTTGCAGGTTTCATTAATTCATCAAACCTCACTTTTCTCCTGAGCCTGGAAGTGGCCCACTTCAGCAGCCACTGCAATGAGATGCTCGTGCTTCTCAGTGAGAGTCCCATGGGTTGAGACTGTTGGCCAACCCTACCTCCCTGCTATATATGACCGTGGCCCTGACGGTTCTGAGCTGATTGTGTAGGTGTGGTCACTGAGATTGTACAATTTACACACTGGAGCCCGAAAAGATAGAAAACCAAATAAACATAATATTTACAAGTGGCTTTTCCGTATGACAATGCGATAGTTCCGGTCATTAAGCAGCTTTTCACAGACAATTGGATGACACTGTGTCATTGGATGAGATGTTATTTCTCCAAGTTGTAGCATGTGGGAAACATTAATTGGGATTATTCCACCTGTACTGTGTTAAATAACCATTTTCTGTAATAGATGGAAACTGGCAACATGGGAGGATTTTCTGTCCAAGTTTCCACACTCTCCCTGCTAAGCAGGTTTTACTAAGTTGGAGAAGTTTGACAAAGGCGGCCTTTATCCATCCCTTACTGTAGTTTCAGTATACTGTTGTTCATTTTGGTATCATTGATTTTTGGCCCAAATCCAGTATTTCCGGATTGAATTAAAACTTAGTTTACAAGGTTTCCCAAATGTATCAGATTTATAAAAATTGAGTCAAGTTGTATTGGAGCCACGAATATGAGCCTCAATTTTACTACAAAGAATAAACTCATTAAAAGAAAAACTAATTCATATGAAGAGAGAGGGAGCGAGCAAGCTACCAAAGCACTATTTTTGCTTGTTGTTTCTCCTACTGGTTTGAACTAACTTCTTAATCTCAAAACACTACTGCTTTGTGTTACTTAATTAGATCTCTTTTGGTTTATTAACCCTGTTTATTAATTACTATATATTTAATGAGGCCCTACTATGTTTCAGAAACTTGTCTATGCATTGGGTGCATCATGCTACATTAGAAATGGCTTCTGGGGGCTGGGTTGTGGCTCAGTGGTAGAGTGCTTACCTAGCATATGTGAGGCACTGGGTTCAATTCTCAGCAGCACATGAATAAATAAATAAAGGTCCAGACAACTTAAAAAAAATTAAAAAAATAAAAATAAATGGCTTCTGCCTGGTAGGGGCTTCTGATCTCATGACATTTCATGGTTCATCTCTTCAGGGTTCTGTTTTCAATGGAACAGGTCTTGTTCTTCTAATAAAATCTTGGTTTCATTCTATAACTCCCACTGATCATCTAATTAAGCTTTTTTACTTTTTATTTTTATTTTTGTTAGATGTCACACATATTATCAAGTGCACAGTTCTTATAGAGTTTCCTGAGTCTTAAGAAATGTATGTACCTGTGTTCGTACACTGTAAACCCAGATATAGAACAGAGAGCATTTCTAATACTCTGAATGGTTCCTTTGTACCCCTTCCCTATCTGTTCACCAGAGGAACCTATGTATTCCTTTGCGTGTAGTTTCCTCTTGCTGTGGCTTTGTCCATGTAGTTATAGTTCTTCGTACTCTGTACTGCTCTGCAATATTCCATTGTATAAATATATTCCAAATTACTTATCTAGCCTAGTCTTGGTTTGCTTTTGGGTTGACTCTAGTTGTTGACTGTTATAAGTAAAGATGCTAGCCCCATTCTAGTTTGTGTGCTTCAGTGGACATGTACGATTGTTCCCCTTTGTGGTATATCTAGGAATAATAGAGTAGGCATATGTTTAACTTTAGAAACTACTGGTAACTTTCTATAGTGGATGTGTTCCACCAGCAGAGTAGGAGAGATCCAATTGACCCATATTCTTGTCAACACTTGATTTTGTCAGCTGTTTTAATTTTAACCATTATGACTTATTTTTAGAGGAATCTCTTGGTAGTTTTCATTGCATTTCCTTGATGACTCGTTTTCACCATAAAGGAATAATTGGACATTTTGTTTTCTACATGTGGCTTTGGTGAATTTAGTGAATGTGCATCATTGTCCTTGATCAAATCTGTGGTGGGCTCATAGAAAAAGTGGTGTTTTTATTTGAACTGAGACAATGATAAGAAAATCTCCAGAGACCGCATCACAATTTTTTATTTGTACCAGCACTGTGCTTGGTCAATTGTATATCCACCCTCTCAGCTTACTCCTTTTGTTGTCCAGTTTTTTTCAACCCATGTCATCTAGATACTGACCTGTCTTCTGTGTATCCCTATCTCCTCAAAACCTTATCACATAGGCCCCTCTCCTCTATTAAAATTTCTTCATGTAAGAAAAAAAACATTAAAATATCCTTTGTGAACATTTTCAATGCCCTCTGCCTCTCTTTAATGACACTCTATGCTCCACTAATGGAAACACACTCCTCATGAAGCCAGGCTTTCCTTACCTTCCCCTTGCTGACCTCTCTACTTTGTCCTTTGATGGTGTTTGGTTCAGTAACAGATCCTTACATGGAACCCCCAAATCTCTTTGGCCCTGTTTCCCTCTACATACCTACCCTTACAGGAAAATATCACCTTAGTTCTAGCTTCCATATTTATACTGAAGACTGTTAAATCTGTACCTCCATCTGAAATCCAGGGCTGGTTTTGAATCAGCTTAATTATACAGTATTTAATGTTTTTCCTAAAGCAATTGTGTAAAGTAAGCACATTGTCTCTCCTCAACTGTGATTTTACTTTCTGTACTTGGAGTTTCCTATGGTCAACTGCAGTCTAAAATTATTAAATAGAAAGTTTCAGTAATAAACAATAAGGTATAAATATCTTGTTTTCTAGTGTATTGTTATACTTTTTAAAATATTTTATTATTAGTTATTTTGGTTAATATTTTACTATGCCTAATTTATAAATTAAACTTTATAATAGGTATGTAAATACAGTTGGCCCTCCATATCTGTGGGTTTTGTAGCCACAAATTCAATCAACCATAGATTGAAAATATTAAATAAAAAATTGCAGGGCTCAGTGGGAGAGCTCTTGCCTAGCATGTGTGAGGTCATTTCCAACCACCACATACACACATACACAAAATTGTATTGAATACACAATCTTTTTCCTTCTCATTATTTCCTAAAAATTTAGTTCAACAGCTATTTACATAGTGTTTATATTGCATCAGGTATTATAAGTAATCTAAAGAGGAATTAAGGTATACATGAGGATGTGCTTAGGTTACATGCAAATACTATACAATTTATATGAGGGACTTGAGGATTTATGGATTTTGGTGTCTGAAGTAGTTACTGAAGACAGTCCCCCATGGAAATGAAGGAATGATTGCATAGAAAAAAAAACAATACAGAGATAATTTGGTACTCTGAGCTTTCATGCATCTCCTGAGGATTTTGGAACATATTCCCTCCAAATAAAGAGACATTGCTGTATTTTGTGTACTGCATGTCTCTGCCTTGCAGCATGCTGAAACTTTATATTGGGTAAAAGGGACACTTTAGAGATGGTTTCATCAACACCATAGGATTTCAATTTGGTCTGGACATAGTGGAAGTTTGTGGGAAAGTTGGTAAGAAAGGAGAATCTGAGGCTGAGAACAACATGTATACAGTTATGGAGGAATGGTGGCTCGGCTGTGCTTAGAAAACCACATCTCACAGGTGCATGAGGACAGCTCACATTCTTTTTGTGCTTGACACAGAAGCACAGGCCCCTTGACACAGCCCCTTGCAGTCTCTTTTAATGCATTTCAACACATGGAGTGTCTTAGGTCTCCTGACATGGTTCCTTGGGGACTGTGGCTCTCCCATAGTGACTGGGTTCCACTTAGGTCTCTAGTTTCTATTCTTAGAAGTGAGCTGCCACATACTCTTAGAGGTGCAGTCTCAGTCTTAAGCCTCTCCCTTTTGAGGGCTCTTCCCTTACCATGTCCCACCTACCCCTGTCTCTCCTGTTTCTGACTTCCATCCTCCTTCTCTTTCTGTCGCTGGTCCTTGGATCTGGCCTGTTGTGTTCTCTTTCCATCAGAAACTTTAGCCTCCTACAGAATGGTTTAGCCATTCAATTCATGTTCTATCCCCAAATGGCTGGGGCAATCCTTTTTCTGGCTCAGTGCAGCCTCAGGTTTACCTAGTCTAGCTTAGTCCCCATAGATGGACTTTCCATCCATGCTGCCTTGACTACACGGGCAGTAAGGGTGCTTAGCAGGATGGTCGGGACCTTACTTGGGGAAGGCAGAAAGTGCTGAAGATGGCTGAGCAGAGTGTTGTCATGATATAGATGGCTTCAGAATCAGTAATAAAGCCTAGTTATCTTATGTGGGATTAGAACAAGACAGATTGATGCTAGTGGGAAGTGAATGGGTTGCAGACATTGGGAAAGAAAAATGAGTTGCCTGTTTATAATCTTGGTGACTGCTACAGAGAACAGCCATGAGGAATCCACAAGGAATTCTGGGATTTACTTTTAAGTACAAGTTTGCGAATATATTGGTTGAGCCATGGCTATGAAATAGAAACTCTGAATTCTTATCTTCATACAGAAAGGGGAACACTTTCTTACTCACTCCCAGCCCCTGATGGTTTGGATTAAGAAATCATGTGTGTTTTTCAAGATTAAAAAAATTTTTAAATTACTTTCATTATCTAGTGGACTTTGTTCTTAGCCATACATCTTATGGACAAAAAAAAAAAAAAAACAGTTTGCAAGATGGCACCTTGATGACAGTCACATGGAATACCTGGTGGGGACTTGTGGGCTCAGCTCCTTCTTTTTTTTTTTTTTTTTTTTTTTTTGCTTCAGTCTAAGCAGCATTCACCTTTATGGGTTTGTAACTGGGGTTACAGGAAAAATTTTACTTGAATGCAATTTTTTTTCTACTACTAAAAGAAGCTTAAAACAATTAGGCTTGTTTGTTATTACATATACCAAATTTTAAACTCTAGAATGATGATCATGATGGTTTTAAATTTCCTCTATTTGTTGTCTGATTGACATAGATACCATAGCACTATTTTTAAACATTTTACTTTATTTGCTGCAATCTTTTTTTTTTTTTTTTGTACCAGAGATTGAACTCAGGGGTGTTTAACCACTGAGCCATATCCTCAACCCTATTTGCTACAAGTTTACCTTTTTCTATACCAAGAAAAAAATACCCAACCACATATTGAAGTGTTTGGGTCTCCTCACCCTGACCCCAGAACTCATGGGAAGTGTCAGTCTCTTTGATTCTTCCAGGGAAAAGCAAACCAATGAAAACTGTTTTTGTCTTATAATATTGCTAGGAACCTTTCAAGGATTTCAGAAAAAGAAGCATTTCTGCCAGTAGAGACTTTGCTTCTATCACTCTGTAGGTGTAAGCACAGGCATTGTGTGCTGAGCACAGAGCCATGTGTTGGATAAAATACATCCTTGATCCATTGCCTGGTTCTCTTCCTTGTTCATGCAGATGCATTCCCACAACCTCTTGTCCAAGGTCACTGAGGGAAGAATTGGTATCCACCCAGGATCTGAGACTACTTTTGCCCTCTCCCCCTTTATTACAACCGTAAGGACAGGTGCTTGTAGTTCAGAGGCTGCTTTGGGACATTTTAATTACTACAGAGGCAGGTGAACAGGGCTGAGCTGTTTGCTACTTGTAGCTTATGGGCAGCATGTCAGGAGCCAAGCAGTCTGGTTGCCAGCAGTTCCCTTCTCAAGGCATTGCTCCTGGCCAGAGATCTTGTATAAATCAACCACTCCCTTATTCTTTTATTTATTTTTTTATGGATAATAAATCACCCTGTAATTGTGAGACTTCCTCCCTTATTTCTTCTGTTCCTCCTTCATGTTTAACCTTTTAATGTATCACACATGGTTAATCATTCCTTCGATGTGGCCTCTGAGGTAAAAATTCTCTTGGACATTTGTTACCTCTGATCATCCTACACGTCCTTTCTAGGAAACTGTAACTAGGTGAAGAGAGTGCCAAGGGTATCAAGGGCCCTTAGTCACACTGTGACTGTGCTCTGCTGTTTCCTGAAGATAAAAGAGCCATGGGTGACCACGATCCTCTAGTATTAACTGATACGTACCTTAACTCATGTAGAAACAGTACGGAACATTTTGCCTACCACTTGAATAAACATAGTAAGTAAATGTTGGGTTGAACTTCAGCAAAGAATGACATTTCTGCTCATTCTGAACATGTCAGCCTTCAAATCTTCCTATTTGGTATGGCCTGACATAAATGTTTTCCACATTGAAGAATGCCAACATCATCAAATGTAGTGTCTTGTACATTCCGTTCTGGGTTAGAACACCTGGCTTTTTGGCCTAACAATCTTCATCATTTTATCAGATTTGTTTAATCCCTTCTTTCAAGACTGTAAAACAGGAGAAAAATTAGTTTATATTGCCCTCTAGTGATTAATGATGGCAAACCATCATTAGAGGATGTATAGTATTGTTTCATTCTGCATCTGAAGACCATGCATATTTGTGTTCGAGATATAAGATGTATCTGGGTCTCTCTTCTAAAACTCAAGTGTATTTATCCAAATACCTACTGTGTGATTCCATCTGGGGGTCTTTGTGACTCATCTCAAGCTTGAGTGACTCCAGCAAACTTCTCTGCAGAGAGTACTCCTTTCTTCTCTTGTTGTGGCTCAAGACAAAATCCCCAAAGTCATCCTCCACTCCTCCCAGTCTCACACATTCTCCAATTTGTGCTGGTGTCCCTATTTATAAAATAAACGTTCCAGAATTGAATCCTTGTCAGACAGCACCAGTTCTTTCCTGCTGAGTAGAGAAGCTGTTCTTTCTTGCCTGAATTCTAGCCACAGCCTTTTTTTCTGTTCTCCCTGCTTCCAGACATATGCATTGTGAGTCTATTTCCCCTATGTACTGCATTGAGATCTATTTAAAACACACATGCAATAATGTGCCCTTTCTCTTCAAGTCCTCCTAAAGACTTTTCCTTAGGAAAGGGCCCATGTCCTTGCAGTGGCTTTCCAGCCCACAGGATCTGTCCTGGCCTTTTCTCTGAACTCACCTCCTGAAACTCTCCCCCTGGCTCTCTGGTGCACTGTAAATGTTTAACAACTGGGTCCCCTGGTGAGAACACACTATGATTTGTAGTGTTTGCCAATTTCTGAGGTGTAAATACTTCAATAATAGCCAATTTCAAGCTACTGATATGTTGTCAACTTGCACACAGATTTCTTTAAACATTTAATTGCCTGCTCCTGTGAGTCAGGCAAGTAGCCCCTAGCATATGACCAATGTCCATGCCAATAACTAGCATCATCCTCACTGCTCCCCTGGCTCCTCCTGGAACATAGCTGGTGGCTTTCTTTTCAGTGTCTTTGCATTGGATGGTCTACTGCTTGAAATACTTTTTCTTTTTTTCTTTTCTGATAATTCTGTAGCTTATTCCTCTTCTTTCTTCCAGTCACTTTATCAGAGACATTTCTTGCTAGTGTATTTAAAGTTACATTTCCTAATCTAACTTCCTGCCATATTTTTCCTTGATATTCAACATAATTTATTTAACACATTTATTTATTGTTATGGGCTGATTGTGTCTTCACATCCTGACCTCATATGTTGGAAATCCTAATTCACAGTACCTCATAATGTGACTGTATTTGGAGACAGAATTTTTAAAGAGTGAATTAAGTTAAAATTAAGTTGATCACAAGGGTAGGCCCTAATCCAGTATGACTTATGTTCTCCTAAGAAGAAAAAAGAATTGACCCAACAACTACATTTTCAGAATTTGTCTTAAGAAAAAAATAACTAAAATACATAAAAAGTTGCATGTGCAAATACATTCATTATAGTATTATGTACAATAAAAGTTGGAAATAAAGCCAGTGTGAATGTCCAAAATATGAAGGAAATGGTTAAATTGACTTATAATGCTTATAGCATATTTTTATGGTGCAGTTTAAAAACAAAGTTTTTGGAAAACTTTATTGGGAAAAAATGCATGTTAAAAGAATAGATATGTCAAGCACAATATCGAAGAGGTATATAAAAGTAGAAAAAAACTTTGAAATGAGAAAATTAGGTTATATAAATTAGTTGATATTGGTAAAAATACAGGCAAAATGGATCTTTCATATATTTCTGACAGAAGTAAATAATTGTAAAGTTACTCTGGACATACTTTTAGAAAAATAAACAAAATAAGAAAAGTGAAAAGCAAAAAGAAGAAATCAGGATACAGAGGGATCACTTTGTGAGGACAAAGGAGGAAAGATACCATCTGCAAACCAAGTGGAGTGGCATCATAGAAACAAATCCTACCCCCACCTTGATCTTGGATCTGGGACAACGAAAGAATAAATTTCTCCTGTCAAAGCTACTCAGCATGCGGTACTTTTTCATGGTAGTAACAAACTAAAGGAAAGATCTATGCTTCTCTTTCCCCTACTGAAGATTAGCTACATGAGCCCAAGGGCTTAGTTGATTCAGAATAGTGCTGTGTCCCCAGTACCTAGAACTGATTGACATAGTCACATACTATCCATCAATATTGGTTGAATAAATAATTCAACTGCAACATAAAAGCTAAATATTCCCTATAATACCCACAACCACCACTTGTAGTGTTATTAAAAAGTTACTTATGTTTGTAATTACTATCAAACTGAGACCATAATATATGTCATGATTTTTTTATACTATGTGAAATATCATGTGAAAACTGAGAAGAAAAAAAAACCCACATATTTACAATCCCTCTTTAGTGCCATCTCAAAAAAAAAAAAAAATCACCAGAGATGAAATTACAGGGTCAAAGACTTTTAACAAACTTAAACCTTTAAAAAATAATGCTTCTTTTTCTGTTGCTAAAAGTAATATCTGACCACACCATTAAAAACTTTATAAAGTATAGACAGGTAAAATACAAAGATGATGTGAAATGAAAACTAACTAAAATATCATTAAGCAGGGTTATTATGGGTCAAGAATCATGAACTTTTTTCTAAAACTGGGGAAAGTAGTTGTCACGTGGTTTCTTAAAGGATAGAAGCAGCCAACTATTTCCCTAACTGATTTAAGGTAATTTATGCAGTACTGGTACTGCTATTAAAGAAAAAAAGTTTTGTATTGATATATTAGGATACATTATCCTTACATCATTCTTTGACAACTGGAGAGGGCTTATATTTTTTCTTATGCTTTTATTTAGCATTTTTTGAGCTATTTATGCTACAGGGATCACATCCCACTTGCTGCATGTGTTCAGTCTCCCTAGGAAACTAAAGAGGAAGAGACTGAGAAAGGGAAATTCCTTGTATTCCTTAAATGGGGTGCAACCTTGCACCTGTGGGCTGGGCAACCCTGATTCTTGCTAGTGAACGAATGTGTTTCCTCTCTGAGCAAGTCTAGCTTTTGAGCAGAACAGACATGCAGATGGTGAAGGAGTGCTGTGACATTATAGGAGGGCCAGAGGAGCAGACTCTAGGCCCAGTAGGCCTCCTGAGCAGTCCTGCAGAGCTGGGGGATGTGAGGTGGGGTGGTTATTTGCTATAGAGCCACAGACTCCGTATGGTCAGGAAGATGGGGAGTCCTGCCAGGATTGTGGAGATGAAAAGCTCATTGGTCTGTTTGTCCTCCAAAGTACAACACTGGAGTGGAGACAGAAGGACACTGAGTCTGGGCCTTGTCACTGCAGCTGCTGTGCAGTGTTCATGAAGCCATGAAGCTTCTGACAAGATCCTGACTCCAGGACCCCAAAGGAAGGAGGGAATGTGGACAGCCCCATCCTCAGTTTTGCCTTGCTCATTGCATAAAAGTGCATCAGATTGGAGGAACCTGATTTCCACTAGGAAATCACACTGAAAGAGAGATCTAGAAGTATAGGGCTTGACCATTCCAGCCTCTTCAGTAAGGAAAGGTGTTGCTATGCTCAGCAGGTGCCCCTCTGAAATCAAGATGCTGAAACCTAACATCCAGTGTGAGGGTACTAGGAGGGGGTCCTTTGGGAGGCAATTGGATCATGAAGGTGGAGCTCTCATGAATGGGCTTGGTGCTCTTATAAGAGGACCCTAGAGACATCCCCTAGCTCCTTCCACCATGTGAGGATATAGTAAGAAGATGAACAGCTTTAAAACAGAAAATGGGTCCTTATCAGATGCTGAATCCGCTGTTATCTTGATCTTGGATTTCCCAGACTCTAGAATTATGGCACATTTTTGTTGTTTCTAGGCTACTCAGTCTGTGTTTTTTTGTTCATTTTTTAATAATAGCCCAAATAGACTAATGCAGGCATGCTGGAGGACTTGGGGGATGTGCTCTGGAATAGGGCCAAGGTCTGAGGCAAAGACACCAATTGACTCTTAGTGGACATCCCATCCATCCAGCACAGAGGAATTCTTCTGATGAAGAATGTCTAATGTTGCCAGATTATAATAACCTCCAGTTTGTGTTCACCATCTGAGGCTAGGCTGACCCCTAAATTCCTGCACCATCTCCTTAGTGTGTATGCATGTACAAAATTAAACTTTCAAAGTTCCTCCAACCCCATCTGTCTATGAGGTAATGATGAATACAGGAGGTGACTTCTATACAGGGTCTACTCAACATCTGTCTGTTCTAGCTTCCCGGTCATGTGGTTTCAGAGTCATCTCTAGCACTTGATTAACTAACAATTGTATAATCCCCTTAGCCAAGAACCTAGAAACCTCTTGGACATTATCCCAAATGTTTATGTGTCCCTTTCTGGTGAGACTCCAGAATAACCTAGAGATGCCTTGATTTTTTTTTTTACAATAACCATCTTGAAAACTAACCTCCCAAACATGAGAAAATAATTTATTAGTTCCAAGAGACTTTCCCTGGAGCATTGTGTCAACTGATCAATGTATTCATACTGCCAGTGCTTTTTTGTGGTGAACCTCTGCAACTCACTAGTGAGTGCTGCTGTCTGAGTAGGGTCCTCCACTTTGGTGCCTATTTCTTGGGTCTCCACTGCAGAAATCAATTGAACTTCCTTGTTGGAAATACAATTTTCCCATTATCAGAGGCTATATTATGTTGACAGGTTACTCTGACCCTGACCCAGGGCAGCTGTGGAAAACCCTGAAGCTCATTTCCTGTTGATCAGGTAAGAGCTAATTTTGGAACTTAAGTCTTTCCATTCACTGTTCAGAGTTGGGAGATAGCCAACACTTAGATAATGCTGTGTTCATTTAGTTCCACTCTAGCTGCTTGGTGATTGCTTGTGGGCATCAAGCACCCTCAGCTATTGCAAAGTGTCTGAGGGACTTTGGAGCAAGGAGGCCCACTGGGACCTGCTGTATGAAAAGTGGGCAGCTGTGAGTCTGCTAAACAACTGTGCATGGCTCACTTGCTCATGTGACCCTAGAGTATTCATCTGTTGCTCTAGGGTTCTGAATGCCCTTAGGTTTCATTCCTATTCCCTTTCTCTCTCCATTACAGGCACTATAATAAAATGGTGCTTTTCTTTCTCTCTCTCTCTCTCTCTCTCTCTCTCTCTCTCTCTCTCTCTCTCTCTCTTTATTTCTTTTTTAATTTTGGTACTGGGGATTGAACTTGGGGTCACTTAGCCACAGCCCTCTTTTAATTTTTATTTTGAGAGAGGGTCTTGCTGAATTCTTAAGGCCTCACTAAGTTGCTGAGATTGGTCTTGAATATGCGATCCTCCTGCCTTAGCCTCCCAAGTTGCTGGGATTACAGGTGTGCACCACTGAGCCCTGCAAAAATGGTGCCCTTTGACCATTGTTCAGCCTATTGTTTTCCCAACATCCCCCATCATTGCATCCTTATACAACAATGTTGCCCTTCATGTGCATGGACTACATAGCCTGTGGATCACTAGTCATCTTTCTGGTATATTTTAGCATTGGATGTGATCCCAACACTCATTATATATTATATAGGGGATGGGCTGTATTGTTGTAATAAAGGAGATAGGATTTTTTTCTAGGCTTAGTGCCCAAGATATGAATTCCTTACTTTATACTATGTGAGTTATTTTAACCTCAATGTTTAGTGCAAATACAAGCAAATATTCTAACTTGCTTTTCAAGGAGAAATGACTTATGAGATCAAATGAGATGGTAAGACATGAAAGTGATGTTGAGAGTGTATTTTAGGCAGGGCTTCTCTCCCCAACTGGGAAGTTGGACTGACAGGAGAGGCTGGCAGAGTGAATATATCTGCATCAGTATAGGTGCTTACAGAAATGCATACTGTCCTGAGAAAGTCATGCTGACTGTTTAGTAACAAAGTTTAACAACACAACAAACTTTCCTGAACCCTTCCATGTATGTGTGGCCCTCCATGAGTCTCTTCATCATCGAGGCTGGTGATGGAGGCTTTCTGAATTCCTGTTTACTTGTCCACCAGATACTAGATGTGGGGAAAATACTGAATGAGGCTGTCCACTAGGTACTTGCAAATCAACTACATCTCTTTACTGTGATTCATGACAATATGGTCAGACCACCTCACTTAGTGCTACCATGTTCTTGTATAAGTAGTTTTAACAATTAGTTGTAATAAATTCTATAGGAACAATAGCTTCAACATCCCTGTCATTTTCCTGTATTTCCTGATTTTGATTGGGGTCCTGCTGTGATGAATGAGTCCATGATAACTCTTCTAGGACACTCACTGGGCTCCAAGGGACAGCTGAGAAATTACTTATTGTAAAGGTTAACTGATTTAAACATTTAAAGCTATTAAAATAGTGTCTTATATATGGTAATGGCTCAATGGATATCATTACTCACCATCATCACTACCATCATAATAACTATTACCATCATGATTGCCACTATCATATCATCACCATCATAATTTTCATCACCATAATCACCACCATCATCATTACCACCCACCATTATTATCACTATCACCAAAACCATCTCCATTGCCAAAACCATATCCATCCCCATCACCATCATGACTATTA
The DNA here is from genome assembly GCF_047511675.1 of Marmota flaviventris. Classification (NCBI taxonomy): domain Eukaryota; kingdom Metazoa; phylum Chordata; class Mammalia; order Rodentia; family Sciuridae; genus Marmota; species Marmota flaviventris. The sequence goes on along the minus strand of NC_092499.1, from coordinate 33,364,107 downwards.
CTATCATCACCATCATCATCATCATAACTACAATCATCACCATCACCATTATAGATATATTTTATTTATTAGTTGTTCAAAACATTACATAGTTCTTGACATATCATATTTCATACATTTGATTCAAGTGGGTTATGAACTCCCATTTTTACCCCGTATACAGATTGCAGAATCACATCGGTTACACATCCACATTTTTACATACTGTCATACTAGTGTCTGTTGTATTCTGCTGCCCTTCCTATCCTCTACTATCCCCCCTCCCCTCCCCTCCCCTCCCATCTTCTCTCTCTACCCCATCTACTGTAATTCACTTCTCTCTCTTGTTTTTTTTTTTCCCTTTCCCCTCACTTCCTCTTATGTGTAATTTTGTGTAACAATGAGGGTCTCCTTCCATTTCCATGCAATTTCCCTTCTCTCTCCCTTTCCCTCCCACCACTCGCCCTGTTTAATGGTAATCTTCTTCTCATGCTCTTCCTCCCTGCTCTGTTCTGAATTGCCCTCCTTATATCAAAGAAGACATTTGGCATTTATTTTTTAGGGATTGGCTAGCTTCACTTAGCATAATCTGCTCTAATGCCATCCATTTCCCTGCAAATGCCATGATTTTGTCATTTTTTAGTGCAGAGTAATACTTCATTGTGTATAAATGCCACATTTTTTTTATCCATTCATCTATTGAAGGGCATCTAGGTTGGTTCCACAGTCTAGCTATTGTGAATTGTGCTGCTATGAACATCGATGTAGCTGTATCCCTATAGTACGCTCTCTTAAAGTCTTTGGGGAATAATTCAAGAAGGGGAATAGCTGGGTCAAATGGTGGTTCCATTCCCAGATTCCCAGGAATCTCCATACTGCTTTCAAAATGGGCTATACCAATTTGCAGTCCCACCAGCAATGTACAAGTGTATAGGTTTTTTTTTTATTGGTTGTTCAAAACATTACAAAGCTCATGATATATCATCTTTCATACATTTGACTCAATTGGGTTATGAACTCCCATTTTTACACCAAATACAAATTGCAGAATCACATCGATTACACACTCACATTTTTACATAATGGCATATTAGTGACTGTTGTATTCTGCTACTTTTCCTATCCCCTACTATCCACCCTCCCCTCCCCTCCCATCTTCGCTCTCTACCTCATCTGATGTTCAATTCTCTCCCTTGTTCCCTCCCCTTTCCCCTCACAACCTCTTATATGTAATTTTGTGTAACATTGAGGGTCTCTTACCATTTCCATATGCTTTCCCTTCTCTCTCCCTTTCTCTCCCCCCACTCATCTTTGTTTAATGTTAATCTTTTCCTCATGCTCTTCCTCCCTGTTCTGTTCTTAGTTGCTCTCTTTATATCAAAGAAAACATTTGGCATTTGTTTTTTAAGGATTGGCTAGCTTCGCTTAGCATAATCTGCTCTAATGCCATCCATTTCCCTGCAAATTCTATGATTTTGTCATTTTTTAGTGCTGCGTAATACTCCATTGTGTATAGATGCCACATTTTTTTTATCCATTCATCTATTGAAGGGCATCTAGGTTGGTTCCACAGTCTGGCTATTGTGAATTGTGCCGCTATGATCACTGATGTGGCAGTATCCCTATAGTACGCTCTTTTAAGATCCTCAGGGAGTAGTCTGAGAAGGGCGATAGCTGGGTCAAATGGTGGATCCATTCCCAGGTTTCCCAGGAATCTCCATACTGCTTTACAAATTGGACTCACCAATTTGCAGTTCCACCAACAGTGTACAAGTGTACCCTTTTCCCCACATCCTCGCCAGCACTTGTTGTTGTTTGACTTCATAATGGCTGCCAATCTTACTGGAGTGAGATGGTATCTTAGGGTGGTTTTGATTTGCATTTCTCTGACTGCTAGAGATGGTGAGCATTTTTTCATGTACTTGTTGATTGATTGTATGTCCTCCTCTGTGAAGTGTCTGTTCAGGTCCTTGGCCCATTTGTTGATTGGGTTATTTGTTATCTTATTGTTTAATTTTTTGAGTTCTTTGTATATTCTGGATATTAGGGCTCTATCTGAAGTGAGGGGTAAAAATTTGTTGCCAGGATGTAGGCTCTCTATTTACCTCTCTTATTGTTTCTCTTGCTGAGAAAAAACTTTTTAGTTTAAGTAAGTCCCATTTGTTGATTCTTGTTATTAACTCTTGGGCTATGGGCATCCTCTTAAGGAATTTGGAGCCCGACCCCACAGTATGTAGATCGTAGCCAACTTTTCCTTCTATCAGACGCAGTGTCTCTGATTTGATATCTATCTCCTTGATCCATTTTGAGTTAACTTTTGTGCATGGCGAGAGAAAGGGATTCAGTTTCATTTTGTTGCATATGGATTTCCAATTTTCCCAGCACCATTTGTTGAAGATGCTACCCTTCCTCCATTGCATGTTTTTGGACCCTTTATCAAATATAAGAAAGTTGTAATTTTGTGGATTGGTTTCTGTGTCCTCTATTCTGTACCATTGGTCCACCTGCCTGTTTTGGTACCATTACCATGCTGTTTTTGTTACTATTGCTTTGTAGTATAGTTTGAACTCTGGTATCGCTATACCTCCAGATTCACACTTCCTGCTTAGAATTGCTTTTGCTATTCTGGGTCTTTTGTTTTTCCATATGAATTTCATGATTGCTTTATCTATTTCTACAAGAAATGCCATTGGGATTTTGATTGGCATTGCATTAAACCTATAGAGAACTTTGGGTAATATCGCCATTTTGATGATGTTAGTTCTGCCTATCCATGAACAGGGTACATTTTTCCATCTTCTAAGATCTTCTTCTATCTCTCTCTTTAGGGTTCTGTAGTTTTCATTATATAAATCTTTCACCTCTTTTGTTAGGTTGATTCCCAAGTATCTTATTTTCTTTGAGGATATTGTGAATGGAGTGGTTTTCCTCATTTCCATTTCAGAAGTTTTGTTGCTGATATACAGGAATGCCTTTGATTTATGCGTGTTGATTTTATATTCTGCCACTTTGCTGAATTCATTTATTAACTCTAGCAGTTTCTTTGTAGACCCTTTTGGGTCTGTTAAATATATTATCATGTCATCCGCAAATAGCGATAATTTAAGTTCTTCTTTTCCTATTTTTATGCCTTTAATTTCTTTTGTCTGTCTAATTTCTCTGGCTAGTATTTCAAGAACTAAATTGAATAGAAGTGGTGATAGAGGGCATCCCTGTCTTGTTCCAGATTTTAGAGGGAATGCCTTCAGTTTTTCTCCATTTAGGATGATGCTAGCCTGAGGTTTAGCATATATAGCTTTTACAATGTTGAGGTAAGTTCCTGCTATCCCTAATTTTTCTAGTGTTTTGAACATAAAGGGATGCTGTACTTTGTTGAATGCTTTTTCTGCATCTATCGAGATGATCATATGGTTCTTGTCTTTAAGTCTATTGATGTGGTGAATAGCATTTATTGATTTCTGTATATTGAACCAGCCTTGCATCCCAGGGATGAATCCTACTTGATCATGGTGCACAATTTTTTTGATATGCTTTTGTATTCGATTCACCAGGATTTTATTGAGAATTTTTGCATCCAAGTTCATTAGAGATATTGGTATGTAGTTTTCTTTCTTTGAAGTGTCTTTGTCTGGTTTCGGGATCAGGGTGACGTTGGCCTCATAGAATGAATTTGGAAGAGCTCCTTCTTTTTCTATTTCTTGAAATAGCTTGAAAAGTATTGGTATTAATTCTTCTTTGAAGGTTTTGTAGAACTCCGCTGTATACCCATCCGGTCCAGGGCTTTTTTTGGTTGGTAGTCTTTTGATGGCTTCTTCTATTTATTCCTTTGTTATTGGTCTGTTTAAATTGTGTGTGTCTTCCTGACTCAATCTGGGCAGATCGTATGACTTAAGAAATTTATCGATATCTTCACTATCTTGTATTTTATTGGAATATAGGGTTTCAAAATACTTTCTAAATATCTTCTGTATTTCTGTAGTGTCTGTTGTGATATTGCCTTTTTCATCCCATATGTTAGTAATTTGAGTTCTCTCTCTTCTTCTCTTCATTAGCATGGCTAAGGGCCTGTCGATCTTATTTATTTTTTCAAAGAACCAACTTTTAGTTTTATCAATTTTTTTTTGTTTCAATTTTGTTGATTTCTGCTCTAATTTTAATTATTTTTGTCTTCTACTACATTTGCTGTTGTTTTGCTCTTCCTTTTCTAGGTTTTTGAGGTGCAGTGTGAGTTCATTTATTTGTTGGTTTTTTTCTTTTTTTGAGGAAAGAACTCCAAGAAATGAATTTCCCTCTTAAAACTGCTTTCATTGTGTCCCATAGATTCCGGTATGTTGTGTCTGTATTGTCATTTGTCTCTAAGAATTTTTTTATCTCCTCCTTTATGTCTTCTGTAACCCATTGATCATTCAGTAGCATATTGTTCATTTTCCATGTGATGTAGGATTTTTCCTTCCTTCTTTTATCATTGATTTCCAGTTTCATTCCATTATGATCAGATATGGTGCATGATATTATCTCCACACCTTTATATTTACTGAGAGTCGCCCTATGGCATAATATATGGCCTATCTTTGAGTAGGATCCATGTGCTGCTGAGAAGAATGTGTATCCACTTGATGATGGTTGATATTCTATATATGTCGGTTAAGTCTAGGTTATTGATTGCGTTATTGAGTTTTATAGTTTCTTTGTTCCGCTTTTGTCTAGAGGATCTGTCCAATGGCGAGAGCGGTGTGCTGAAGACCCCCATAATTATTGTGTTGTGGTCTATTTGACTCTTGAACTTGAGGAGAGATTGTTTTATGAACGTTGCAGCACCATTGTTTGGTGCATACAAATTGATAATTGTTATGTCTTGATGGTGGATGGTTCCTTTTAACAGTATATAGTGTCCTTCTTTATCCCTTTTGATTAACTTGGTTTGAAGTTGATTTTATTCGATATGAGTATGGCCACTCCTGCTTGCTTCCGAGGGCCATGTGAGTGGTATGATTTTTCCCAACCTTTCACCTTCAGCCTGTGTATGTCTTTTCCTATCATATGAGTCTCCTGAAGGCAGCATATTGTTGGATTTGTTTTTTTAATCCAAGTTACTAGCCTATGTCTCTTGATTGGTGAATTTAAGCCATTAACATTTAAGGTTACAATTGAAATATGGTTTGTACTTCCAGTCATGTTTGTTTATTTATTTATTTATTTATTTATTTATTTATTTATTTTAGTTTGGCTAGTTTTTCCTCTTTGGTTATTTTTCTCCCCCTTTACTGAGATACCTCCCACTGTTAGTTTTGGGCACTATTTTTCCATTCCTCTTCTTGTAGTATTTTGCTCAGAATGCTTTGCAGTGCTGGTTTTCTGGCTGCGAATTTTTTTAGCTTTTGTTTATCGTGAAAGATTTTAATTTCATTGTCAAATCTGAAGCTTAATTTTTCTGGATACAGTATTCTTGGTTGGAATCCATTATTTTTCAGCGTTTGAAATACATTGTTCCAGGATCTTCTCGCTTTCAAAGTCTGTGATGAAAAATCAGTCGTTAACCTAATTGTTTTACCCCTGAATGTAATCTGCCTCCTTTTTCTCGTAGCTTTTAATATTCTCTCTTTGTTCTGTATGTTGGCTATCTTCACAATTATATGTCTTGGAGTTGGTCTATTACGGTTTTGAATGTTTGGGGTCCTGTAGGCTTCCAGGATTTGGCAATCCATTCCATCTTTCATCTCTGGGAAGTTTTCTAGAATTATTTCATTTAATATGTTGTCCATTCCTTTGGTTTGAATCTCTATGCCTTCTTCTATCCCGATGACTCTCAAATTTGGTTTTTTTATGACATCCCATATCTCTTGAATAGATTGCTCGTGGGATTTAAGCATCTTTTCTGTGTTGACTATATTCTTTTCAAGTTGATAAACTTTGTCTTCATTATCTGATGTTCTGACTTCTACTTGATCTAGTCTATTTGTAATATTCTCATTTGAGTTTTTAATTTGGTTTATAGTTTCCTGCATTTCTAGGATTACTGTTTGATTTTTTTAAAGATCTCTATCTCCTGGTAAAGCTCATTCTTTGCCATTTGAATTTGTTTGTTTAATTCATTTTCAAAATATACTTTTATTGCTTGGACTTGCTGCCTCATGTCTTCTCTAATATTCCTTTCCATCTGAGTTAGGTATGCCTTGAGTTCTTTCCCTATCCCTGTTTCTGATGCTTCTAGGTCCTCCTGTAGAATTAAGTTGTCCTGCATTGTTTGTACTCCTTTATTCCCTTGTTTTTTCATGATGTTCACGTTACTTTCCAGCTCTATTTGATTGCTGTGTTTCTGCTCTCTTATATAGATTTGTTTTGGTTTTGTATATCTCTGTTGTCTCTCCTTTGTGTTGGTAGACTATGCCTGCTAAAGTGGAATCCGCTGGGAAGGAATTCCAACTGCCAAGCTCCAGTGATGTCACCTCTCTGCTATGGCTGGCCCCAGGCTCCTTGCCGGGGTGTCTGAATGGGGGAGTGGGACTGGACTGTCTCTGGTTGGTTTCAGCTCCCGGTCGCTGGCGGGCGTGCGGTCTCCAGCCGCCCAGTCGCAGGGGCAGCGGGTGGGCTGTCGCTGGCGGGCAGGCGTTCTACAGCCGCCCAGTCACACGGGCAGCGGGTGGACTGTCGCCGGTGGGCATGCGGTCTCCAGCCGCCCAGTCGTGAGGGCCTGGCCTCTAGTTCCCTGGTTTCTCCTGCTAGTCCTGGTTTCTCCTGCTAGACCAGATTTCCCCTGAGTGATGCCTCTCGGCAGTCAAACTGTACTCTGGGCCTGCCGTTTGTTGGGTGTGGAGGGTGTCTATTGGGAACCCCAGCACTCTATTGTTTTGATTTTTTCCACTTGCCCCTCCCCCAGTGCTGGCTAGACAGGTTTCGTTTTCGCCACTAATGGGAGGGGGAGTTGAAGGTCAGGTGTCTCTAGTTTTCCCCAAGTCTTTATGCAGGCTTGCTCTGATAATCCCACCCCCAGAAAGCCTAGGAGAGATTTTATGTGAATTCACCGCTGTATGGGAGCTGAGCTGAGTAACACACACCTGTTTTATTGTTACAATCTGTCAGAGAGTGGCGGTGGTTACTTCAGCTCTCCAACATGGTGGCTGCTGGTTTCCTTGGTGGAGTTTCCGTTGTGGGGGATAGAACTGTACCGCTTCCTTCCCCGTCTGAAATCCCGAACTCAGCCCGGGGCTTAGTGGGGGCTCAGCCGGCAGGATTCCACAGAATCTGCAGCAACGTTTCTCCCTGCTTGCTGGTCGCTTCTTGGTGGTGCCCCGCCGTCTGTAGCCGTGTGGCGGGCCGCACGGATCCGTCAGCCCGGATCTCCAATTTGTACATTTTACAATGTATATGCTCTACTTCAACAAAAAGTCTTTATAAAGGAAAACTGCTAAGAAGCTACTTGTAAAACATTTGTCCAGCAAAATAATAGAGACCTCCTACAGCTCAATAAGATAGACATCTCAATAAAAAATCGAGCAAAATAATTGAACACACTTCAGAAAAGAGGAAATCATATATTTGATTTATTCGAAAAGGTGCTCAACCTTATTAATCTTCAGAGGAATGCAGATTAAAATGATTGATCTCTTTATACCAAAATTGGCTAACATGAAGAATCTGAGAAAACAGTACCTAGTGAGGATGTGGAGCAATGGGAATACTACTGCACTTGGGCTAGGAATAAAAATTGGCACAACCACCTTGGGAAATGGATTGTCGTTACATAGTAGGTATGGAGGTAACATGCCAGGTGACTTATTGATTCCTCTGTTTCAGAAATGGGTGCTTATGGGCACCAGAAGATGTTCAGAAGAGTATTTATAATAGCCTTGTTAACTATATCCAAACACTTGAAGTAATTCAAATATCTATCAACACAAGAATGTGTACATAAACTGTAGCATATTTATACAGCCATGTACTACATAATAGAATGAACTTTTCTGCAGAAAAATTCATATATGATATACATACATGTGAATATGTATGTATATAAATATAAATGTATACATATTCACATTTTTCATAAAATTTCAGAGGTGTTTCTTAACTCTCTGAAGTTCATCCCAGATGTCCAGGTACAAGCCCCTCTTCTAAAAGTACCCTAATTTGTCAATCAAAGAAGATGCATAAAAGGTATTATGTATATATTTAATGATATCAGCCTGAGCCCATTTAGGTTTGTTAATGCAACAGTGGAATGCAGCCTCCAGGCCTTCCCATTCTTGCATTTGTCTGTATTGTCTTCATATTTGTTTAAATTAAAAGTAATACATTTTTAACAGCACTGTTGAGGTATAATTTGCATATCATAACATTTCCCTTCTGTAAGTATAAAATTCATTGATTTTTGACACCTCTATAGAGTTTTGCATCTGTCATCACTATACAAGTTCAGAACATTCCCATCACCTCCCAAAATTTCCTCAAGCCACATTTGCCATCAATCAAATGTGTATTTTCAAATGTAGTGTGTTGATTGCTTCATGTATTTCAAATAACTCATCATTAAAAGTAGCATAACACATTGTAGAATAGAAACTTGAAAAACATCAACCAAAATCTTTTGTTAAGTGTATTTTGAGGTTCTGTATACATACTTGATTAAAATCAGCTTATTTGCATCTGTTCTCTATTGGTAGTTTCAAAAAAGGGAACATACTGAACAATTGATTTCTTCCTTCATATGTTCTTGGTGGGTGAATGTTGTCATGTTGTTCTGGGTGGGTTTTTAGTTTTAAAATTTTTAGTTGGTTTTGGGGAAAATTTTCAGTTATACAAATGGCCCTTTTATATGGCAGTCTGTGTAGTACTAATTTCTGAGGGAATAAATCATACAAAATAGAATGAAGAATAGAAGTTAGACTATATAGTTAAATTGAAACATAAATATCAAATTGTAAATTATTTTCTTTATTAGGAGTAACTAAAGGAAAGAATGTATTGATCAACTCTGATATTAAATGTCTCAGATTTAGGACAGTATAACAAGTATTTTAAAAGCTTTTCTTGTCTTTGTTCTACCACTTCATATTAAGATGCTGAGTATAATATAGAAGTACATATGGAATATAAATATTATGTGAGCATATTATACTATTATGTATAATTGGGCTTCCTCAAGTGATGTTTTAACAAACTTTTATTATACATACTATACACTATTATTATAGAAATTATTATTTTCTGCTTAAAGGTGATTGTATGCTTGGGAAATGCAGATATACTATGTGTAAAATTAAATATTTTTCTAAAAAAGTATAACATCAGATGTTCATGAATTTTGGAAATAAAAATACATAATGCCTAGCTAGTTCTTAAGAGGTAGGCTATATCTTCTGTTTGTCAAAGTATTTACTCTGAATTATTGGTGGAGCTAACTTTTATTGAGGTTTCTCTGTTGCCAGGTACTTTATTACCAAAGTTGCCATCAGAACCGGGAATGACATTACTCACTATCAGGATTGAGAAAATTGGTCTGAAAGATGCTGGACAGTGCATCGATCCCTATATTACAGTTAGTGTAAAGGGTAAATAACTGGCAAATTGCATTATGTTTTTTCTCATATGGGACAAAGTTTTTGACAGGGGATGGTCTTGTATATGTGACAACTTACTTTAATGCATTCTATAATGAGGCAAAATCCTAGAAGAGATCATAACAGAACATAGTTCTGAAAGACTTACAAAAAATATTTCCTACTTATACACTCACTTTTGCTTTTGAGTTTGTATAGATTTTTGCTCTTCAGATTCCATCTAACGTGCGGACTAAACATACACATTGTCCTTAACAGCAGCTACAGCCTTCAGGATGTAGATTAACAATAGCACCCCTCACCTTCCATGGGTGTGTAGTTTTCTACACAAAGCCCCATATCCTGTTTTCCCATCTCTCCTGCTTCAGCCCCTCTTCTTCCTGTGCTACTGAGGTATCTACATAGGTGAGTCCTACAGAGGCAGATGAAAATCAGGGGACAGGGAAGTAGGGGGCGTCCATAACATCCATGCCCTGAATGCAATCCCGTGGGATGATGATGTGATTAAGGAATAAATTATACCATTTTATAGAAATAACTATAGTTAGTACAAATGGGTTATTTTAATCTGTAGTTTTGCATGAAAGGAACAGATCGGTGCTGAAATTAAATGGAGGAACTTTTATCAATTGCAGAAATAAAGTCAGATCCATGGGTTCATTAGTGCTAATTAAAAGAAAAATATGACCACAAAGAAAAACATTTATTTAAAGAACATAATCCACAGCACTAATACTGGTACACTTTTAAATGCCGATGTTACCAGTTATCAAATATATAGTGTACTGGGAAATATTTATATTATTTGATAGGCCATTTGTAAAACTGCATACTCATTCAGAAAGTATACTTAAAACACAAAAATATTTAATGATGTTGTAAATGTTAAATTACCTTTGCATATGTTAAACTGAAATATTTTTATGTAAATATTTTTTAATTATTAAATGTACTAAATTGTTTTTGAGCTTTTTGAGATACATAAATGAATAACACGTAAACACTGAGGAGTTATTAAATGAGTCCATGTTGAATTTGATTAAACTGAATTTTAAAACCCGGAAAATTAAAACTATATATAATGTACCATCTGGTTGTTGTAAATTCAGGGTATGTTGTAAACAGTATAACCAGAATTTAGATAATATATATGAAAAATTATTCATTAACAAAAGGGTTTTTGTTGGCTGTTCTCATCCATTTTTGGTTCTTAACAGGGAAATTATGATAAGGTTAGGTTTAAAGGCTTTTCTAAATAAGCCATATACTTGATCAAAGTTAGAAATTGGTGGCAGAGCTCCATTGTGGCAAATTATATACTCCAGATTTTTTTTTTTTTTTTTTTTTTTTTTTTTTTTTTTTTTTTTTTGCATAAAAAAATATAGTGGGCTATTCCCTAAGGAAAACATGTTTGTTCTTTTTACCACTTCACTATGAAGATCAAGTTTTGTCCACTTGGCCATGTTAAGGCTTACTTGTCCCCTTCATGAGGTCTCCTCTCCAGTCTATATTCATTTCTCTCCACATACCCCATGAACTTCAACAACTCTCACATACTTGCTCACACCAAATAGGAATCTCTTAGCCTGAGAATCTCCTCTCAGCTCCTTCCATGCCTCTTTAGGAACTGTAACCTTTGCAGTTTCTAGATTTTCCGTCTGTATATGTGAATGCTCATAAGCAGAAACTTATTTGTTTCTCCAGATCTGAATGGCATAGATTTAACTCCTGTGCAAGATACTCCTGTGGCTTCAAGAAAAGAAGATACATATGTTCATTTTAATGTGGACATTGAGCTCCAGAAGCATATTGAAAAATTAACCAAAGGTTTGTAATTATCAGTTACTGACTTCTTAAGGACACAGTACTTATCTGGGTTTGTGTTCATAGTATACTTAACACAAGATCTTACGTCACATAGTTATGAATATTGACTTAAAGAAAGTCAAATCAACATTTTTTTAAAATATGAGAATTAGCAGTTGCATTATCTAGTTGTGTAATAATGTGGTTAAATATTATTTGATAGGGAATTTTTTCTCATAATACAGAGTTAAGGAAGCAGGGTCCCTAATAATTACCTTAAGTCCTTTTAGGAACCTAATGATTACTTTCTAACAGTTAAAGAATTATTTTTTTTCTTTCAATAAGATGCATTGGGTAAAAAGATACTATAACTGGCAGTTAGTTTGTAAGAATATGGAAAGGGCAATCTGGGCTTGGTGGTTTCAGGAGGGAGAGAAATGATGTAAGCTAGAATTTTTTTTAAATGAACTCTTTTAAATTTCTATTCTATCTAATATAGGTGCTTATTGAAACCATTTCTATAGGTACTGCTGATATTTAAGTAACTTCTGTTTTTCTTGTGGTATTTAATATTTTATATTTTGGTAGTTTATGATTCTACCTGTGTACATAACTTACATTCTTGCTATACAATTTTGTTGTACTTTGTAGAATTAAATGATATGGAGAAATGTCACTCAGACATGGTAGAAGAGCTTGGAGTGACAGCCACAGTGAGTTATCAACAGTTGTGTCATCAGACTGTTTGACACATGTTAATTTGTAAAATCATAGGCTTCTGGTGACACGTAAGAAATGTGTGGTCTCTGGCTTATGTGGTTTGTTTTAATTCCTTAGGTGCAGCTATCTTCTTTGAATTCAAACACTACAAGCCTAAAAAAAGGTTTACCAGCACCAAGTGTTTTGCTTTCATGGAGATAGATGAGATTAAACCTGGGCCAATTGTAATAGAACTGTAAGTGATATACATATAGGATTCTTACTGTTTTAATGGTTACTAGTTCATGTTTCTTCTTAGTCCCTCTTATCTAGAATGTAACATTGGAGTAGATCAATCATCAAAGTATTTTAAACAATGATCTTTCTATTGTGGTTACAGATACAAGAAACCCACTGACTTTAAAAGAAAGAAATTGCAGTTATTGACCAAGAAACCACTTTATCTTCATCTACATCAAACTTTGCACATGGAATGATTCTGACATGAGTAATGTGGAATTTCTGTGAATTTTACCACTCAGTAGAAATCATCATAGCTCTGTGTAGCATATTCATCCTACAGGAGGAAGGAAGTGAGCCGTACCTATCGGCCAGTGAGTCCATTGCAAAGCTGTACCACAGAACTAAAGTCCAGCACTTCATTGTTATGACTCCTTTGGATACAGGTTTATTGTAGATTTTGAAACATGTTTTTACTTTTCAATTAATTGTGCAATTAATAGTCTGTTTCCTAATTTACCACTGTTCCTACCCTGCTTCCTGGAACAATACTACTGTGGTAGGTATGCTCATCTTCAAACTTAATACAGCAATAAGAATGTGCTAGTGTTTACACATTTGCTCACTTTTGCTCCAATATGGTCTTTTGATTTGAATTAACTTCAAACTTTTGAATTGAAGTGGGTAGGATAGTACCAGATTGCTTTGAAAGGAAATTGGATCAGTTATGGTCTGTCTTATAGGCTGTTCCTTAGAGCTGGCCTAAATTCACCCTCATCTGATAGTTCTACTTAGAAATAGTGTGCCTTGACCAGATCAATATCTTATATGGGAGTGTTCTCCAGGTTGTAGCTGTGACTTTTTTCCAGATGACCAGATTGTTTTTCTAAAAGTGAGCATATTTTTAGTCATGTCGATTAGTTGTTCTACATCACATTGCTATTGTTTCTAGGGTTAACATTAAAACCATCTCTCTCAGAATAATTACAAATTTTGGGGTGGGTTTACGTCTTCTAAATCATGTCATCTAAAAATAATTGAGTCAGATGCTAATGAGATACTACAGGAACAACTGCTGTTTTTCTGACAACTGATTGTGAAACCTTAAAACCTGCATACCTTGTCTTTATAAAGTGATGAGTATGCAAAATCTGGAAAGATATTCTATTTTTTATAATATAGGTAGATACAACTGACATTTATTTCCTATTTAGATATATTGATAATCATATGAAAATATGCAGGTCATTAGCCTATTATAATTTCACTATTTACATTACTTTTAACTTAATGATGAGACATAAATAAAACTTTCATAGTACACGAGGTGGATATTTGATACACAGAACATAAAGATTTGTGAGGAGCTTTTTTGTGGGTTACATGTAGAACCCATGTATTTTAATATTCACTGTTTTAAATGAACAATGCATGAAGGGAATGCAATACTTGGCCTATTTTTAAACTAGTGTAAACCCTAATGATACCATCCATTTGCTTTTTAAAATGAATAACAGTTGTTTTAGCCCTTGCACTTCAAGAGATCTAGTCTTTAATTTTTCAGTTGTCTGTTAGGTCAATTTTGTTTACTAGATGAAAATTAATAAAACTATATGAGCCTGAAAGAATTCTCGGCCAAAATTAGTCTTTCATCTGGATTGGGTTAATTTCACAAATGCAAAAATAGTTCAGTCTACAGTAGTTCTAGGAAATGAAGAATTTGCCTTAATAAAATGTTCACTCAACTGAAACTCTGAGTAGTCAAAATTTCCAGACTGTAAACTTCTCAAGAGAAGGGACTCATCTTCTCCATGTCATGTAAACTTTCCAAGGTGCTTGGGCAGCACTCTGTACCCTGTGGAGTACTCAGTACCTTTTTGTTTGATGTTACTGATGTTTGATGTTGCTCCCTTAAAATCTACTATTAAAATGTAGCAAAACTGATACATTGTTCTTTCTGTTTTCTCGTAGACTATAAAACATGTATATCAAAGTGATAATTTAAAAAAGAACAAAAACCTTTTTTTTGGTTGTAGATGGACACAGTACCTTTATATTTATATGTGGTGCTGAGGATCAAACCCAGTGCCTCACACGCAACCCCAGCCCCTCAAAGTGAAAATTTATATGAAGAAACATTTAGCATCCTTCACATAAGAATGCTTTATTTTTTTTAACCTCTATTTATTTATGTGGTGCTGAGGATTAAACCCAGGGCCTTGCCTGTGCTAGGCAAGTACTCTACCACTGAGCCACAACCCCAGCTGCCACCAAAGAATGGGGTTATATGAAAAAAAAAAAAAAAAGAGGATGCTTTGTATGAATGTCTTTCATCAGCATTAAACGAACTTAAATTGAACATTGTCATCAGCTTAGCTTTAATTCAGACCTGAATGACCAAACCTCCCCCCCAAAAAAAGGTGATTTTATATTGAAGCAATTAACACAAAACAATCTGTATCTCACAAATTAGTTGTTTAAATTTACTTTCTAGTGTGGGAGGGGATGAGTCACTGGACATTAATTACAACTATAGCAGTAATACTTTCAGGTTGAAACACTACTGCTTCACAAATGAAATGATTTTAGTAACTAAACTCAAACACAATTTGCTGGAGAGGACTTCTAAAACTTTTGAGATACAAAAGTATAACTGAATCAAGGGACAGTATTCTCTACACAACCTGTATATGGGCAGCTACCTTGGGCTTTGCTACAGAAGTGGTACAATCAGATGGATGTAAGGAGAGGCAACTATGGGTGGGTTCAGAACTGCTCAGATAAACTACGTAGAACGCATTATAGCTTACTAATAGAATAAATACAAAAAAGGCTTTAGAGGGAAAACTACTGTTGCTTTGAATAAAAAAATAAATCTGCCTTTCCTTGAAAATCTATCTTCCTGACATCACCTTTATTTAAATGCTATTTTAAAATTAGAAGTTATAGTAACTTCAGCATTGCCTTGTGTCCTGTAGAGGTTGAAAGATACGTTCAAAATTGGTATTTGTGACTTAAATTTTATTTTACATGGTTAAAAATGGCATAAGCTATTATATGGTTTTCCTCTTACACACAGCTGCTGCTTCTGATATTAAATGGAGGTTATGTAGATTGAATTCTTCAGTAGTTTAGATTTTGTTTCACAGAGATTTTGTTTCAAACTGAAGCTTTTGCCCCTATTTTCAGAATATTTAGGGGCATAAAAAGAACAATGATATGTTATGTTGTAGGTTTCAACAATCCTTTTACTTTCTAGAACTTAAAAGAATGGAAGAATATGGTCTAGCAGTAAACAAAAGTACCAGGCTTTTATAATTTTATTTAAATCTTAAACCTCTTAAAATGTACTGTTAAAATTGCCGTAATTAAAATTACAGCTCTGGAGAGCTAGTTCTTAGAAACATTGTTTTAAAGACAGTAGTTACAGATTCAGGACTTGCTTTAATTGATTTTTAAATAAAATATATTTGAGTATCTATCAAAAAAAAAAGAATTTAATTCAGCCCATAGTTGCTGATTAAAGACATTATAAGCCTTAGAGTTTCATTCATTCTTTCTCAGAGGATTATACTTTTCTAATTTTTTTAATCATATTCCTTGAAAATCAGTGGCAAGGTATGGGAAAGAGAAGAGTGTGTGTGTACATTTTTAAAAAGAAATTTCCTTATTTTTTATAGACACAACATACCACCTTATATTTTACTGTTATAATGCAATAATGGCAAAAGCAGTAGAACTTCAGGTCAAACAACTCTTGCTACTAATGTAAACTCATTCTCAGAAAACCATTCTCACATGGACAATGGTTAGAAAAAAGTACATGAATGTGCTACAAAAATAGAGCCACACGACTTCTCACAAGTAAAAGAAATCCTCTGTAGAAGTCCACAGTTGACCAAGGTCCAGCCTCCTTAACAGTGAGCAACAGGGAATATGCTTCCAAGTCACCATCTTCAGTTCTGAAAGTGAGTTTACATGCTTCCCCAATGGCACAAAGTCTCATGACGATCCAATGAATCAACAGACACTTGGGAAATATTAATAAACAATTTTTTATGAACTATTACAACAAAGAACTTCAGCAAGAAGGAAAATTATGTTTATGATCTTTGAGTAAACATTTTTAGCGTAACAGTCTCTGTGACCAGATATTGGAAGAGGAAAAATCAAGCTTATAAAACACCATTTCTCTATCAACTGGAATACACTAAAAATAGGATAATGGAAATACATGTTCTTAAAGCATTTCCACAGGAAATGTCCATAATTATGACATTCTAAATCATTTAGCAATTGTATATGCTACATTAACTAAAACAAAGGTATTCCTTATTGCACGTTTTAAAGTTGGAATTATACTCTAGCTTAAGTGGGGGATATTTAGGGGGAAAATATTTTGGCTCAAAATGTGTACTGCGCCAAGGCAGCTTCATTCTAAAAACATAGACCATTTAAAATAAACTTTTATATTTTGAAGCCAATAATCCTTTAACACAATGAATAGTTCATAATCCACTTTCTGACTAAGTGTCAGAGGTTAATTTTATGGGCCCAGTTTTAAGGCCTGTGAACAGCCCTCACTACTCTGAGAATCAGGTGTAGGTGGAGGTTCATCTTTAAAGCCTGAAGGCATTAAGTCTTTTGCAACAGGTGGTGGCCCATAGTCTTGGGGACCATGAGTTGGAGGTGGTAATGGGGCACCAGGAATGAAGTACTCTCTTGGGCCAAATGAGCCTAAAGGTCTAAATGGTGCGGGTCCTGGAAAAAAAACACGAGGGTCAAAACGCAAATCCCGTTTTTCCAAGTGGAACACCTGGTGAATATTCTCTAAAGCCTATTGGTGGACACATACCAGGACCTGGAAAATAAAAAGGAAGTTATGTAAATACCCAGAAATTTCTGAACTAGGGTGATTTCAAGTATGTTAATATAGTCTTTAATTCTCCCAAGCCTAGAACATCAACTGGTGAACATCCTGACTTGCCAGATGAGGCAAACTGAGATGGAACAAGTTTAGGTTATAGCCTTTGGCCAACCAGCCATGAAGCAACATATTAAGGATTTAAACATAGCTCTACCTAGCTCCAGGCTTGTCTTTTTTCTTTCCCTACTATATAATTGCAGAATTATTTCTATCTCACAAGAGCTCCATTTATATTTGGAAGTACTATATTACCATGACAAGATGATAGATTATGAAATAAGAACTTTACTACATCAAAGAAATTTTGATAAAAGGAAATCCCACTATTTATTACTGTATCCATTAAAAATTCATGAAGTATTTCAGCATGGACTTTACACATGCCATCAGAATCAAGGTGCATGCCCTCCTGGAAAAGGCCTTCCATAGCCACCTAATTAAATCAGCAACATTTATTAGGTCACTGTTAAATCCTCCTCTTTAACACTTCCCTCTGACTTTTCTCAAGGTAAGGAGGGTTTGACTTTTCCTTTTCTATATTCTATAACCTACTGCTTATGCTTCCGTTATGGGTGATTACAAACTTTATGTTATAGGATTTTCATATCTGTGACAAAATTTTAAGTTATGGCATGTGTCTCATCCACCTTTCCATCCATTGCAGTGCGTATCAACAGATTTTCAACAAACATCTGCAGAAGTAATATTTCTTGCTTTTCTGTATATAGCCCCTTATCCTTGTCTATGATAGATAGCTATTGCCTATCTCAGTATAAGATTATGTAGTGTCCCATATGTCCCAGAAAACTGGAGGAAAAGTTAAAATGTACTCAGCTTTATCCTTTCATTGTTAAGACCTGAGATAGCAACCAACTGTTTTAGCAAGCAATAGAAATGAAAGATGAATGTGATTTATAAGTCAATCACTACTGTTCAGATCATCATACCAAATGGTGGAGGAATTGGCCGAGGCCCAAAAGGCCCATCGAAATGAAGTGGCGGTCCATACCAAATGGGAGGTGGTGGAGGCCGTCTCATAGGGGGTCCCATCGGGGGGGCCCATGAAGGGTACCCCTGAGAAAGGAGGGGGCCCTTTCATAGCCATATTAACCTGCAATTTAAGATTTGAAAGCAGTTAAAAGTTTTAAAATTCCTATGTATTAAGACAAAGTACCAACACCAATAAAAGCTAAAACCCAAAACAAGCATCTGTCCAGAGAACACCATCAGTGCAACAAAACTCTCCCCACCCCTCCTGTGTATTCCCACTGACAGCTTACAGAAGTTAGAAGGATGCCACAAGAGGGAGCAGTTTGTTACTGATTATATCTGCACAGGAAATGGAAAGGCAAGAGGACTGGCAGAGGTTATTAACAGAGGTGATTTCTGACCAGTATGTCATGCTGTATTCACTACAATCTATATCAAAGGGAGTCCCCCCTCCCCATCACTTCCCTTTCATCACAATAGCTCATTACTTCCATATTAAGAATGAACAGAATAAAATGAAAAATCCATTCTCTACCCATGTAATAATAGCTACTATTCAGAGTATCGTCAGTAAGTCTTTCATATATTATTCAACCTCTGAGATCTTTAAGTAGACTGTCTTGTTTTAAGTAAGAGGGAACAAAAGCAAATGGAATATCGTAATTTGTTGAAGGCCACACTGCATATTAAAGGAACTCAATCCCAAGGTTTGCCTCCAAGCCATGCTTTTCCCACCTCTACTCCTCTCTAACAACGGGTCTTTGCTCTCTTTTAAATCTTCTACTACAAAGGGGTTTGGGATCTTATCTAAGCTGCCCTTAGATTTCTCCAGAGATGTATATTCCTGGAATATATATACACTGGCACTTGAGAAGTATTTTCCAACACAGTGCTATATACACAAATTTCCAAGGAAGACAAGGCTTTAATATTTACTTTCATTTACTGTACACCATTTGAGATATTGATTTATCATTTCCTATGAGTAGTGGGTTTGAAACTGAACAATTAAAAATTTATTATAGAGCTGCAGAAGACCTACCAGATATAATAGCAACACAGTTACAAGAGAATGTACTTATGTGAACAAATGAGACCACTGCTTGGGACTGGCTCAAGAGGTCATTTCAGATTATCATTGTTTCACTGAAACAGTATTTCACTTTCAGAAAATCTGATACCAATCTAATTCAAATCACTCAAAATAGGGTTTGCACAATGGAGGAATTCTTAAATAGCATTCTTCCAAACAAAAATAAAAATGATGAATTATATAATTTTTATAATGAATTTACTTCGCCTTAGAACATTCAACACAAAACACCATATAGAGTGATAACTTTTCACATTCTGTAGTTCATTATAGTTGTACACACTTAAGCAACATTCCCAAGTTAAGGAGAAAAGTAAGCTCAATATTGCATGCAGTTTTAAAGCAAACAAGATCAGTGTCATGCTCTGAATATCCTTCCCAGAAATGCACAGAATAAAACCCAATTCAGTTCTCAACCTCTAAGTACTTACTCCAACTGGATGCTCAGTCAAAGAAGTACTGGTGGAAACTGAGGGGGTCTCAGGTTCTTGGGGAACAGTTTGCTTTTTAAAAAACAAATGGGACAGTACAAATAGAACACAAAGAAGGATAAAGCAAAGAGCAAGTACTGTAGGAAAGCTACATGTTCCTGCACGACCACATGATTCACAGTAACTACAGAACTTACCTTGCCCTCATCTGTCACCTTAGCTGGAGAAGAACTTCTGGAGCTGCTGTTCATGTGAGCTGGACCACATCCTGGGTCTGTTAGAGATCAAAGAATGGATTCAGACTTATTCTAACATGAAAAGAATAAAAATCCTGCATCCACAATTACAGATTCTTTGAAATTACTTGGTCCCTTTACCAGAGGCAACGGGTTTCCCAGATGCCTCAGAAGACCATTGAGTACGAGGTAAAGGTCCATCCATTAACCCTTGGGAAAGAAAGATCAGAGCCCTTGTATGTATTTTTCAGAAGAAATAAACCACTGGTGGACAGGTCAGGGTTCAACAATAACTAGAAAGCAACATTAAAAATGGGTTGCCCAGGGGTTGGGGTCGTAGCTCAGTTGTAGAGTGTCTGCCTAGCATGTGTGAGGCACTGGGTTTGATTCTCAGCACCACATTTAAAAAATAAAGATATCATGTCCATCTACAATTAAAAATATTTTTTAAAATGGGTTGCCCAATAGTAAATCACAATTTATGAAGAGACTTAAATAAAATAAAGAACTGCCTTGGGTTGATAGAACAGCAGATTAATAAGTACTGGTCCTAAACTTTAAGCTATAGACTTGAAGTATGTGTAGGCTGGCTTTTCTTTAATCTGTATAACCTGAATTCCAATCTTACCAAGACTACAGTCCTATTTAGAATTGGAAATAAGACTCAGTATTTCATATTGGAAATATGTATGATACATAAAGTTTAAGGTTACTTTTATAATATTTGGGAAAGGAACATCATAGAGATTTAATTTAAAGATAAAGGTTTACACTTCACAGTGTAAAATTTAAAAGAAAAAAAAACAATACAGGGACCTCCAGGAAAAAAAAAATGTTTTCTATTCTAGAACAGATTTTACAGAAAACATTCACTAAGATAAAGTAAGAAATTATCTTCTATATATTGTACAGGCCCAAATTCTATGTTTTCATTAGAATATTCAAAAGGGAAAAAAAACCAAAACCTTGAAGCAGTTTACTATAAAGCAACATGTGAATGCTCACCAAATCCATTTATAGGCATATCTCTTCGATTAAGGGTAGCAGAAGGAGGTCTCCCAGCTGGCTCTGCTGTCAGTGGAGGGGAACATTCTCCACCACTCACGGGGGATGGACCAAAAGAGCCATTCGGGCTCAGGGGACCTAAAGACAACAATGCCGTGTTACTACTTTAAGGCAGCCTTCTCCCTGACACCAACCCCCACCTCCCGCTTTAGCAAATCATTCAGATTATTTCATAACCATTACAGAAATAAAAAGTAATTTACATAATTCTGCACCAAGAAATAAAATAGCTCCTTTTACAAAGTGCCCCCTACCTCTCAGAGGAGGATTTTGTAAATTTGGTCTTCTAGGCATTGGTTTTACAATCACAGGTTCTTCTTGCCGCATTGCCATCTTTTGGGCCATTTCCAATAGTCTTGAATATTGAGAAAGAATGGGATAAATTATGAAACAGCAATCTATCATAGATAATATCTAGCATAACCTTAAAACACTATAAAACATATAGTAAGATACCAAAATCACATACTTCTGTCTCAAATTAGCAGCTTCCCTTTTCTCTTCAGCTACAGCTCTTTCTGCAGAACGAGCTTTGAGCTATCAAAGAGAAAATATTCAAATTCAGTTGCGGTAGGCTATGCACAAAATAAAGAAAAGGGGGAAAAAATCTTACCCAATTATCATGAGCTTTCTTCTCTTGCATAGCAAGCTGAAAAAGACAACACATTAAAAAAAATGTTTTTAGGGACTCATTATAATAGCCTATAATTGTCTGTATTAGATATCAAAGAATTCTGCAACTACAGGACAGTATTAATTACTACCTGGTTTTTAAATGAGCGCTCAGTTTTCTGTAATTTTTCTTCCATCTCTTCAATTCTCCGCCTAAGAATTACAACAATTGAATAAAATTTGAAACATTCTGACCATTTTCCCTTTATTCCATCAGCTATACTTTTAAAGACTTTATCATACATAAGAAAAACATTTCTATAGTTATATGAATCCAGTGTGATCAAAACTAATACTATAGGCCAGGTGCAATGCCACATGCCAGTAATCCCAATGATTGGGAAGCTGAGGCAGGAGGATCACAAGTTCGAGGTCAGTCTCAGCAATTAAGTGGGAACCTATGCAACTGAGACCCTTTCTCAAAGTAAAAAAAAGGTCTAAGGATGTAGCTTAGTAGTAAAGCACCAAAAATAAATAAATAAATGAAATAAAAACCTAATACTAATAACTTTATCATTTAATTGCTAGAGATTCTGAATTGATAAATTATAATTTCCTTAACTGTTCATCAGTGTGTTCTCAAGTAATTCAGCTAGAAATATCTTCCTCCTTAAAACTTTTTTTCAAATTATATCCATAGAAGATTTCCAAGGTCTATCAAATGCCACACTTTTGTGGGTCTTGATACATCACACAGCAAACTGATTTCTTAAAGAATTACTACAACATACAAAACCCCCAGAACTGTTTGCATTGACCAAGTTCCCTATGGTCTTGCCCATTGGGTATAAGTAAATTTTTGTTAACATTTTTCATTTGTTAAGTTGGAATTTATTTTTTCTCCTGTGTGAATTGAATGTATTCATATTCTCTCGTTATTTATACTTCCATGCTATTTTCTTCTATCTACATAATGTAAAAAAAGATTAAAAAGAAAGCTAACACTAGTTCATTAGACATTGACACCCTCCTTTAGAAACTGAACTCACTTGTAATTTTTAACTTCCTCTACAGGGGAAACCACCTTTTCATCTGCAGCTGACAGCCGCTGCTCTTTTTCTAGTCTCTCATATTCTTCTTGATTCAGTTTCCTAAAATAAAGCCAGTTATCAAATCAAAAGTTTCTCTTTGTGAATATCACTTCCCACAATTCTATAAAATGCTTAGGCACATAAAATAGGAATTCAAACCTGCAATTTCGTAAATCAAACTCTGGCAAATCACTTAAATTTTCTAACTTCTCCTCTTAATTCTCTACTTACCAGTAAATAAAATAAATGTGAAAACAACATGTGCCCCAAGGGCAAGTCTCCTGTGTGTAAGATAACAAAAACTCACTTTACTTCAATGTGGAAGATCAGGACTGATCAACCTAACATAATTAAACATATTAGGATAAAGCAGGGGATAATTCTTTTCTCGTTTCTGCCATGGGTAGGACACTAAGTATATCTTTGTCATGGAGGAACTCTTTTCTCAATCCAAGACTGGCACCAGAATAAAGATAATCAGTCAAAGAAAAAATCTTCTAGAATATGTCTTTTAGCTATGCAATTAACCACAGAACATTTTTCACACTGTAGATATCTATTTCAAAAGAATTGTAATTAAGCAAAAAGACAAATCTGAGTTTTGATAATGTCTGTCAACCAGAAAAAGAAGCCAAACTGACCCACGATCAGAGTATTATCTACTGACAAGTTTTAACTCTGATCATGAAACTCAAGATGTTCATCTACTGAGACAAAGGTAGCCACATTTAATGATTTAAAAAATACTATTTTCTGCTATCCTTGTACTACTTTAGCCATAGTTCCAATTCAAAAGATAATTA
The DNA here is from genome assembly GCF_047511675.1 of Marmota flaviventris. Taxonomy (NCBI): domain Eukaryota; kingdom Metazoa; phylum Chordata; class Mammalia; order Rodentia; family Sciuridae; genus Marmota; species Marmota flaviventris. The sequence goes on along the minus strand of NC_092499.1, from coordinate 33,340,578 downwards.
ACTTGAAACTTAATTTTCCATAAATCAGAAGAACTATAGTAAAAAAGGATTATTGATACCAAATAGAAAAAGGGGATTATATATTCTTATATAGCTTCTCATTTAATTCTTCAGCAAGTATTTTATGAGTGGCTATAATATACTAGTTACCTTGTAAGATGCTAAAGAATAAAAGAGCTCACTGTTTCAGGTATAAATGATGCCTAAAGGAATATAATAATTTTCCCCACTGGCTTAAGAAGGAATATGGAGAAAACTGAATCTTGAAGGACAGAGAGAATTTTGTTTCCAATTATCAAAGAGTTAGTCTGAGAGCACTAAGAACAATCAAAATATCTTTATAAGAATATAAAATTGTGTTTGAAGGGATCCAAGCTAAAAAGGCAGTGAAGATATATGTATGTGGCCAAGATCCATTAGAAAAAGGAATCTCAGAATTACAAGTAAGGCTGGCACTTTAAGGTACTTTTCTCCTAGGTTCACCCACATATTGAAGATAACACAAAGATATAATGAGTCTGAACTAAGCCTTCATCAAATTCCTGGGCTTAGAGGAAAAAAAGAAGTGTTTGGGGCTACAAATAAAGGGACCCTTAATAAAAGCCCTAGCCTTTGAGTTTAGATTAGAAAGTACTGCACACTTAAGTGATGAACAGGCAAAAAATCCAAAAGGAACAATAATGAAACATTGAAAAGACAAGTCATTTTTGAATTATCTTAATTGCTGACTAAGTTTAAAGTAACAATCTTACTCAAGTAACCTCAACACTTTTCTATAAGAAGATAACTTCATCTTAGTCCTCAAATTTCATCTATAATTATCACAACAATGTTGGCCAATCAAAACTGACCAGGCACTCCATAAGACAAAATTCTGTGAGAAAAAATCCCACAGAAAAGGAAACCACCTAATGGGGTTATCCGCACATGTTTTAAAATCACTGTGCTTTTTATATAGTCAAAAAAGTAAAGTCAAGATTATGAATTTCAGTGCTGGGAATATAGTTTAGTTGGTACAGTGTTGCCTCGCATGCACAAGGCTCTGGGTTCAAACCCCAGCACCACAAAAGAGGAAAAAAAAGATTATGAATTTTGTCAAAGGATTAGAAACTATAAAACCAAGAAATAATTGGATGTGGTGACCTACCTACAGTGGAAGATACTCAGGAGGCAGAGGCAGAATGATGAGATTAAAGATAGCTTGGAAAGCAGTAAGACCCTAGTCCCTTATGAGAAAGAGCAAGGAGTCTGGGGAGGTAGCTCAATAGTAGAGCACATGGCTCAAGGTTCTGGGTTTGAGCTGTAGTACTGAAATAGGACTGGGGTTGTGGCTCAGGGGTGAAGCACGTGCCCCACATGTGTGGGGCACTGGGATCAGTCCTCAACACCACATAAAATAAATAAAATATTGTGTCGGGCTGGGGATGTGGCTCAAGCGGTAGCGCGCTCGCCTGGCATGCATGCGGCCCAGGTTCAATCCTCGGCACCACATACAAAGATGTTGTGTCCGCCAAAAACTAAAAAATAAATATTAAAATTCTCTCTCTCTTAAAAAAATCCTATAAAAATAAAATACTGTGTCCATCTACAACTAAAATAATATTTTAAACCCTGAATTTTTTAAAATCCTAAACTCAATGAATGATTTTAGCACCAGATTTGGGAAGTAAAATAAATCCTAGCGCTTTTAAGACAGGTCAGAAGAAAATATCCAGAAGAAGTAAATCCAGAATGTAGGAGGCAGGGGAAATCAAATTCTAATATGCATTATTATAATCAGAAGAGAGAATGAGGTAAAATCAACATTTAGAAAAAGACTCGAAAATTCAAGCAATGTTTAATGGTCCCAAGCAACATAACTGCAAGAGGAAAAAGTGGGTGGGGTGGGGAAAACTACACCTAGGCACTTCCCAATACAACGGTTAAAAAAACAGAGAAATGACTACAGGAACTAGGGGAGGGATAAGACCAAACAACAATGATAATGGACTCCTTAAAGAAAAAATTTAAAACAGATGGTAATTAATTGGATATTTTTAAATTGCTAAAACTAAGTAAGAGTCAAAATTCAGTAGCCAAAAGAAAGATCCTTTAAAAATGGAAACTGGTTTTAACTCTAATCATGAAGTTCATGTCAACCTAATACAGATTATAAAGGTAGCAATATTTAGTGGATAAAATACTATTCTCTGTTTATCCTTGTACTACTTTGATACACTAATCAAATCTATCATTAAAGGACAATGTTCAAATAGAATGAAAATAATTTCAAATAAGAAACAAACAGTGTAGAATGCAGAACTACAGAAACTTTAAATATGTGTATAAATTGAATGAATGTCTTGTGGAGTTCACAGTATATGAAGTACTAACATACAATGCCACAACAGTTATCTGATTCAGGAGCTACTTAAAGCCCATAAAAAAAAATAACAAACCTATTAATCTATGTCAGGTTTTTATTAAATCCAGAATATATACCATGGCCTTTAAATTATGAGAAGATGAATAAAATTATAATTATATAATTATAATTCCATTATAATTTATGATTACATCAAGCTTATACAGAGGGGATGAGGAAAATAATTAAAAATATTTAAACTATTAAAAAGATACAAGGAAGAAAAAAAGAACAGGTCATCAAATAGAAAGCAAATTCTTCATAAACCACAGGCACATATTGACATGGACAGACTTACATTTTAGAAAGTCCACTCAAGCGGCTATAGAGAAAACTACTAAGAATTTGAAATAAGTTATATAAAAAATATAAAAAATGGAGAATGAAGACAGATGATCTAGGTTAGGAACAGAAAAGATGACACAGGCATGAACTAACATAGTACCCGGGGATGAGTTTTTAAAAAGAGTACAAACCACAGATGATGACAATGAATTTTGGAGGAGTTGAGGAAAATAGTGCTACAATTTAATTGCATTACAAAGAAAAGTAGTTGCCATTTAGGTCATTCATATTACTAGTAGGGACAGAGAAAACAAGTGTTCTTTTAAAAAAAAAAAGTGATAAAATGAGAAATGTTTCTTTGAAACAGGCCAGGCAAATATTTGAGATTCTAAAAAGGTCGCTTGGAGATCACAGAATTTTAGAAAAGTTAATGGAAAGGTTTCAATATTTAATGCATTAATTAGGCAACAGAAGTCAAAATACCTAAAAATAGTTAGGTCTGTAAGAAGGTCTGTCTTTGCTTTACAAGAAAATATATATATATGCCGAAGAGTAAAATCAGGTGCAAACAAATAAAATCTGACACAAAAAAACTATTTTTAGAGAATTCAAGTATTTTTGTGGATTAAAAACTTCAAATGAACTTTCAAAAAATAACTAGCCCCACACTGAGAAGATTAATATATAAATATATACTACAAACAAGTACTTCTGTAATCATAACTCCTAAGGTCCTTGCCAGAGTTCAATTTTTAGTGTGAACATCTGAGATATTCAAGTCCAAAACTTGTACCATCAATAAGTAAATATTATTCCTTTTTGAAGTTTTTATTCTACTAAAACATGTCATTCCAAATCACTCAGTATTTTTAAAGGTCCAGAGCTAGAGATACAAGTTCAAAACATTAGAATTACATAACTGATCACAATGAAAGGTAATTAAAATAAATAGTGGGATCATAGAAAGGGTCTAGATCTTTGAGAGGTATTTCCACATCAGTGACTGTTAATACCAGTTTACCACTTCCTGCCTTCATATGAATTTGACAATTGATTACAATGTCCTCACAGCCTTAGTTTATGGTTCCAACTACCTCAGGACTCTTAAGACTGATGATGGAAAGAAAAATGCAACTTATAGGAAACAAAACACAAAGGAAAAAAGACAAATCTCTACTTATTACAAACTAGAAGAAATTGTAAATAATCTTAAGAAAAGATAAAATTATCTATTAGTTCACACAGTGATAACAATAACAAACAATGAAAATCTTACTTTTGTAGTGCCATCTCATTTTGCTTGTAGAGTTCATTTAAAATCTCCACTTTCTGCCTTAGAGTTTTACATTTCTCTTCCAGTCCAACTTTAGAAGACTGTAGTGAACTGCAGTTACTTTCTAATTTCTTTATTTTGTCTGTAAAGGATAAAAAAGCTTATCTCTATATGTGTACAAGGACTTAAGAACTTGTTTGAGGGAGTAGTGCCAAGAAAAGTAAGAAGCATGAAAGCAAGAAGCCATTCTTTATCTTTCCAATAAAATTTTAAGTCTTTCCAACATGGCAATTTCTTCTCATGAAGAACCCACCTTCTAGATTACAGTTTGTGGACATCGAGGCTCTTAGCTTAAGTTGTAAAAGTTTTAGATCCTCTTCAACTACTGATATTGTAGTTTGTGTCTAAAAATTGCAGAAAAGAGAGGTATTCTTAAAAGTGAGGCACAGGAAGAATTCACAGGCACTATGGGACTCTTACAAAGAACTATACCCGAGAGACATCCATCATCTGCTTAATTTGATCTTTGATCTTCTTATTCAGATCACCTAAAAAACAAAAGAATTTAGCTTTTTCTTTCCTTACTTTTAACTCTATATTCTCCTAACTTCCCCAAACTAAATAATGATTGTGTTCAAACAAAACAAAAAAATCAATTAAATAACTAAACTGATTAGACTAATGACTTTTAAGAGAATTGCAAGCTTAGATTTAAAAAAAAAGAGAGAGAGAGAGAGGTGAATTTCAGGCTGGGGTTGTGGCTCAGTGGTAGAGTGCTCACCTAGCATGTGTGAGGCACTGAGTTTGATCCTCAGCATAAAAATAAATAAAAGTACTGTGTCTGTCTTAAAAACAAACAAAAAAAAGGTGAACTTCTAGTTTGCACAACTGAAATGTCATCTATGTTATTCTTGTAAGATAAAAGCTTTTCTTCTCTCTCAGATCTATCTTCACCTGGGCAAGTAAGTGTCTTATTTAGAAAGATTCAATCCTCTATTTTCTCCCTGAATCTACTACCAGGTGTGGTTTGAAATACCTGCTATGTAAGCAATATCCAACTTGGGAGAAAACATCTGGAAATATTTTCCCCATCAGTAAACACTGTTACACTCCCTCTCTAGCTTTCTGATAGTCTCTAGCCTCTGTTCTCACAGCCTTAGTTTATGGTTCCAACTACCTCCGGACTCTTAAGACTGACTGTGGACCTTAAAACCACAGAGCCATAGAGATGATGAGTATCAAAATCAAGTATCATCTGAATAAAGAAATAAATTTCTCTTACTGTACAATGTTAAATACTTAGAGGTATAGGATGTGACTATTGTAGCTGCAGTGTACTTACTAGTTTTCAATGGGATAGAAAAAGTCAGTGTTCTTCACATGCCTATTGCTACATTATACCCCAGCAACCCACCTCTGCCAATGCAACAGACATATCTATAGATCCAATGATATGTGTCTACAACCCTGAAACTTAAGAAGAAATTCAGGCAGCTGAAAAGTGGCATCTGTATACTTAATTAAAGACAGGAAAGCAAAAAAGGATTCAACCTCCCTGAGACTGATCTTACCTGCTACCTCTCCATTGGTTAATTCATCTGACTCCTCTTCTCTATTTTGATCCTCAGATTCAGATTCACATTGTAACCAATTCAACTGTGTGATACAATTAGTCGAAGCCTAGAAAAGAAGCAAAAGGTTGGAAGACTCTCGATTTTAATTCAGAAGATTTCAGGAGAATTCATGAGATGAAACATGTATTTGGAGTATAAACTTACATTAATAGTATCTTCTTTGTGACTAAGAGCTACTTGTAAATCTTTCTGGGACTTCTCAAATGATTTGATTTGTTCACTGAGCTCAGCATGTGATGTACTCCAGTCTTTGACTTCCTGCTGCAACTGAAAAGTCAAAACATATGAATTCCTATGGGTTAGGGAGAGGTTTCTGCACTGGATACATCAGGACTACAAGACTTAGACAAAGAAATAGAGAGCCATACTCCTCGGTGGCCTGCCTCAATCAAGGGGGTTGAGACCTTGGTTAAGGAAGAGGGCAGAGTGGCCCCAACTCTCATAGCTGCAGTAAGAACATCAGAGCTATCAGGAAATTGACCCTGTTTATTGCATTCCCCAGAAAATTGCTGCCAATTCAAATAATTTACCTCCAGCAGGAATGGCTGGGCACATATGACTGTCTCCTAAATTTAGACTCCTTATCATGTAATCTTCCCTTGGCCGGTGAATCAGTAACTACTCAAAAGAGGATCATAAAATACTTAATTTTCTGGTTTAAAAAGTTTCTTTGAGGCTATGCAAGTTAATAACTGATTGATATTTGATAAGAAAAGCAATAATCCAAAAATCCAAAACAGATGGAGAACAAATATATGCACTCAATTTGGGGAGCACTGTTTAAACTTTGCATATCTAGTAAAGGTCCTACATGAATATTCCTTACCTCAGAAACAGATCCAAGAAAGATACAAGATAATGATATTCACTTCTCTAGTTTACATTATGTATGACATCAAATTTTCTTTACCTGCTCTTTCTTCTTCTTAAGCATGGTATTTTCTTTCTGAAGCCGACAGCATTCCAACTTCACCTTCTCTTCACGAAGCTTAGCTTCATTAAGGACAATTTGAAGCTAATGCAAAACACTACAGTTAGTGAATTAATTCCAAAGAAAAAACAAAGTTATACTTTCCCAAACCAGACATCATATAGTTCTCATTTTTTGCACATTTTAGCACACCTCAAATTTTTGGTCCGCAAAAAAACTAAGATGTAGTATTAATGTCCGTTAGCAAGAGTTGGCAGCTTTACCTCTGAAAGTTCAGAAGTATTCACTGAAATGACCTCTTTAAGCTTCTCTATCAATTTCTTATTTTCCATTATCTGCCAGGTGAAAACAGAACACAAAATATGCATTAGGATTTCAGTAGAAATACTGATATATATATACTAAAAAAGATAAACACAACAAAATATTTGTCAAGCCATCCCATTACATTTCAGGTAAATGCAGGGGATCCAGCTTTGGACTAAGCAAAAAATCAAGAACTGAAAGAGATGAGGGAAAATGAAGTCATAAATATTTCATGGCATCCACAACCTTACGGTTTATGAGATAACCAGAAAAAAAGGTCAAAGTATAGAAAAACATAATGCAGTAAGTAAATAAAATGTTTTAAAGCATAGGAAATTAACTAATTAATCACTGTTTCAAGTAAACCAGTTCAAATTAGTAAATTTTTTTTCTAGTGATAGAGAAAAAAATTTCCCAAGATCATTTTTAAAATTTTCTTATCTGAAGTAAAAAATGATAAAATTTAAGGGAGAATAGACTAATCTCACATACAGAAGAATTCCAAAAAATTTATAAAGATACTCGCTCCTTAAGGAAGTGGACATAACTCTGTAATCTTTGTTTGCAATGCCTGGGACTGAATCCTGGGCCTCATGCATGCTAGGCAAGTGCTCTACCATGAGCTGCATCCTGAGCTCGTAACTCTTCATACTTTAACTGTGGGCTGTGCATGGTAACTTCCAAAGAATACAATATGAAAAGGATTGGAAAGAATTTTTACAGTGGAGAAATCTGATAAATACTACCTCAGCTAGGTGATCAAGCTTACTTGGGGGTAGGATATTTCAGAACACACTCTCTACTATCTTTTTCAACTTTTATGTAATGACAGAAACTTATAGAAATTGAAAATGAAATATGTAAGTAAAATTTTTTTAAGTAGAGAAAATTGATTAATTCATTACTCTTTCAAGTAAAAAGTAAACAAATACTGTTCAACTGGACAATAGTTTTTTAGTTGTTCTGCATGTTTCCAAGGGCAGAGCAAAGCAATATGAAAATTATCCAAGGTTGAGAATAAAAATATTTCCTAGGCCCATAAAAATAATTTGTTGTATCAGTACTTAAAAGTTCCACAAAATGGGCAGAAGTGGGTTCAACTTCCTTGACTCCTAATCTTACTTTAGTTAACAGCTGGACTAAGTTCAACTTAACCAATTTTACAAAATATTTCAAAAGCCAAATTACAGTAACACTTAGCAGCAAAACTCTTACCAAGTCCTGATTCTTAGCTTTCTGTTCTCTCTCAGATTCTAACATAACATGAAGACTTTTAACTCTCTCATCCAGAAGTTCTTTATCTTTTTCAAGAAGCTTCATTTTATCCTGGGAAAAAAAGGTGTCAAGATTACTCACTCATTACATTTACTTTTGAGTTTAGAATGTAATTCCCCCCAAAGAAGGGATTTTTACCTTATATTTAGTTGCTTCATCAGAAAGAATCATATTTTGCTTCATGATTTCTTTGACCTGTTTCTTCATCTATGTAAATAAAGCATTCAGAATTAAGACACACAAATTATAGTGCTACTATACAAGTTACTTCCAGACAAGTGACCCTTTTCCAGAAGAAAGCAGTACTTAATACATATGACTGCTTAGAATTTGGATGATTTGTAGGAAATAATGAAACAAAAATTTTAAAATACGATTTTTAAATTAAAACAGGTAGAAATGATTTAAGCTAGAACCAAGGGAGAAAGAAACAAAAAAAATAATTATACCTTCTGTTTATAATTTGACAATTTCTGCTTCAGTTCATTTTCTTTCGTGAAATTGTTCACCTTTTGGGAAATTTGCTGTTCATTGACTAAAAGGGGGAAATACACAAGATTATTACAATCACTAAATGAAATTCAACTACTCAATCTACTAAAAGCAAAGACATGTTATATGGTACTATGAGGAAATACTTCTTAGCATAACTATTATGCTTTTAAAAAGCAATCTATGCTTATTAGCAATAAGAGTATAAAAATTATTAAAATTTAAGAAAAATATAAGAACAATGATATTTTGCTGGGCGCAGTGGTGCACACCTGTAATCCCAGTGGCTCAGGGGGCTAAGCTAGAAGGATCCCAAGTTCAAAGCCAGCCTCAGCAAGAGCGAGACACTAAGCAACTAAGTGAGACTTGGTCTCTAAATATAGGGGGTTGGGGATGTGGCTCAGTAGAGTGCCCCAGAGTTCAATCCCAGGTACCCCTCCCATCCAAAATGATATTTCAATTTAAGATTATTTCACAGATGGGAAATACAGTAAAGTGTTGTAGCTTGATATTCCTCCCTTCTCAAAACACTTTCTTTTCAGAAAATGGAATCATTTAATTCTTTGCAAAGAAAAACAGAAATGAAAGCATACTGATGCACATTACCATTCTTTAAATTATCTACTCAATTACTTAATGCATGATTAAATCATTAGCATAGAAATACTCTTCAAATGTAATACATCTGCATTACATCAATATTCAAAGTTAATCTGCCCCAAATTAAAACTTACCATCATCTCCCTATCCACAATTTGTTCCTCCTCTTTATCTCCTATCTCAGAGTTGGAACCATCATCATCTACTCTATTATCCATGCTAGCAACCCAGGAATAGTAAAATTTTCAGGAGGTAAAAAAGATAATAGACATTAAAAGTCACTATCTACTTCTAACATACATAAAACACACATCAAACACCAATACAAAGGGTTATTACAAGTTTAAGAAACCTAAAAATTTACCTTGATATACTCTATCTTTTACCTAGAAGAGAGAAAAAAGATTAAATTTGATGTCAAACATCTGCTCAATAGAAACAGCATTCCTAAAACAACAGTCAGAATCATAACCAAGTGAGAATTTAATAACATTCTGGTTCAGGATAATAATTTATAGGATTAAAAATAAGTAAAGGTTAACAAGCCTTTTAAATCTAATTGGTAGTGATATTTCATAAATAGCCTCTGACATAAAAACACTAAGATATGTACCTTATTTCACAGTAAAGATGTGTGTGTGTGTGTGTGTGTGTGTACTCAAAATCATTTACTTGACAATTCTAAATAACCAGGATAAAGTCTAGAAACAATGACTATTCAAAAGGAATATGAGGAAACAATATTAAAGGCATATCTTTGTACTAAGATATGCCACTTTCACTCACCAGAAAACATCTTAGAACTCCAATTTAAATTTGGCTATTGGCTGAATTTAGAAACTAAGAGGCTACACCATCTTATTTCTGCAAACCACTAAATATATAGCAAGAAATCTGAAAGGTAAGACTGCTAGAAGAAAATGCACAAGCAACAAGAGAAATGACAATTAACATATTCTGGAAAGGACAAAAACAATCATTTCCTAAAGACAGCAATAAACTGCCTGATAATAAAACCTAAGCAGAAATTTTTTAAAAACATCACTAAATTTCTTTGTAACTTAGCATATACTTATCCTTTCAAATGTTATAAATGGTGATGGGATACTCAGATGTGTCCAAGGATCATCCATGGGATCTTCGTAATAGGAAATTGCATTCAGAAAACCCCAACACAGAAAGAAATGAACATTTGTTTAATGTCATAGCCTTGCTAACCTTTTACTCAAAATGACAACAGAGGAAAATGGGAAGTAGCATAAAAGCAGTCATCTAAGGAAGGGACTAAAGCTCCAAAGTCAAATGCTGAAACAGCTAGGAACCAGATCCCACATAACCTAGTAAAAAGAGAAACAGGTACGGGGTTCTTGAAATGAAAGAAACAAGAGAGAGAAATATAAAATGTTTTAATGTTTTTCCCCTCTCTTTATTCTTCTATTTCCTTTTTTTCTTTTAGCTGAGAAAAAGTTCAATGAGATTAGAAAATTCCTCACAGGAATCCAGGCAAACGATTCTTCTATTTAAGAAGGGAATACTTTTTAAGAGATTTTACACTCAATTGTACAAGGAGAGGAAACTTATCTTAACAATGATATATCTGATATAATTAAGAAATCAGAAAAAGAACACTCAGATTTGAAAATATTTGTATCCAATGCTTTTGGCCTCTTTAACTGTGAGGCTTTTCATATGCAAAGCCCATTTACCTAAAATAATTTTCTTCCAATTATGTTAAATAACTATGAAACAGAATGACCTACAGTACAAACATAAGTATGTATAAGCATATATATATATATATATATATATATATACACACACACACACACTTATACATATATGTACACACATACACAGAGATGGACTAATTCTGCTCAGAACAAAAAAAAAGACTTAATGAACAAAACATTTAATGGATTTTTGGACAACACATAATCTATACTTCCAAATAAAAAGGTATTTTCTGAACATATGATCAAATCATAAAATCTGGGAAAAATATATATAAAAGACTGGAAAAATTATCTCATCTCCTTTTTCTCATTTTACTGTATTTCTTTGCAGCATTTCCCCCTGTTTATATGTGTTTATATTAACATACAGTTCATCAACATTTAAATCTTAGTTTCTGCTTTTTTTTCCACTTCACATTTAATTGTGAGCATTTTCTGTACCTCAAAGCTTTGAAATAGATAAATCTGCCTACTATTACATTAAGCGAACATACAATAACCCTTAAATGAATTATGTTGTGCTAAGTCTTCAATCTAATACACTGTTCCACTGAAAAACATTACCAAAATCTTCAAAGTATGGTTATTTCTTTAATATAGATTACTAGACATATATGCTACATAAAAGGATATTTATCTAACCTATTCCATCTTTTATCCCACTTTTAAAACTTCTGATACATATGAAACTACTGGTCAGGATGGCTGTAAGAATTACCAGTTCTACCAACTGCACCCACACTAAATTATTTTATAAGGTTAGTTTGACTTAAACCACTAATTTGTGTTTTAGCAACTGAAAAAGAAAAAAAAAAGGTGGGGGCCAGTGACTATATAAAATAATCCTTGTGCTTATGTGCTAAGGTATAAGTAAGTTAATTTACTCACAAGAATAGTTTTCCAAAAGAAAATGACAAAGGATACAAATCCAAACAAAACAGTGAAAACTACAGGCTTCCATGGTAGTCCATAAAAATCAGGCCCAGGTTGAGTATCATCAGGCAATGTAGTAAACAGCTGAAACAGACAAATTAGAAGAAATGGGAAACCTTAAATTTATAACAAAACAGTCACAAAGAATCATGGCAATTCTAAACCAACCTCCTCATCAGAAATCCACCTCCTCAATATTTTCCAATAGCTTCTTCAAGAGAGAGGATACTGGCAGTCACATATTTTTTGTTCACTTGCAGTGTTTTCAAGTATAATGAATCTAAATACTTTTTAAAAAATATTTATTTATGTATCTTTAGTTTTAGGTGGACACATTATTTTGTTTTTATATGGTGCTGAGGATTGAACCCCTAACCCTAACCCTGTGCCTCATGCATGCTAGGCAAGCGCTCTACCACTGAACCACAACCCCAGCCCGAATCTAAATACTTTAAATTGAGCATACATTTCCAGTTTGTAACAGGCCCTATATCATCACATTGTCTAACACCTGGCTAGAATCCCTCTGGATCATTCTTTTCTCTTAGATAACCTGGTTTTTATAATTTAAAAATTCATTTAAGACAAAAACTTAAATATATGAAAGAACTAATTAATTTTATGGCAACAAATAAAAACAATGATGATATACGTATAAGATTTTAAATCTTACTTCCATTCCACTCTTATATAAACAGATAAGTGACATGTAATTTCAGACAACTCTTGAAAACTGGCTTAGATACACTTCTCTGAATTTAACATCCTTCTATAAAATTCAAAGCCTAATTTTAAATGGTTGCTCAAAGGCAGTGCATTAAACACCTGCCTACTCTTCCCTATTTTCACCGCCCTCTACACGTAATACGAGATAACTGTCATTTGGGCCCAATTCCCCAGCAGTCTCCGTAGGGAAAAGACCTGTAGTAACGTTAGCTGTTTCGATTGCTGGCTGCATTTCAGAACATAACATGAGGTTGTCACCTCTATTCCGTCAAAAAAAAAGTGCAAGTGGGGAAAGCTCAAGTACACCCTCACCGGCCTCGCTTAACAATACAGTCACGTCCTGCCTGCCTTGGGCCTGACACACTACATTTCTCCGTCGCCGCGACAGTCAGTGCACCCACTCCGCCAGAACTCAGCCACCCGCCTGCCAGAGCTGGGGTCCCTCGCTGGGAATGGGACCGTCACCTCCGGTAGCTTGGCTATGAGGGCTGCGTAGAGCACCTACAGGGGTCCCAGGAGCTCCGGGTTCCCCGGGGAAGCAGTGACAGAAGGCACAGTGGCAGGTACTGAGTCCATGGTGTAGGGACAGCTGAGCGGAAGCGACGCTTCCCTGCAGAACAGCACAGGACCCTCTCTTTCACCGTTTCCTACTTCGGGAGGACCCAGCGCAGGGGGCGGGTACTGGGAGTGAACTTTGCCTACCTCCACGCAGGCGCTTTCCGCCCAACGCACGTAAAACGTGTCATCAGACGAAGCCACTGGGCGGACTGCAGTGAGCAGATGGAGGATGCCGAGGGGCGGGGCCGGGAGCGGGAAGAACCAACTGCGGAGCACGGAGGGGACAGTGCGAGGAGAGCCCAGCGGAAGAGTCCAAATGAAAGGACTCCAGGAGGAAAGAGGCTCACCTGACCCTGGAACTGGGAGAGGACCTGCGATTTAGAAGGCCCTGGAGGAAGCCAGGGAACTAGCAGAAGGGGATTATAGGCAGAGACTAGGAAAAAGGAGAAAGTCAGGCCTCCCAGCCCCTCCCAGAGCAAAACCCTTTTGTCAATGTGTTGAGACACCAGGTACCTGCCCCAAAAGTGCAGACACAAGAGGAGATGCTTCTCCTGCTCCCTTCTAAAGGACTACTGCTCGGACTGGGCTTTCCTTCCCTGCTCACTCCAGTCCTATGTTACTTTCTCCACTTGTGGATGATACTCTTTTTAAAAAGCCTTACCCTAAGGAATCATGTCATTATCACCCCACGCCGGTGGCTTCATTTCTGGATGCCACATTTTAAGGTTGCATGACTTGTGGAAAAGAACAGAATCATGAATAGCCCGAAAAGTACGTGCTAAAAATTGAAGAAACTGGGGACGTTTAACTTGGGGAGGGAATGAACATATGTGGATCTTTAAAAATCTGTCGTCAAGTTGAATATAGTCAATTCAAAAGAACAAGAATAAGCAGGAAAGCACTGAAAAAGAAGAGCAATGAAGGGTACAGGGAGGGCAGACTACATAATCAAATCATGTACCCTCGTCCAAGCCCAAGAATACATAGAGTTTGTGGGACAGAATAGAGAATCCAGAAACAGAACCGAATGCACTGGACATTTGGGGTACAATAAAAGTGAGTTTGGGGAAAATAGACTTTCTAATAAGTAGCGTTTGCAAATACCACATGGAAAATTATAAAATTGGATTTTTCTCTACTTATTCGAAAGATAAACTACAAATGGATAAGAAACATGAATGTAAAAATAGAAAATAAACAAGTACTAGAAAATATTGGGTGAAATTTTCTATGTATTATGAGTGGGCAAAACCTGCCTCAATGAAAAAATCTTTCCTGGCTGTATCTAAACCTGCTACACACACACACACACACACACACACACACATGCAGTTTAACAATGACAACCTGAGAAAAAATATTTGCAACATATTATTGTCCAAAGAATCATGTTCCTGAAATATAAAGAATATTATAAATGAAATGGCCAGCAAACCTATACAAAAATGGGCTGAAGAAATAAACAGATCTCAGGAAAAGAAATGCAAATAGCTATAAAATATGGAAACATGCTCTGCTTAGCTCATAATGAACAAAATACAAATTAAACCACACCAAGATACCATTTCTCACTTGCATTGGCAAGATCCAAACGTTTGACAACATACTCAGTAGGTGAGAGAATGTGGGGGAATACAAATTCTCAGACACTGCTGATAAGTATACAAAATAATACAACCCTTATGAATGAGATTTGGCAACATCTCCCAAAACTGCTTATATATTTACCTATTAACTCCACAATCCCACTTTTTTTTTTTTTAACTTTTTCAGTGCTGGGGAAGGGTACCTAGGGCAAGTGCTCTACTGCTGAGCTATAGTCCCCCAGCCCTAACTTCTAAATATACTGGGAATACAACAACAAATGTTTAAAACTTGTATTTACAAAACTATGTTATTCAAGCATTAATTATAATAACACAAGATGGTCACAAAAGGCTGAAACATCTGTCATCAATAAAAGTTGTTGAATAAACCAAAGAAGAAAGAAAATAATTTTAAATACTGCTAAGAGCTGATTTCCAGAATACATTTTTTTAAAAATGAAGTAGAGAAAAGTATTTATAGAATACTATTTGTATCTTAGAAAGTGAAAAAAGATGAATATATTTCTTATAGCTTTGAGGTAAAATTGGCATGCAAATAAATTACATGTATTTAAAGTGTGCAATTTGATAAATTTTAACATGAAATTATGAAATCACCATTATAATCAAGATAATATACACATCCTTTACTTCCAAAAATATTCTCATTCTCTAGGTAATTCTGCCCTTTGTCACCCTTCCTTCTTGCCCCCCACTTTCCCACTCCTCCAGCAAAATGTCTATCTTAATAGATTGCTTTGTATTCCTCAAGTTTTATGTGTATGGGATAATATATTGTATTTTCTACGGCTTTTCTCATTCAGCATAATTTGAGATTCATCTACATCAGTTTTATCTATCATCTATTTTTATTGCTGAGTAGTATTTCATTATATGTACGTACCACAATTTGTCTATCATCTATTGATAGACATTTGGATTTTTTTCCAGTTTGGGGCTTTTACAAATAAAATAGCCAAGAACACTGATATAAAATTCCTTCTATTGCTATATAACTTATCTTTTCTTGGAAAAGAATGGTTGGATATGACTGGTGTATGCTTACCTTTTTAAGAAGGTGATTCTACCACTTTATATCCCCACCAGCTGTGTACCCATCCAGTTCCTCTAATCTATATCTAATTTTGCTTCCATACATCATCCCTGCCAAGGTGCTGTTGATTTGATTTGTGGGTGGGGAGCAAAGAACTGCCACAAGAGAACAAATTCTGCATAAGCTACTATCAGAACAAATGTACTTAAGTGCCACTGCCCTGAAAGGAAATATTCAAAAGGAAGATGGATTAGACAGGGGTCCTTTCCTAACTGAGTTTTTTACTTTATAGGGAGCTAAGATAAAACACAACCTGACTGAAGGCAAAGAAGACAAATGAATGCCACAGGAGCAATGCAAACAAAGTGCCACTCAAATACTCATCAGTCGGCAAAGATCCTTTCTGGTCAGGTGCTGAAAGCAGGGCTCCTCAGGAAGACAAGATGAGTGCTGCCACCCAGAATGGCAAGAGTCCTAGGGATGAACATAGTTAACAGGCTACAATGTGACAGAAGAAAATGTAAATCAAGCCCATTTATCCAAAAGCTCAAAGAAGGGGAGAAAGATGACTACTATATGAAAAATGCCACTTAGGTACATGGAAAAACAGTTCCAAGTTTAAAGATTACCAATCCTATTTGGTATACTTGAAAGAAACAATAGATGGTTCTTTATATGGAGTACTGCAACTGGGACTCTGTCTAAATATAAAGTTTGTACCTAGAGCCACCATGTTTCAAGATCATTCCCTAAGAATCAGAAATGGCAACAAAATGAAACTAGTTTTCCCATAGGGATTACTCTTATTTTCTGTCTTATTTTCTGCTGTGTGGTGTTTTATTTAGGGTGAGAACTTTCAGGGATGCAACCCGGAATGTCTCTAAACTGGAACATTCCTACAGTCATCAAAGACCCTTGCTACTATTTTAAGTAAACAATCCACATATCACATTTTTTTAAATGAAAAGGACAATACTCATAAGTCTCTCAATGAGGTCACTCCTAGTGAATCTCCCCATTTAAAATATCAAAGAATGATATAAACAATGTCATGTCTTTCATCAGAAGATCCATACAACTGGCTGGAAGTAGAACCCCTGGGGGAACCTTCAGGCATAGAATATAGGAAAAGCAGGAAATGGATGGCCCAGAAGTTGCAAAAAAGAAAAAAAGGGGAGGAAAAAAAGCACATAATGAACATAATACTCTGCTTTTTTAGAGTAAAAACAGCACAAATGATTAGGTAAAATACACAAAAAATCAACTTTAAATATGCATGCCTGAGTTACTATCTCAGACTTAATTTACAGGATTAACTCTAATGTCCATGAATCCCTCCCTTTTGAAGCAGTAAAGCTAAAAATTGTCAGGTTTCCACCATGACAACCTTTATGATGTGTAGAGCCTTCTGGAACTTGATGTGAGGGATAGCAACCACAACCAGTTCAGTTCTGTTTCAGAAAGTCTCCTGACTTTCTATGCTGTGCCAGGCCCAAGGCGTGTTAGGAGCACAGGGCCTGGCAGAGAGGTGCCAGGAAAGAAATCAGTCATTTAAATCTACACTGCTGAAAAACCCATCAAAAGTAAGAATATAACACCTGTCAAACTTTTACTTACGCTTCCGGCCCAACATTCTGGTGATACCTCTGCAAGTTTATAGTAGACATATACAGGGTCACCTTTTTTAAAATTCACAAAACGACAATCTGGGCCTCTGAAATCTTGAAGAGCTTCACCTCGATACATTAACACTGTATATGAACATTTAAAAAAGAAAAACAAACATTAGGATTTGATTTTTCACAGTCCATATTGACTCATCAGGAAATATGAATCCCACTATGAACAAAAATCAAGTTTTTCCAGTACTCTCTGGAATCACTTTTAATTCACCTGCTCAAAGTATCTAAAATCCTTAGAGATTTTATTGCTATAAAATACAATATTCCCTGCAATTAGACAAGGGAAAAGGAAGCTTCTCTATTTTTCTCTGTGCTGAGAAATAAAAACCAAGCTACCACCAACCATGGCTGGTTTCAGTGAAACTCTTGGTTCTTGCAGGCCTCAATTTTTTTCTGTTTCATAATCATAAAAAGCTTCATTTTGCAAATATGTAAATCCAAGTGTAGACACGGACAGGCTTAAGTATGGCTTCATGCAGAGGTAATAGGGAAGAGGGAAGAATATCCAGGAACCCCCAAGGGGTTAATTAACTTGAACTAACCACTAAAAGACATTACCTTTAAGTGGCTGCAAGTGCTACCATGCAGCCGTAAACACTGTAAATTTCATTTGCAGCAGAGTTGCTGTCTCTGTGTTCAGGATCTGGGTAAATTACCAGGAAATGTATTTTCTCTGAGCAAATATTGTTGACTATATTCAACATTGTTTCAAAACATTCTCATTCGTATTTTTTTTAATAAACAAAATCAAAAGTGGGTATCCTATCTGACAAGGAACAAGTTTAACCATGAGAAAAGGTCAGGCAATACCTTCATGCTTAAAATGCAGGACTAGAATCACAATTGATCTAGAAACTGGTAGAAGCAACATTTTTCTTTTGGTTGACCAAATACACAGTTTCTGATTTAAGATGAAATGGACAATAGATGTATGTAAAAATCACTAAGAAGAAATGGAAATAACACTTTTTCTAAAAGCCAATTAGCAGTAAAATACACAAGAATGTGTGTTTTATAAAAATATATGTCTGAGGAACAAACAGATTTGGAGAGGGTAACTTGTTTTTTTTTTTTTTGAAGCTAAAATAGGACTATTTTCAGAACTGTCAGCATCCTAATTCATATATAATTAAGAGGCCAAGTTGAAGGTGAGAGACACTTTAAGGTGGGGAATTCTCATCACAAGTGGAAATGGCAATGTTTCTCTTGTTCCCCCTTAGGTCATAGAGGATTTACAAATCAGTAATATATTAGGTGACAACATAATGCATACTATGGAGCACCTATTTAGTTCTTTTTTTTTTTGGAGCACTTATTTGGAAGGCACACAAAAGGACACCTGACATCCACACCTCACTACTTCCTACAACACAACACAGACCCACCTGTTGTGTTTGGTCACATCTGTTTGGACACAGGCCATTTCTCAAGTTATGTTACCCCACTGAACCTTACCAACACCATGTCTTAGTACTGAGGAAGCATCAGTGATGATATTGTCCAGGTAGCCCATGTAGGATAGCGCTTGATAGCAAAGAATAGCAAACATTTTACCATGCTGGAAGCCTGATTTTGTTCACCCAAAACTGAAAGGAAATATCATGGCAGCTGCTTTGCTTTTCTGAGTGTTTATTTACTCCAGCCTTAGGGTTACCTCTAGGAACTGCTTAACATATATTGGAGACATCTTTTTTCTTTATTGGAGTGGAACAAACAATTCAAATTATAAAATTTGTTTTTGGTAACACCAATTTAGGCATAAAGAGCTCAATGGTAAACTTCTTGGCCTTTTTAGCATGAATATTTTAAAATATGTACTGCTTACAATTTATGGACAACACGGTCATCAAGTTACAAGGTTACTAGAAACCAAGCGGGAGGCCATAAGAAGTATTCTGGGCCAGTAAATATACAGAGGAAAGAGGTTCCAACAACACTAGCGACTGAGTCTAAAACTGAATTGGCTTATAAAAATCTTGGAGTATTTATTATTGTTATTGCAACAAACCTCTTCATCTGAATCTGAATGGCTACATCCTCCCCACCGCCCACCTCCAATCCAGGACTGGGAAGCAATTCTGTCCGCTTCCTGTGCACAGAAGAGGCTGCAGTTCCCAGGTGGCTGGTGCAGATCCTTGGCCTCTTTCAAAAGCAAAACATTATTGGCCCACCTGCTACCCTACCTCAAATATGAAGGGAGGTTTCTATGCACAGAAATCACAGGACTGAAGCAGAGTCGGGGCCGAGACCTCGGAACACATTGCATGCCTGGACTCGGTGCTCTTCCCAAGCCTAAACTCTAGTCCCTGTTAAAAGGCAAAACCAGCCCAATCCCCAGTGCAGCAAAAGGACGAAGGGGCCAGTGAGCCTTTCCCAAGGAGCCCCACCATCAACCTGCCGCTGGGATTAGGGGCACCGAGCCCTGGAGAGCATCTGCCCTGATACCTCACGGGCCCAGGTCCCTGTGGCGGGGGCAGAAAAGCGCTCTGCTACAGCGTGGGGAGCCCCCCCCCCCCGGCACGCGGCGCGCAACCCCATCACCCACTGAGATCCTAGGCGAATCCTGGAAGGGAATAAACTGAGAGCTGTCCCTGGGGAATCGTGTTTCCCAACCCCCACCTCACTCAGTAGAGAAAAATAAAACGCTGGCAACAAGTGGGAGTCGAGTGGCCGGGGCGCCGGCAGAGCCGGAGGGGACACACGCAGGGTCCCGAGGCTCTGTCACTCCTGCGCCCCACCCGTCTTCCAGCGACCCCCTAGCCCAGCCCGCGAGGCTGGGGACCACGGGATTGGAGCCCCATGCAGCCCCGAAGACCCACCGCAGAGACCCCGGGCCGCCCGCCCGCCTGTGCACTCACTGCTGCATTGGTCGTCTGCACAGAGTTTGTGCTTCGAGAAGCGCCGGCCGGTGCTCGGGTCCGGATGGCCCGGCACTCGCCAGGTCGGACAGAGCACGAACAGCCAGAAGAGCAGCCCCGGCGCCTCAGCCATGTTGTGGTCACCTCGGGGAGCTGGTGACGCTCCCCGAGGTGAGGGTGGGCCTCAGGGGGCGGGTGGGTAGCGAGGCGCGGAGGGGTGGCGCCTGGGAAGGCTTAAGCCTTTCCCAGGTGACTCGTCAGCAGGGATATCTGGGGGTCGACGCACAGACTCTACTGGAGAACGCAGGGAGCCGGAGCTCCGTCCTTCTCTAGTGGAGACCTTCTCCTCAACTGAAGACCTTCTCCTCCAGTCGTTGCCGGGGCAACTAGGACTCTCTTTCTCCTCCAATCACCTGCCTTTGCTTCTGTGACCTCACAAGCGACCCTCCGCATGATTCCAGTCATCACCCACCCATCCCCCCCACTCCGCCAACCGGTCCTTTCTGGCTTTCCTCAAAGTCTCATTTCTGGTCCATCCTGAACTAGCCTACTCCACTTCACCATCACTCCCATCCCCCATTCCTGGTAGGGTACCTCCTTTTCTGAACTACCAAATCCCACCCATGAGTTGTCACAGCTAGTCTATGGTTCCAGGCTCCCTCCCCTTCAAACTCCTAGAGGTTCCTTGAAGCCCCACCCCAAGATCCCTCTGATTAGGAAAGGGGAAGGTGAATGGAACTGTGAGTGAGGGTGTAAACTGGAGACAATGAATGGCCTGCTTTTTTTTAAGGCGGGGACAGGTGAGGGCAGAGAGATGGACAGTAGTCTTGGGGCTAAGATCTTGAGATTCTTATCTTTATCCATAAGGGAAGAAATCATTTAATTCAACAGCATATTTTTAACTTTCATTTTGTGCTACCATTCATGCCAGACGCTGGACAAAGCCCTAGCATGGTGTGGGAGTGGATGAAAATCAAAAGACAAGATATCTGGTCCTGGTCCGAAAAAGTCCACAACTTAGTGGGAACCAACTGACAAAACCGATTGTCAGAGAAGAAAGCTAGTAGCTAACATTTCTTCAACGCTTTATGTCCAGTTGTTATTCTGAAGGTTTTATACATATCAATTCATTTGATCTTCATAACAATAGTACCTTAGAGTAGTAGTAGGTCCTATTCCAATCCTTATTTTAGAGTAAATTGAGGCAGTCACACATCCAGTGAGTAATGGAGCTAAGTTTCAAACCCAAGGAGTAGACTCCTTTTCATCACAACCTATCAACTAACAAGCAAGCAAATGTTGTACTTTCTGACAAGAGGAGCAAAATCTGATTTAAATCATAATATAGCTGAATTACTGATATGTACAGTTAAGGGGGGGAAGGCACAAGCTAGCCAGCCCAAGGAAGAGTGTCTGCAATGCTCCCATCCTTGGTGGAGCCATTCTCATTTGTCTGTGACCAAGGGCTTGTTACTATAGTCTCTGCTAAAGTTATTCATCAACCTCCAACAATGAACCCATCAGTTGTTTCCCCAAATTAACTGAATCTTTAAAACTTAGAGAAAAGAATGTAGTCCACCATGTTCATAATGTTAAATAAAGAAAACGTTGGAAAAAAGGTGTGCACAAACATTTGTCTACAGGGGCCATGAGAGGTCCCCTTTGGTCCAGTGTACTTCTGCGCTTTCTGGAGAACCAGTGGATCATAGAGAGAAACTGTCTGAGTCATTCTTCATTTCTTTTCTACCATGCATTTATTATGTTATAAAATGTATCTAGTAGGCATCTCTAATAACATGTTGAAAACTGAATTCATTTTTCTCTCAAAATCTGCTCCTTTCAGTCTTCCCTATCTCAGAAATAAGAACAACAATTTAATTCCCATTACCCAGGTGCTCAAAGCCCAAAACTTACAAACCATCTTTGATCTCTTTTCTCTCACATTCCAACTCCAGTCCATTAGACAATATTATGTCTTTATTTTTATAACTTTATTGAGATATAGTTGACCTACAATAAATTGCACATGTTTAAGGTGTACAATTTGATAAGTTTTGACATGAATATACCCATGAGACTATCACCAAAATCAAAAGAGTCTTTCATCCTTCTTTGTAATCCCTCCCCTCTCCTTTTCTGTCTCCAAACATCTCCTGTCATTATAGATTGTTTTGCATTTTCTAGAATTTGATATAAATTATACAGCATTTTATTTATTTATTTTTCTGACTTCCTTCTTTCCAAATAAGCATTTGAAACATGCCCAGAATCTGACCACTCCTCTGCATCTGCTGAGCCAATATACAGGCCAAACCCACATCATAAGTCACCTGAATGATTCCCATAGCCTTCTTCTGTCCTTGCTTCTGCCCTCATTTTCCCCAATATCTATTGTCCTGATGGCAACTAGAGTGATATTTTTAAATATAAATTTGATTGTGTCTCTCTGCTGAAAATCTTCCTATAGCTTCCCATTTCCAAATAAAAGGCAATGACTTTAGCCAGGCCTGGTCGTACTCATCTGTAATCCCAGCAGCTCAGGAGGCTCTCAGGAGGATCCTGAGTTCAAAGCCAGCCTCAGAAATGTAGCGAGTCCCTAAGCAACTCAGTGAGACCCTATCTCTAAATAAAATATTTTAAAAAGGACTGTGGGTGTTGCTCAGTGTTTAAGTGCCCCTGGGGGTTCAATCTCTGGTATCAGGAAAAAAAAAAAAAGGAAAAAAAGCCATGACTTTATTATGGACTGCCCTGCCTTATTATGGACTGCTCTTATTCAATGTGACTCCCCTCATCCTTTTCTCCCCATTTCCTAACATTCTTCAATTGCTCTGTTAGTTCCATTTAAATACACCAAGCCCACCCCTGCGCTTCAGAGCATTTACACTTGCAACTTTGCCTCAACCTTAACTCCCCAAATCATCTGACTAGCTAACTACCCCCTCACTTTATCATGTCTCTGTAACAGTGGCATTTCATGTGATAAAGGCCTTCCCTGGCCACCCTACACAAAATAGAGCCTCTTGCCATGACTATCAAGCCCATCACCATGCCTTTCTTTCTCTTCAGACTTGCCTTACCACTTTAGACTTCTCTTACTACTTGCCTTACATTTGTTTATCTACTCGACTGCTCCAACCCAACCTCAAACACAATTTCCAACACGAGCAGGAAATTAGTTGTTTTGTTCACTACTGTTACATCAGTGACTAGGGAAATGCCTAGAATGTATGAGAGAGTTAACAAATGATTTGTTGGATAAACTCATGGTTCCAATGATATTATAAATATACTACACTATTAACCTAAACACATATATTAACTATTAAGCCCCCGTATATAAATAGTACTGAGAGGAAATAAGCTATGAGAATAAGGCATTTAAGGTCCACCTCTCAGCAGCATGCATCCTCAACTCCAGGAATGTACCCCTGAATGTGTTTGTTGTTGAATAAAAACATAGTTGTTGTGGAGAGTAGTTGTTTGGTTACATGATACTGGAATATTTAAGCAGATCTTTAAAAACTAGTTTTAATTTTTTTCTTATTTTTCTTATTATAGAATATGGTATGTTGTAGAATTTTTCTTATTATAGAATAGAAATTAATGACAATTCATTGGTGGAAAAATCAGAATAGCAAAATGATCTAATTGTATATTATCTTCTTGATATTTACTTTGACTCATAATCAGATATAATTTTATATGCATAGTCAGTGCTTCCAGTTACTGAAGAACTAGCTGCTTAGTTTGTAGAGTTTTCAATATTTTGATTTATCAGCATTATTTTTTAAACTTATTGCCTTAAAGACATATTAACTAGTCTGGTGGATAATGAGAAGAAAATTTCTCAACTGGCCAGAATAAGGTAGTGGTAGTTCTTTCTACCAGGATACATACAATTAGTGGATGAATCAGCATTCACTTTTACTTATAGCATTTAAATATGTGGCACTGATGTTTAATATAAGGTTATGTTAAAAACCTTCAGAAAAGTAACAGGATAGAATGTGGTGGTGATTGTTGGCATGGAGATAAATAATCTCAAGTGCATTATTCTTTAATACCTCAAAGGGAATTCTTACGGGGTAAGAGTTGAGTAATTGTTAAAGGTAAATGTATCCAGTTTGGGTGGAGGGGACATAAAATTCTAAGATATGAAGGGTTCCTAATGTCAGAGTACAATCTAAATGAGACAAGAAAAACATATCTGAAACAAATAATTGGCAGCATAATAACATACACCATTGGAAACTTGTGAAGGCACTTGCCTAGGAGCATTCAGAAGGCCTAACGCTGCTGTTACCAGGAAGAACCTCATCTATTGTAAATGATGTGCCAGAGAATAGTGTTAAACATTTATGGAGGACTAAATCTCTCCAAGAGGGGCAACATATTTACCCTTGCGTATGAAACATTGGAAAAAAAGTGGACAAAATACAAACAACAACATTTCTCAGATATTAGATAATAAGCAGCATAAGCGTGACCTCTAAGATAAAGTTAAGCATGAGAGATGAGTGCTAGGATTATCCCAATTTACTCCCTGGAAAGAATTTTTCAGGTCACATCCAGAGAAGGGAAATTCAAATAGAAAATCTCCTGAGTTGAAGAGATGGATTTCAAAGTCTGAAGAGACCAATGCAGCTAGAAGTCACAGAGCAGAATAAAGGAGAAAGTAGAGAACTGCAGAGGGAGGGAGAGTGTGTACATGCACTAGCTCTCTAGACATCCATGGAGGGTTCCCCTGAAGTCTGTGGTTAAGTAACAATGGGTGCACATGTAAGGCCAGAGAAAGAACCTTCAGAAAGGAACAGGATAGAAGGTGGTGGTGATTGTTGGCATGGAGATCAATTTTTGTAATCACCAGCTGGAATGGAAAATCTGTAATAAAAGGGCATCAAGTAACACATTCAGTAAAAGGCAAAAATTAGCCCAAGATTGAAGGTAACTCCTGTCTAGCAGAATCTTAAAAAGACAAAAATGTTTCCAAGATAGTGCAGAAAAAAGCTGTACACAGCTCAAGAATATTTAAAAGAATACAAAATATGTTTCCAAGATAGTTCAGCAAAAAGCTGTACACAGCTCAAGAATATTTAAAAGAATACAAAATATCCAATACTCAACAAGGTAAATTCACAATATTTGGAATCCAATAAAAATGTATGAGGCATGCAGAGAGGTAGGAAAATATAACCCATGTGTAAAAGAAAATTAATAGAAATGATCATTAATTACACTGTGATAGAGTTATTATACAAGGACATTAATACAGTTGTATACCATATGTTCAAGATGCTATGGAAAAGCATAAGCATTTAAAGGAGAAAAAAGAAGATATAAAAATGTCTAATTCAAGCTCAGATAAAACAATGGCTAAGGTGAAAATTACACTGAATGAGATTAACAGCAGATTCGACATTGAAGAAGTCAATATCGGCAAACTGAATATGCAGTGATAAAGACTCTCCAAAATCAAACACGGAGAAAGAGACTGAACTGAACAGAGCATCAGTATGCACAGCTTCAACCAGTCCAATATATGTGTTATGCTAGTTCCAAAAAGTGATGAGAAAAACACATTTGAAGAAATAATAAATAAAAATGTTCTATATCTGATGAACACTCAGATTCAAAAAGCTCAATAAATAAGAAAAATGATAAAGATAACACAAATATACACTAAATGCTTAAAACCAGTGCTAAGAAAAAAATTGAAAAGCATCTACAGAAATCAGATAGCATTATGTACAAAGGAGTGAAAGTAAAATGTCAAAATTCATTCAAGAACCATGCAAACCAGAAAACAGTACATCAGCATTTTCAAGTTCTGAAAGAAAAAAAACACTGACATCCTAGAATTGCATTCCAAATGAAAATATATTTCAAAATGATGTAGTCTTTAATGCAAAAGAATAAGTTAAACGCTACCCCACATAAAAATTACCTCAAAATGGACCACAGACATAAATGTAAGAACTCAAAATGGACAACACATATATATGTAAGAACCAAAACTAAATGTAAGAAAGCATAGGTAAATCTTGGAGTAGACAATGACTTTGTAGTTAAGACACCAAAGGCCCAAGCACCAAAAGAAAAAATAATAAAGTAATGAACTTCATCAAATTTAAAACTTTTAAAGGCTACCATCGAAGAAAGTGAAAACACAATCATAGAAGAAAATATTTACAATTCATGTAGTTAGAATATAACTACCTAGAATATATAAGCAATTCTTATTGTTCAATATGAAAAGACAAATGGCAAGAAATTAGAATAGACATTTCTCCAAAGAAAATAGGCAAAAGCCAATAAGCAAATGAAAGGATACCCAGCACCATTAGGGAAATGTACAACCTCAGTGAGATACTACTTCACATCTATTAAGATGGTTATAATAAAAAAGATAATAAGAAGTTGGCAAGGATGTGACTCAATGGGATCCCTCACACACTACTGGTAGGAATAGACTACAGACCTAAATGTAGCAGCTAAACCTATACAACTTCTGGAAGAAAATATAAAAAGCTGTTTGGCAGAGACTTTTAAAACTAACTAGCTCTCTCAGTGGTGGTATGCCCCTGAGTTCAATCCCCAGTACCAAAAACAACAACAACAAACTTTGTCTATTCTATATTCATTGTTATGGAAATGGAAAGATAAGCTGACAGACTAGGACAAAGTATTGGCAAAACATATATCTCTCAAGAGAATGATATCTAGGATATACAAATGATTTTTGCATCTTATTAATAAGAAAAATGACCCAATTTGAAAAGATGGGCAGAAGATTTTTTTCTTCACCAAAGTAGACACAAATATGGTGAATGTGCACATGAAAGGATATCCAACATAAGTTGAAATGTAAATCAAAACTGCAATGTTATTACACATACAGTAAGATGGACAAAATTTAAGACTGATCATAACAAATGTTGACAAAGATGAAGACTATGGTATCTCTCTTAGAACTGCAGAGTATAACATGTAGTACAAACAATGGCACAAACTGTTAGAAAACTGTTTGGCAGTTGCTTTAAAAATTAAATCACATCTGTCGAGATATTTACTCCAGAGAAATAAAAGCATACATCCACACTGAGACTTGTGCACAACTATTCATGGTGGTTTTATTTGTAATAGTCAAAAAATCCCCAATGTTGGACTGTGGGAACATGTCTGTCTTACATGCCTCAGAACCCTTATACTCATATTAAACATATAGTAGGCATCTGATTACTAACTATTCCATGAATGTAGAGATTGATTTTTTTTACTGTTAATAGAGCTTCTCTTTTATTAAATATAACAGACAAAAGAAAATCACGTATAGCACAATGAATTATCACAAAGTAAACATATCCACTAAACCCTAACCCAGGTCAAGAAATTGGACATCAAATGCACCTTCATGAGCCCTCTCTCATTGCTCCCCTAATTATTCCCTCCGCTCCCCCAGAGTTAGGCAGTATTTTAACTTCTAATAACAAGGATTAGTTTTGCCTGTTTTGTTACTTTATACAGTGCAATCATACACATGTGTTCTTCGGTGTGTGGCTTTTTTAGCTCCATATGTATTTTTATAAGACTTATCGAAGTTGTTGAATGTGAATGTACTTCTTATTTTCATTGCTTAATAATTTTCCACTGTATAAATATAACCTGGTTTACTTAAAAAAAATCCCCAATGTATATCAATAGGAAAATAGATAATAAATTTTGGAAACATACTTAGCAAGAATAAAGAACTATTGATAATAGCAAAAACAGGGAGATTCTGAATGAAATAAACTAGACAAAAAGTAATACGCATTGAAAATTCTTTTTTTTTTGTACTCCCTAGTACAAATATCCAGGGGTGCTCTACTGCTGAGCTACATCCCCAGCCCTTTTATTTTATTTATTCATTTATTATTAATTTTTTTTTTGCTATCAGAGATGGAACTCTTGGGAACTCAACCACTGAGCCACAGCCCCAGCCCTCGTTTGTATTTTATTTAGAGATAGGTCCCACTGAGTTACTCAGGGCCTCATTAAATTACTAAGGTTGGCTTTGAACCCCCAATTCTCCTGTTTCACCATTCTGAGCCGCTGGGATTACAGGTGTGTGCCACCATGCCCAGTTTAGTTTTTAATTTTGAAACAGAGTCTGGCTCAGTTCCCCAAGTTTACCTCAAACTTGCGATCCTCCAGCCTCAGCCTCCTGAATATCTGGGATTAC
Organism: Marmota flaviventris; assembly: GCF_047511675.1. Classification (NCBI taxonomy): domain Eukaryota; kingdom Metazoa; phylum Chordata; class Mammalia; order Rodentia; family Sciuridae; genus Marmota; species Marmota flaviventris. The sequence continues at coordinate 33,312,027 of NC_092499.1, read as the reverse complement.
AGACACTGCCACCACCTCCCAGCAGATTCAGTTATATTTAAAGGTAGAAAGTTATAAACCAGGTGAATCCTAGTAAAGGTCTTAATAAAAAAATAATAAAAATAAAAGCACTATGCTTGGTCACAATATGGTAAGTCAGAAAATGACAACAAATATCCATTTTCTGTCAGGTTGACCAGAACAGTATCATTTCTCAATGGATTTCAAAGGGTCTCCTTCCTTCTTTCCCTGCCCTCCCTTCCTTCCTCTCTGAGTTTTGGCGTGTGTGTGTGTGTGTGTGTACATCATCTTCTGTGCCAGTGTAAGAGGTTTAGGCAATGGATCAACCTTTACACCTGTGCCTAAGGACCCCAATCTTGGATCTATCTCCAAGGGTGGAGGTGATTCTAGCTCCTCATTATAATCTCGAGAGTGGGAACTCCTAAAAAAATAAATAGGTCTTTCTTGGTAACACCAGTTTCCTCCTTGGTAAGAGTTAGTGTAATGGGAGGGTGGCAAGGGCCCTACCCTGCCGCAAAATAAATGCTAAAATGTATTTTGGTACAAATTGTAAACATTAAAGAGTTAAATGTAAGAGATGAGTCTTGGGATTTGAGCTAGACCTGGGTAAGTACATAGGATTCAGATTCTAAAAAGAGAATAAAAGGCAAGTGAATTAAACAGCAGAAGAAAGACTCAGCAGAAAGAAGTATGTTTAAAGGACAGTAAGGACACCTCATTTTGCTAAGAGGAAAGGATTCTATAAAGGAAGACATATTTGTGTGCTTAGGTCAGATTATGAAATTCCTTGAAAATCAAGCATAAGGATTTAGACTTAATTGAATAAAAATGCAGAAAGTATTAGACTTTAAGTAAAGGGATCATATAACTTAAGTGGAATTTAAACAAGTATCTTGTCCTTAAATCCAGGGAAGATGGAGGTTTAGGCTGGGCATGACCAGTAGGGCTGAGCCATTCCCCACAATTAAAAAGTCATGTCGAAGTGTACTGTACTAATGGAAGTGAGTCATATACAAGGCAAGGTCTTCTGCCAGCATCTACTGTTTGTCTAGCCCTGACAAATATTATTCCACTTTCAACTGTACAAAGAAAGAAACTCAAACATCTGAAATTGCCACTAATATATGGCATGTATATGAGTTCCTGTTTCTGGTTCTGCCTAATTTACCTTGGCATTCTTTCTATGGAGGTCAAATATTTGGTGTGTTGAAATAAATGCAGAACAGATATTGGGGACATGTGGCCTGTACATCTCAGTTTCCACAGTGCACTGTTGGGCTTTATCCATTTAGTTTTCAGAAATATAAATTACTTCCTTACCGGAACAACAGCAGAAGTAAGGAATATAGCCAAAAGGATTGTAGTAAGAGTCAAAAGTCTAATTGTGTGACTATAGGCAAATCATTAAATTTTCTGAGTCTCAGATATTTCATCTATACAAATATGGGTCAAAGTTAAAAATTTTATAGTTCATTTTTTAAGAAGAAAATGAGATAATATATGAAAGATTGCCCATTTATGTGGTTTAAATAATTATACAGCAAAATCCTGGCTGTTACAGCCAATATAGACAATTGACAAAGCAACAAAAGTCTTGGCAATAAATGCTTTCATCACTAAGGAGACATTTTTAGATAGTGCCTACTCTGGAAACTGTCCTCTTCTCACTGAAACAAAGTAAGGCTGATAACATCCTCCCAAAGTGTGCTTGGAAGATCACAAGCACCTCTTGGAGGAGACAGGGAGAGTGGAGGAGAAAATATGTTCTTCGGGATAACATATAGTCTACCAGAGCATACATTGAAGCAAAGCAAGCCCTCCTGAATCTTCAGCATTTTAATTGATGCATGCAGTATAAAATTAGAAACAGGGGCTGGGGATGTGGCTCAAGTGGTAGTGTGCTCGCCTGGCATGCGTGCGGCCCGGGTTCGATCCTCAACATCACATACAAACAAAGATGTTTTGTCGGCCTAAAAAACTAAACAATAAATATTAAAATTTCTCTCTCTCTTTCTCTCTCTCCTCTATCTCTCTCTCTCTCTTTAAAAAAATAAAATAAAATTAGAAACAGGACCATAATCACTATTATGAAGACTATACTCAGTGGGGGACACTGAACAAACATACATGGGAAAGTAAGTTCTCTGCGATTAGTATGAAAGCTCAGCCTTACCCAAATGCACATGAAATTTGAAATGGTTTGGAATACATAAGAGGACCAGTGAATGACATCAAACCCAAATGATGAAATAGAGAATCTGAACATGATCTTTCTCTTATTTCTCACTGATCCCTTAGAACCACCAATAGAAATATAATATTAACTCTACATGTAAATTAAATTTTCTAGAAGTCATATTTTAAAAAGACAGACGAGCTTCATTTAATAATGCATTTTACATAATTCAATATATTCAAAATGTCATTCTTTTAACTTGTAATCAAAATAAAAATATAACTGTTATTTTACATTCTTCACAATAAGTCTTTGATATCTGACTTATGGCACATCTCAGTTCAAACTGGGCACATTTAAAGACAGTCACAGCATAAGAAAGTAGGGATTGTAAATTAACACTAGGCCATACCATATACTTGCACTTATTTTAAAGAAAAGTCAAGTTTAAAAGTATGTGTTAGGTTTTAAAATATTTTTGGCCAACCTCTCTTGGTACTTACGCAGAAGTGAGAAAAGATGATTGAAGGTATCTCAACATCCCTCTTTTTTTTTTTTCACTGAGAGGTTAAGATTTCTGTTGCAATAGCTAAGGATTGCATTGTCATTTCAGATGAATCTCAAGTCTGTAATCAAAAAGTGTAAGTCATCATTAGGTTCCTATACTTGTCATTCTTTTATTATTTTTCATTGTTATCTTAAATATATTTACTTCTTGACAAACATAAAGAAATAAAGAATTATATTTAAATGGATAATAAAACAATTTGATTGCATAAAATCCCTTTTCGTTTTAGGTAGACCTACTGGTACAAACAAGTCACCTGGGTGGTCTATTTTTCTTTGGTAACAGGGATTAAACTCAAGGGCTCTAGACCACTGAGCCACATCTCCAGCCCTACATTGTATTTTATTTAGAGATAGGGTCTCACTGAATTGTTTAGGGCCTTACTTTTGCTGAGGCTGGCTTTGAACTCACGATCCTCCTGCCTCAGCCTCCAGAGCCACTGGGATTACAGGCATGCAGCACTGCACCAGGCACCTGCTCTGTTCTCTTACTTAACTGCAACTGTGTTTTCCTTGCAGTTAAGTAAGAGACCTTGGTAGATGGCTTCTTTGCACCAGGGTTTCTTGATAGAACTCTATTGGTACTTTGGTTTGGACTGTTCCTACTAGCTGAAGGTTATATACTATCCATGGGCCTGGCCAAAAAATGTTAGTAGTTTCCTCAGTCATGGTGAAACAACAACAAAATGCCCCCAGGCATTTCTAAACTTCTCTTGAAAGACTAGAATCACTCTCCCAGTTTGAGAGTCACTGCTTGAAACTTTAGTTAAACTCTGATCATTTAACAAAGCACCTTTAGTTGTAAGTATCCTATATTTTGTAGTTTGCAAGTATTCTGTATTTTGTAATTTCTCTTATCAGCTAAAAAGAAAGGATTATAAAATCAACATTTAAGGCCCGGTTTCATGATGCACACTGTAATCCCAGTGGCTCTGGAGGCTGAGGCAGGAGGATCTTGAGTTCAAAGTCACCCTCAGCAATTTAGCAAGGCCTTAAGTAATTTATGGATTCCCTATCTCAAAATAAAAAAAAAAAAAAAAATGTAAAAAAGGGCTGGTGATGTGGATCAGTGGTTAAGCACCTAGATTCAATCCCCTGTGCCCATCCTCCACAAATCAACATTTTAAAAACCAGAAGCACTAAAACATCAAAAAAACCCAAAGGCCCTTGTAAACACAACTGACTTTGCTTCAAAGGTTTTTTGCTTTTTGTTTTCCACTTCAAGTTAACACTACCTTTAAAAAAAAATCACATTTTTGAATTTATTTTTTCTGACCTCTACGAGGGACCTTACATTTTTCTACTTCCCTTTCCAAGACTATTTCCTCTTTTGCACTGTGTAATCTTAAATTTAAATCTGAATTAGTTGCATTGATTTTCCTTTGTGTTAATAGTCAAATTATGATACAATCTGAATTATTGAAATGCATATGGAGGGGTTTCTTTTCTTATTTTTAATGAAAACTCACGTTTTTATAGGTGGAGACTTAATATGTAGAGTCATCAGCATGATAATTGTAATTAAATAAACACAAATCAGTTCATGCTAGCTGATTTCATTTACCATTATAATCAGCTTTCTCCTCTATAAAACAGCACAATTAGTCCTAAATTGACATTCACTAATTGTATATTAGAGTTTCAAGGAAAACAATGAAGAGTTAGTGACTATCATAATGATTGAGATGTGTTTTGACATCATTAATTATTATTATTTTTAAGATGGGGGTCTTGGTATGTTGCCTAACCTGATCTCCAACTCCTGGACTCAAGCAATCCTCCTGGCTTGGTCTTCTGAGTAGTTAGGACTACAAGTCACCAAACCAGCCTAGTAATTATTGTTTAGTAGATCTCTTTTTGGACACTAAAATCACTACTAATATGATTGTATATGTTTGAAATTGATTTTATGAGCAACATAAAGATTTGATGCAATTCCCATCAAATTACCCATGAATTGGTGTGAATATAATTTGTATACAACCAGAGATATGAAAAATTGTGCTCTATATATGTAATATGAATTGTAATGCATTCTATTGTCATATATAAATTTAAAATAATAATAATAATAATAAATTTCATTTTTCCAGAACTAGAAAAAATAGTCCTGAAACCCATTTGGAAGAATAAAATATTCAAAATAGCCAAAGCAATTATAAGTCAATAAAGCAAGCTGGAGGCATCATCACAATACCTGACTTCAAATTATACTACAAAGCTATTGAAATAACCACTGCAAGTCTCTGTCATAAAACCAGATACATAGACCAATGGGAAAGAAGAGAAGACACAGAAAAAGATCCAACACAGTTAACAGTCATCTGATCCTTGACAAAGGTGCCAAAAACATATTGGGAGAAAAGACAGGCTTTTAAACAAATGGTGCCAGGAAAATTGGTTATCCATATGTAGACAAATACGACTAGACCCTGTACAAACTTGAAAGAGATCAAAAGCCCAGGAATTAGACCAGAAACTATGCAAATCCTTGGAAGAAAATATAGGTTTGAGACTCTAGCATATAGGTACAGGCAATGACTTTCGTATTAGAATTCCTAAAGCTCAGAAAATAATGACAAGAGTTAATAAACAGAATGGCATCAAATTAAAAAGCTTCTGCACAGCAAAGGAAACAAATAGTAACATGAAGAAAGAACCTACGGAATGGGAGAAAATATTTGCTAACTACTCTTTTTTTTTTAAAGAGAGAGAGAGAATTTTTTAATATTTATTTTTTAGTTTTCGGTGGACACAACATCTTTGTTTGTATGTGGTGCTGAGGATCGAACCTGGACTGCATGCATGCCAGGCAAGCGCGCTACTGCTTGAGCCACATCCCCAGCCCTGCCAACTGCTCTTTTGACACAGGATTAATATCCAGACTATATAAGAAACTTTAAAAAACTTAACACCAAAACCTCAAATAACCTAGCTTAATTGGGCAAATGAATTAAACAGACATTTCTCAAAAGAAGAAATAAAAATGGACAACAAATCTATGAAAATGTTCAACATCATTAGCAATTAGGGAGATGCAAATCAAAACTACAGTGAGCTTTTATCTCTAGTCAGAATAGCAGGCATCAAGAATATGAACGATATGGGGCTGGGGTTGTGGCTCAGCAGCAGATCGCTTGTCTAGCACGTGCAAGGCCCTGGGTTCGATCCTCAGCACCACATTAAAATAAATAAATAAAAATAAAGGTATTGTGTCCAACTACTTAAAAAAATATTAATAATAAATGCTAGAAGAATGTGGAAAAGAAGGGACACTTTTTTCTCTGTTGATAGGACTGTAAATGAATATAACCACTATTGAAATCAGTATGGAGGTTCCTCAAAAGACTAGGCAGGAAACCACCATATAACCCAGCTATACAACTACTCAATGTTTATCCTAAAGAATTAAAGTCATAATACTAGAGTAGTACATGCATACCCATGTTTATAGCAGCACAATTCACAGTTGCCAAACTATGGAACCAAACTAGGTGCTTATCAAGGATGAATAAATAAAGAAAATGTGGCATATACACAGAATGGAGCTTCATTCAGCCATAAAGGTGAATTATGTCATTTGCTGGAAAACGGATGAAACTTGAGAACACTCTGTTACACAAAATAAGCTAAACTCATAAGGTCAAGGGAGCATATGTTTTCTCTCGTATGTAGAAGCAAGAGAGGAAAAAGGAAAAGAAAAGTGAAAATCAAAAGATCAGTAGAGTGTAGGAAAGGGACCAGGAGAGGGAGGAGTGAAGGGAAAATACTGGGGAATGATATTGGCCAAACTGTAGTGTTATATTGTGCATGTGGAAATATGTAACGACAAATACTGCCATGATTTACGACTGTAATGTATCAACAAAAAAATGGAAAAAATAAAAGAAAGCAAACAAAAAGAACAAAATTGCCTTCATGTATGTATGTATATATACAGCCTAGCCAAACATCTGTTGTGAGCATAAACATTAATTAATACTCTGGAACAGTGATGAGCAAATCATAGCTGTCAGCCTGACACTGTTTTTTTTTTTTTTTCATTATTCTCTTTATTGCTTTTTTCTCTTTCTTTCTTTCCTCCCTCCCTCCCTCCCTCGCTTGCTTCCTTCCTTCCTTAAGTAATCTTCCTGCCTCAGCTTTCTGAGTAGTTGCAAGCACACCAAGGTGTCCAACAATAACACTTGCTTTTGTAAACAAAGTTTTATTAGAACACAGAAGCTTATATTATTTACCCACAGTCTAGGCTGTTTTTGTGCTACACTGGCACTTGAGTAGCAATGAAGACTTGCCTACAAAGTCTGATATATTTATTATCAGTCTCTTTTCAGGAAAAGTTTGTTGATCCCTGATTAGATTATAGATTAAAGTCAGCAGAATAAATACATAAACATTTCTTTTCTTACAACTAAAATTGGCTGTATGAAATGAGATAAATGATCTGTTAGTTGCCAAGATAAATGTCTCTTCCCTATAGAAAGTGTGTATTCAGGACTAGAAATCTTGGCACTGTGTCATGTCAAATGTAGGAAAAAAACTGGCAGCTCATTTTGATGAGACTTAAGAAATTTATTTTCCAGGGCATTTTGAGGTCTAAACTTTGTAGATAATACAGGGAAGAACATTTTAATCTGCAAATAGATTATGTTCATTATTATTTTGTAATCATTTCACAACTATCATATAATATTAAAGCATCATAACAGACTGCCTATTGGATTGTAATAACTTTTATGACTCTAGCCATTAACTTGTATTTTTCTAGTTATTGTAGACCCATACTTTTAAGCTAGTGCTATTGGTAAAATATATGATTATTTAAGTCTGATTGCCTTACTGATTTTGACCAGTTTATTTTTCAGATATCCATTTTGGGGTTTACTCTTTCAATTAATTTTGGGTCCCATGGGCAATGAAATTGTTGTTGAGTATGTAAGATGTTGCAGTTTCTATGTAAGTTCAACTAAGTGTCTCTACCACTATTGATGGGCAAGGATATAAGTAATTTAGTACTTTTACTTGAAACTATTATAGATCTACTGTACTGGATTTGTTTTCCTGACACAAAAGAGTATAAAACTAGAAACACTAAACATTTTCAGGTATTAATTTCAGACATGACTGTAGGCCTGGTGCACAAAACACACTTAATTAGGGGGATGAAGCTCAAGTAAGATGGTGGTCATACTGAGTTAAGGAGAAAATTATCAAAGTGCAAGATTATCATAGTGGTTGGAATTTTGTGGACAAGAATGTCTGAGCTATGTATGGTGTGTGCAATGTGATTATGTGTGTGTGTGTGTTAGAGAGAGAATACTAAAAGCCTGGAGGAAATTCATTTTTGATATGAATGTACCAGATGAGACTCTTTAAGGCTTAGCAGAGTTTGACTGCTATAAAGGAGACTGAAGATGATGCTAAATGGCAATGTTGGAAGAAATTAGGTTTCCAGCAGAGTCAGGTTGCAGCAGCTTCACTAGTATATCAGGTACTTAATTAAGAGTTCAGAAATAAGCCTTAGCAAAAACAACCACACACAAAAGAGTAAAGGGAAAATGGTAGACCTAAATTTGAAACCAAAATTGATTCATGCTAAAAATGTATGTGGCAGCCGGAAAGGAAAAAGGAAAAGAAAGGTGTGTGTGTGTGAAAGGAATCTCACGACAATCAAAGGGAGATCAGTAGAATAGAGGAAAGGGATCAGGGGAGAGAGGAAAGCAGGTAAAAGAGAAATACTCGAGAAAGATATTGGCTAAGTTTTATCACTATATTGTACATATGTATGAAAACATAACAACAAATCCCACCATTATGTACAAGTATAATGCACCATGAAATATGGAAAAAAAGAAAAATACCAAACCTAGCCAGGCGCGGTGGAATATGCCTATAATCCCAGTGACTGGGGTGGATGAAGCAAGAGGATCACGAGCTCAAAGCCAGCCTTAGTAAATCGAGGTGCTAAAGCAGCTCAGCAAGACCCTGTCTCTCAGTAAAATACAAAATAGGTCTGGGGATGTGGCTCAGTAATTGAGTACCCTGAGTTCAATCTCTGGTACCAAATAATAATAATAATAATAGTAATAATAATAATAATAATAATACCAAATCTAATATGATCAAAACAATTTACCAGTAATTAGCCTGCATGACACATAAAACAGAATATCCTTTATAGGAAGACAACATAATCCAGACTTCCTATGATGTGTCATCTATAAATGACCAGAATATAATTAAAAATTTTTTTTTTGGTACCAGGGATTGAACCCAGGGGTGCTTAACCATTGAGCCACAACCTCAGCCCTTTTTTTGCATTTTATTTAGATACAGGGTCTCATTGAGTTGCTAACTGCATCCCTTAGTTGCGGAGGCTAGCTTTGAACTCTTGATCCTCCTGCCTTAGCCTCCTGAGTCGCTGGGATTATAGGCATGTAGAATATCATTAAATTTTGCCAGAATGCAAAGAAGATAGAAAAATGAGAACAACAAGAGAAAATATCACATATAAAAAAAGTTCCGTGAGCTGACCCAGATGTTAGGATTAGCAGAAAAAAAATTTAAATAGTTTTTATAACTAATTTCAAGGAGTTAAAGAAAAGCTTAATCATAATGAATAAGTAGATATGGGTGTCACTATATAAATGAAAAATTTCTTTTAAAAGAAATAAAAAGTATAGTATTTGAAATGAAAAATTCATGAAACAAATCTATCATCAGATTGTATAGTGCAAAAACAACAAAAAGTTAACTTGGAGATAGACCAATAAAAATTATCTGGTCTAAAAATCAGAAAGAAAAAAATAGAGACGTGGTTACTATCAGTACAAAGTGACCTAACATACATATAATTAGATTTCTAAAAGAATAGAGGCATAAGTTGTACAGAAAAAAATATTTAAGATAATGATGGCTAAAATTATCCCAAATTAACAAAAAAGATGTTAACAGATTTAGGAAACTCAGTGGATACTAAGGTTAGTTACAAAGCAAATCACATCTAGATGCATCAGAGTCAACTGTAAATAATCAATTAGGAGGAAAAAGGTCTTGAAGGCAATTAGAAAAAAGTGGTGTGTTATGCATTGGTAAAAATGACTAAAATAATAGCTGACTTCTTATCAGAAATGAGAGGTTAAAGTTAATGGAAAGGTTTAAGGTGCTAGAAGACAAAAACTGCTAATCCAGGATAAATACTCTTCAAAACTGAAAGCAGAATAGACATTTTCAAATAAATAAAAAGTAAGAAAATTCAATACCAATAGATCTCTACTATGAACAATGCTAAAAGAACCTCTTCAGGATAAAAGGAGATGATCCACCAGCTAGAAACAGATGCACTGTGTGTTTTAGTTCACTGTGTAATAAACTTAATGATTTAAAATAAAAATTCTTTGTTATTTCTCCTTATTCTATAATTTGGCATTACATAACCTGATGGGTCCTTTGCTCTAGGTATTTATTACTGCTTATGTGGTTTCCTTTAGCAGGGATTGTTTAACCAAAGGTAGAACTGACAAAATAGCTTCGTTTACATGTCTGCTAGCTCAACTGGTTGGGTCAGGCTTTTCTCCTCAAATGCTTTTAGTCATTCAGTCATTCTAAAATTTTTTATTTGTTGATTGGATTCCTAGAGGATAAAAGTAGAAGGTATACACCTTCCCAAGGTGTTAGGTCTAGGATTGGCATGGCATCACTTTCACCAAAAATATATTTTGTTCATTAAAACAAGACAAAATACCAGCCCAGACTCAGCAGGTAGGAAAATAGATATTACTTCATAATGAGAGAAGCAACATGATACAGGAATGTGAAGAATTTGGGGTAGATATTTTTAAAGACAATGCACCATAAACAGAAATGAAAAGTACTAGAAATAGTAAAATGTAGGTAAATATAAAAGGCAATATGTATACATATTTATTCTTTTAATTTCTTGGAAACATGACTAAGGTAAAAAATGTATACAGCTGTAATATGTATGATGACAAAGCACAAAAGACTTGGGGAGATGTGAGAAAGTATCACAATTTTTTAAACTATGAAAACTGTGATAAATTAAAGAATGCATTTCATAATTCCTGGAAACATTGCTAAAACAATAATGTAAAGCAATACAGCTAAAAGCAAATGGATAAGTTAAATAAAATTTAATTTTTATTTAATGTAATTTTATTTAATTACATTAAATAAAAATATGAATAGAACGAAAACAAGAAATAGATAATAGATAAAAATACATCATGAATAGTAAGCCAATAAGAATGCAGAGGCTATACTAACATCAGATGAATTTAAATTCAAGATAAAGAGTTTTATAAGAAATAAGAAAGACATTTCATAATACCATAATGTGTTTTTTAAGAACACAGAAACATGACACCATACAACCAAACATTTATATGCCCCAAATATATGAAAGCTGACAAAACTGAAGAGACAAATCCATACTTTGAATTTTTAACACCCTTTTAATAACTGATAGTAACACTATTAAAAAATCACTAATGATACAAGAGTCTGAACAAAACTATCAACCATCTTAACCTTATTGACATTGACAGACAATACCCAACAACTCCAGAATATATATTCTTTTCTAGTCCTCATGGAAATTTGCAAGATAGGTTATATTCTTGGCAAAATAATCAGTTTCAAAAAATTTTAAATATTGAATTTCAGTTTGTTTTCTGATCACAGTAGAAATAAATGGGGTATTCTTTAATAAAACTGGTCATTAAATAAAAGCCCTGCAAATCATCAATAAACAGTATTTTAGTTGTCTATTGCTATATTTTTTAAAATTCCAAAATTTAGTAGCTTTAAAAAAATAACCATTTGCCGGGAGTGGTGGTGCACACCTGTAATTCCAGTGGCTCAGGAGGCTGAGGTAGGAGGATGGCGAGTTCAAAGCCAGCCTCAGTAATGGCGAGGCACTAAGCAACTCAGTGACACACTGTCTCTAAATAAAATACAAAATGGGGCTAGGGATGTGGCTCAGTGGTCGAGAGCCTCTGAATTCAATCCCCACTACCAAACAAACAACCATTTTATTTCTCATAATTTTGTAAGTCAAGACTTTAACCAAGGTTCTGCTCTAGTGTCACCTAGGCTCACTCATACAGCGAACGCCTGATTTAGACTACAAGGTCTGAAATGGCTTTTTATGTCCCGAACTAAGGTGCTGACTGTTGGCTTCATGTAGTCTCCCTTTCCATGTGGTCTTTCATATGTCAGGGGCTTTCTTCATATGGACTCTCCCTCCAGCAAGATAGCCTGGGCTTCTTTACAGTGTGGCACAGGGTACCAAAGAGAAGAAAAAATGAGTTTGTGCCTTTAAAGGATACAGTCAGTCCTTCCTCAAGTCTCAATCTTGGGTAGGATCTTGGTCCATGCATTTTGGGGGAATTTATAGTTGGATGACATTTTAATCTACATTACTATGTGAAATGTCTTTGTTTTTATGATTTCATTTTTGCTACATTGTTTCTTTTCCATACAATTAACTACAATATAGGATAACCTATTAATGATAACGTCTCTTCAATTGGTTGTGTGAAGCTTGCTCTATAGTAATTTATACAGAAAGGACTCATGGGAATAATATTCTCTAAATGACAATTTCCTGATTTAAAAACATATAATTTGTAGCCAGTACAACAGTGCATGCCTATAATCCTAGCTACTCAGGAGGTTGAGGTAGGAGAATGGTAAGTTTGAGGAGAGCCTGGGCAACTTGGTGAGACTCTGTCTCAAGAAAAACAAAAACAAAACAAACATTAAATGAAACTGCAGATGTAGCTCAGTGGTAGAGCACTTCTCAGTTCAATCCTCAGTGCTGGGGGAGGGGGGGAAGGTCATTCATCACCATACTAAGATACTCCTTAGAGAAAAGTAATTGCAAGAACATTGTTCTCCTCCCTTGGGATGTGTTTGTTTTTTTTTTTTTTTCTAGATTGGAATCTAGAAAGACTTTTGTGTGCTTTGTGCTCTCATTATGGTTATGTGGCTCTTTAAATCTTGTTCATGCAATTGGATGTAATATCATAGATTTTTTTTTTTTTTTTTGGTGGTGCTGGGGATTGAACCCAGAGCCTTGTGCATAGGAGGCAAGTACTCTTCCAACTGAGCTATATCCCCAACCCCAGTGGATTTTTTTTTTCCTTTAGAGGGGAATCTCTTCAACACATTTTGTGCCAGATTGTACTTGAGAAAGGGAAGTGATATGTACAGCATGGAACGATATTAGTTTCTAATTTTCCCATTTTTTTACCTTTTTAAAAAATGTATTTATTTTTAATTCTAATTTGTTATATATGACAGCAGAATGCATTACAATTCATATTACACATATGGAACACAATTTTTCATATCTCTGGTTGTACACAAAGTATAGTCACATCAGTTGTGCCTTTTTTTATTAAGAGAGAGAGAATTTTTTAATATTTATTTTTTAGTTCTCCGCGGACACAACATCTTTGTTTTTGTATGTGGTGCTGAGGATATAACCTGGGGACCAGGTATGCCAGGCGAGTATGCTACCGCTTGAGCCACATCCCCAGCCCCTAGTTGTGTCTTTATATGTGTACTTAGGGTAATGATGGTAATCTCATTCCACTGTCTTTTCTATCTACTATTTAGATGTGTTTGAGAACTTCAAGAAAAACTCTTCCCTATTTTCATGAGAGCATGAATTTTTAGCCATACAAAATCTGTCCTGATGGGTTTTCGTTATATTTTTATACCTCATGAAAAGGGAAGAAATTAAATTAATTAATTAAAACAAAAGATGGGATTTAAGATAAATCTCCCTAGTACAAGTAATTCTGGTTTTCCTATATCTCATCCAACATTTTCCTGAATGTACCCAGATACACTTAACATTTCTTCCCTGAGGGATAATTAACACTGTCACATACTTTGACAAGTTTATACATACATACATACATACACACACACACACACACACACACACACACCCCGTACCAAAAGCCATAATTAAATAATTGCACCTGGAAGTAGCAAGCATAAGGTTTCAAAGGTCTCATGCAATATTAACCCACAAATTCTAAATGTACTTATGATTGTGGAATCCCATTTTTAATTACAACATAAATTAACAAATCTAAATAATACAACTACCATAAAGCTAAAATTCTCATTTATGCAGCTATGAGTTAAAAGAAATATAATACCACAATCTATTGCATTTTCTGGCATGAAAGCAAAAACAATACAAATTTAGGCTTTTCTATCAAAATTACAAGAACTAACCTTCTACCCAGAAGAATCCAAAGACACACAAAAGCATCTGCATTATTTTACATATGAGGTATATGGAAAAAAGTGTCTCCCCAAAGTAGTAAGAAACAACTTCTGATTTCCTAAGAAACTTGTATTTTACATTTGTTTTTTTCCTGAATCACTTACGCAGCCACAAAGAAACTCAGATATTAAAGAACTAGAGAAGTTAAAAGATGTCCTTTTCAATAGCCAACAGTCACCAAAGACTGTGACAAAAGAAAATAGATATAAGTATTCCATGTTACTATGCACAAGCAAGCCCAAAGTTTTACTGCTTCACTAGTTAAATCACTAAATGTTAAGCATTATTTCATGAACTTAAATGAAATCTGGTATATAAAGAGAAAAAATACGCGATAAGTGAAACTTACTTTCTATTTCACAGAAATATTATTATTATTTTAGATTATTTTACTCCATCTAAAATAATCCTGTGACCTTGTGGAAACAGTCCTGGGTTAAACACTTAAAGTACATTCCTTTACCAAATGTACCAGTACATTACTGCTCTGAAAGCATTCAATATGTCTACTATGTTCTCTAGATGTATATTCATACACTGGTTTAAGCCATTTGCAGAAAATCAACAGAAACCCTTAAAAACGTTTGACCTGACATGCAACTTTAAGACATGTGAGTTTTAAACTGACAGATCTTTACATCTTTCGTAATGGAAATTATCAGAATATACTCTGAAAGTTAAGTGATTCTTCCACAGAGCAAATTTAACTTGACCTCCTAAATGGTACAAATTTGACACACCATTTAGAAGGCTAAAAGAAATACTGATTTACTTCTTCTCTAAAGCAATACTGTTCAACGAAATTATAATGCAAGTTACACACGTAATTTTGAATTTTCTAATATCTATGCTAAAACGATAAAAAATACAATTTTTAAAACACTTACTAAACATGCCAAATATTATTTCAAGATGTAATAAATATCATTAAAATATTTATTCTTTTACAAATTGTACTAAGTTTTCAAAATCCAGTATGCATTTCACACTTTCAGCATATCATATTTTCAACTAACCACAACAACCTGGTCCATAGTCAGAATGTGGCTAGTGGCTACACTATTGAGCAGTATACTTTTTAAGTAATATTTTGAGATCTGACATACCACTCTGTTTATAATTAGTTCACATTCATGTCTCCTTTTTAAACTGAAATGGCTGCGACTACAAATATAAGCAAAACTGTTAATTCACTGGATAAATCAGGATCAGATCCCCCTTATCTGGGGATGTGGTTAACACACACAATAAGTAGCAAACGGATTATTCCTTATTATGTCTCAAGTAGACTTCAGAGATGGTGCTGATCAACATGAGCAAACACAATTTGTACCAAAAACACAGGTTAAACACCAAAACATTTTTATATCAAATCATAGCACTGCCTTAATTCTAGCATCCCTTCCCCTCTCATTCTTGAGCACATACTTCTATGCAATTTATTTATAATATTGCTCTCTAAATTTGATAAATTTTGTCAACCATACAGTCACCATTAAAAAATAAACAGAACACTATATAAGACACAAATGAAAAAAATCAACCAGCTACTTTTAATACAATTTGTCAACCAATCTTAAATTCTGAGTTCCACTGAATTTGATTCTTCTCACAATTCCAATTAATTTACTGCTAAGAATTTTCCCAAGTCATTAGGATATTTGCTTAAAATGTAAATAATTCCAACTATGTGTTTTCTAGAAAATAACAACTACAACCATAGCTTAGCACATAAAATTTGTCCTTTAGGCAAGTTACTGAATAAATCAAACAGAAACAACTATACTCCTGTTTAATGCTTTTACATTTTGTAACACCATATTCAAAAATTTCTAAATTTGGAAAATCAGTTCAGATTGCACACAAGCACTAACTTGAAAACTTAAAACCTTACAGGTTTCTACAAAATACTTGTGAATAAATGTATTCCACAGAAAAATCAACACCACTCAAATCTCAGCAAGAAGCACAAGATCAGTATATTCATAAGTACAGAATATATGATACATGCTAAAGAGTATTTTCTCCTAATTTAACTTAATTCACCTAGGCAATTTTTGTTTAAAGAACTTGCAAAGCTTTAAGGAAGTAAACATAGCCTTTTCTGCTGCACATACATACAAGGATAATACATTAATCTCCTGATATCGTTCCACAATTTAGAAATCAAAATAACAAAATTTGTTTCTTACCTGCAGTTAGGAGAGGATTAAGGGTTATTTCAGCTAGCTCCTTCTGAATTCTGTTAGTGAAATAGGAACAGACAAAAAGGATTTGAGACAGTCTACAGAATAACCAGAAAATCAGAATGCCCTCTACCATCATGCAGGTAAATGCAAGGCTGGTTTTGCCTTCAGTAATGCTAACATGGCTGCTTCCTCTTTGTTCTCAGAGGCATAATCCAAACTCCTTAACAGAAAATTTCAGCTTTTTTCTCACTTGCTACTGTAAATAGGTAAGTCATTTACACCTGATTTGAGAAAGTCCTCCACTACTACTCAACAAAAGGATATAAAATCTATTTTAAAACTCTTTTTACCAAAGAAATTCTCTTTTCAAGCTTATATGCAAACGAGACAAAACAGAAGGAGGAAAAGCACTAGAATATTTTTGACAATGACTTCAATCCACTTTTAGTGTGGTAAAAATTACAAAGCTATTGCAAGAGCACATTAATAGTTTTGTCAATATTTTATCTGTTTTAAAAAAAGTTTAAAATTTACAAATACCTTTACCAATGAAAAACTTCCAAGGACTATTTTAGCAATCTTACTTAACCATTTCTTTTCTCTGATCTTAGGTACAGCCCGTAAATGTAAATTTCATACTCTTGGAGGAAAGAGGGCCTTGAGGTAAGGGGAAAAAGAGCATTTCTCTGATTTTCTTGAAACTTAAAATGTTTTCAAAAGTTGTTTATTGTTCTCTCCACAAGATTACAACACACTGAGAAGAATTTTAAAGTATTTCAAAGACTGCTGCTATTCAATATAATATTCTCAAGTTCATTAATGTTTGATTAATGGCGCAATGACGGTGAAAATGTATAGAAAAATAAGAACATGAATAAAATGCAATAATTGATCAGTTTTTATATTTTCTTTTTCTTTTAGTTGTGATCAATGAAAAACAACAAAACATCAACATTAGGTAATGCTATAGGTACATTTTATGTTTGATACAAGAGTTCTAACAACAAAACATCAACATTAGGTAATGCTATAGGTACATTTTATGTTTGATACAAGAGTTCTACTCAATACAACCACTATCACTAATGGAGTCCCATTGATGGATTTTTTTGCCATCATAGAAAATAAAAGTCAGCAGGAAACAAATAATCTTTCACTTACAACCAACAAAATGTTTTTTCCTGCTGTTGTTTTTCACTACTATGTCAAGAACATCCATGAGTTTTAAAGATGTGCAAAGTTTTAACAGCAAAGTGACTCCTGAGATTGTTAATGGCTACTTTTCAGTTTTATTTGTTCTCACAAGAACAAGGAGGGATAACTATAACTACAAAAAAATTATACCTATTATGAAGGATTTAAAGACTTGTTTGTAAAACTAAGCAAATTTAAAATCTGCTTTCAAAAAAAGCCAAGGCCTGACATTCAACATTTTTTAGCAAATATAAACTTTTTTGATCATTTCCTTTCATGAAAAGTGACACATTTCCTTTTATGAAGCTGCCACCACAGATGCCTGGACTGACACCCACGTGGACACGTGCTAATTTCACTCAAGAGTATAACTCACAAAAGGAAACATCCCCAATGTACCATCTAATTCAGTTTCACAAATTTTCCTGGCCAACTCCTTAAACTGTCAGGATGAGAATTCAGTCTCTAGGACTCTTCCTGAAATTACCAAAGTACAGAATAAGTTTGCTTAGAAGCATAATTTTAGTGAGGACGTTTTCATGTCCCCTAAAGGATGACAATTCATTCAAGTACAAATAAAATTGGTCATGAAGTATTTCTGGAGTATTGTTCTTGATGTAAAAATAAAAGCATCCAATTGCTTGGAAGACAACCTGACAATGTTACCTTTTAGCACTAGTGGATAACTTAGCAGTGGTTTTGCTAGAGAGTTTGGTGCTCTTCTTGTGCTGGGTGGCAGAAGGTTCTTTCTTCATGATCTTCAGGCTCTGGAGCAGCAGGGTCTTCCTGGTCCGCCTTTGAACTGCCACTGCTGGTGCTGGGGCTGTCATCATCGGACATTTGCTTATCACTGGCCATTTGATGAAGTTACCACTTGGAAAACTGTTTTAAAGAGAAAAGAGCAGAGGGAAGAAATGTTAATCTAAGAAATCAATCAACAGCTTTTCCTTATCTTAATATCATTCCCAAATTGTATCTCTATAAAAAGTCTTCAAAAGTGTTCACATTTATTGTATGAAAATATTACTGGGGATAGGATGAATCTTACAATGCCAGCTCTCAGGGATTGTCCGAAATCACCCACTCACATTTTTCTCCATTCCTTGGATAATCTATCAATTGTCTACTTTCTCAGAAGGCATGAAAAAGATTTGCCGGGGAACTGAAGGCAAGGAGTATTAACAACATAACTGTAAATAACAGTTTCATAAACAACATTTATGAAATGTTTCATAAATAACATTTATGAAAAAATGTTACAAAGTCACTACACGTCTAAATATTCACAGACTGACATGGGTCAGAGCTACCAAATTCCCTTTCCCAGAGGAAAACATACCCTGTTAATCGCT
Source organism: Marmota flaviventris (assembly GCF_047511675.1). Taxonomy (NCBI): domain Eukaryota; kingdom Metazoa; phylum Chordata; class Mammalia; order Rodentia; family Sciuridae; genus Marmota; species Marmota flaviventris. Next base: position 33,293,223 of record NC_092499.1, on the reverse strand, counting down.
CATATGCTTATTTAAGGTGAACATTCCTCTTCTATGCATGAAAAACCTTTAAAAAGAACACTGGGAAATTTAAAACTCAACTAACAAGCTGCTCTAGCCTTTTCCACGGCCAGCAGTGAAGATTCATCCAGCCGCCATCATAGGAAAAGCAGAATCCAACCTGCACTTTCGGCAAAGCTCCCCACATCACGAAGGTTCCTTGCTCAATCTTTACATCACGGGGGACATTTTATCCAAAATTAACGAAAAGAAGGGTAAAAGCCCGAGGAAAAACAACAAAGCCCCAAGAACTGCAACAAATGTCTCTGCCCTCATAGGCCAGCGGCTGCTGCTGCCAGCGACCACGCAGCTCCGCTGCCCTTTGTGGGGAGGGCCGCCCACGGACAGCTCGGCGCCCCAGCCGCCAAGCAATAGGAGCAGCCAAAAGGACCCTCAGCTCCCGGACACCGGGTGGTGCGGAGCACAGCGTGAACGTAGCTGCCGCCGCCGCTGCCCTAACTGCCCCCCCACACGGACCCCAGCCCCACCGCCTTACCTCGCGGCGGGAATGAAGCTGCCGCCGCCACCGCCCCGGCTGAAGCCCACGCGGACACCATCCCCGCTGCCCTACTTCCTGGCGGGAACGAAGCTACCGCCGCCGCTAACACAGCCCTAGCTGCCCCCAAAGCCGACCTCACTCCCGGCAGGAACGAGGCAGAGGCAGGAACCAGGTCGCGGAAGGAACCAGGCCACGGCAGGAACCAGGCCACGGCAGGAACGAGGCCACCGAAATCACCGCCGCTGCCACCCTGGCTGCCACCACCACGCCGACGCGGACCCCGAAGCCGACCCCCACCCACCCCGCCGACCCCGAAGCCGACCCCCCGCCCACCCCGCCGACCCCGAAGCCGACCCCCCGCCCACCCCGCCGACCCCGAAGCCGACCCCCCGCCGACCCCGCCCCCCGCCGACCCCGCCCCCCGCCGACCCCGCCCCCCGCCGACCCCGCCCCCCGCCGACCCCGCCCCCCGCCGACCCCGCCCCCCGCCGACCCCGCCCCCCGCCGACCCCGCCCCCCGCCGACCCCGCCCCCCGCCGACCCCGCCCCCCGCCGACCCCGCCCCCCGCCGACCCCGCCCCCCGCCGACCCCGCCCCCCGCCGACCCCGCCCCCCGCCGACCCCGCCCCCCGCCGACCCCGCCCCCCGCCGACCCCCCCCCCCGCCGACCCCCCCCTCCCGCGGACGCCGACCCCCCCCCACGCCGACCCCCCCCACGCCGACCCCCCCCCGCCGACCCCCGCCGACGCCCCCCTCCCGCCGCTGCCTTACCTCGCGGGAATAACAAAGCGGCCTCCGCCGGGAACGAGGCCGAGGCTGCCACCCCCACGCCGACCCCCACGCCCCTGCTGCCTTACCTCGAAGCAGCTGGGGATGTGGCTCAAGTGGTAGTGTGCTCGCCTAGAAAGCGTGCGGCCTAGGTTCGATCCCAGCACCACATACAAAGATGTTGTGTCCGCCGAAAAAACTAAAAAATAAATACTAAAATTATCTCTTAAAAAAAAAAAAAGAATGAAGCGGCTGCAGCCAGGTACGAGGCCGAGGCCGCCACCCTGGCTACCACGCCCACGCCGAGCCCCCCCCCGCCGACCTCCCCCCCCGCCGAGCCCCCCCCCGCCGACCTCCCCCCCGCCGACCTCCCCCCACTCCCGCCGACCCCGCCCCCCGCCGACCCCCCTCCCGCCGACCCCGACGCCGACCCCCACCACCCCAAGCCGACCCCCCCCTCGCTGCTGCCTTACCTCGCGGGAATAACGAAGGGCCGCGGCCCGGAACGAGGCCAAGGCCGGCACCCTGGCTGCCCCCCCCAGCCGACCCCCCCCCCCACGCCTTACCTCGCGGTAATAACAAAGCGGCCACGGCCGGGAACGAGGCCGAGGCCGCCACCCTGCCACCCCCCCGCCGACCACCCCCCCGCCGACCCCCCTCCCGCCGACGCCGACCCCCCCCCCGCGCCGCTGCCTTACCTCGCGGGAATAACGAAGCGGCCGCGGCCGGGAATGAGGCCGAGGCCACCACCCTGACTGCCACCCGCACGCCGACCCCCAACCCCCCGCCTCTGCCTTACCTCGCGGAAATAACGAAGCGGCGAACGAGGGCGCGGCCGCCGGGAACGAGGCCGAGGTTGCCGCAACCACCCTGGCTGCCGAACCCCCCCCCCACGCCGCTGCCTTACCTCGCGGGAATAACGAAGGGCCGCAGCCGGGAACGAGGCCGAGGCCGCCACCCTGACTGCCACCCACACGCCGACCCTAAACCCCCGCCTCTGCCTTACCTCTAGGAAATAACAAAGCGGCGAACGAGGGCGCGGAGAACGAGGGCGCCGAGAACGAGGGCGCCGAGAACGAGGGCGCCGAGAACGAGGGCGCCGCGGCCGGGAACGAGGCCGAGGCTGCCGCAGCCACCCTGGCTGCCACCCCCACGCCGACGCCGACCTGCCCCCCGCCGACCCCAACGCCGACCCCCCCCCCGCCGACGCCAACCCCCCACCACCCCAAGCCGACCCCCCCCACCCCAAGCCGACCGCCCCCCGCCGACCCCCCCCCCCCCCCGCCGCTGCCTTACCTCACCTCGCGGGAATAACGAAGCGGCCACGGCCGGGATCGAGGCCGAGACCCTGGCTGCCACCCTGACTGCCACCCCACGCCGACACCCCCCCGCCGACCCCCTCCCGCCGACGCCGACCCCGACGCCGACCCCCCCTGCCGCTGCCTTACCTCGCAGGAATAACGAAGCGGCCGCGGCCGGGAACGAGGCCGAGGCCGCCACCCTGGCTGCCATCCCCACGCCGACCCCGACGCCGACCCGCCCCCCGCCGACCCCGCCCCCAGCCGACGCCGACGGCAACGCCGACCCCCACCCCACCAAGCCGACCCCCCCGCCCCCCGCCCCCCCCCGCGTGGCTTGGTGGATGGAGCCCAGGAATCATGGGCTAGGCGAGCGCTGACCCGCGCCCAGGCCCATCCAAGTTCACGAGCATCCAGCACCTAGCACTTGCTCCTGACCACACTGCCCAGGGTCCTCGACACAGGAGCTGACCACTGTGTTGCTGTCGCTGATTTTTTTGCTTTTTCTTGGTCCTGGGATCCAGCCCAGGGCCGCGTGCACTGAGCCACCCCGGTCCCCATGCCCACTCCATCTGCTAGCCAGTCTCCTGCCACAGGAGGGAGACCCAAGTTAACCAGCTGCAAGGACGAAGGCTAATTTGGGCTCACAGGTTCCTGGACTTGGTCCAGGGTCCCCAGGCCTCCTGTTTGAGCCTGCGGGACAGCACCATGGCAGAGCCCCCTTTTGTCACACCTCATGCTCCCGCCAGGGCCACTATGCCCTTTGAAAGCACATCCCCAAGGACAGTCCTCTCACTAGCACCAACTCCCAGTAGTGCCCCAGAACGGCCACCGAGCCCTTAGGACATGGGCCTCTGGGGGCTTCTAAGATCCATGCTGGCTGGGCACAGTGGTATGGCTTGTCATCCCAGTGGCTCTGGAGGCTGAGGCTGGAGGATCGCAAATTGGAGGCCAGCCTCAGCAACATCGAGGCCCTAAGCAACTCAGGGAGACCCTGTCTCTAAATAAAATCCAAAACAGGGCTGGGGATGGGACTCAGGGGTCGAGGGCCCCTGGGTTCAATTCTGACCCCGTTTTCCCGAGTCTCCGCAGCACCTTCCTCACTCTCAGTGAAGACTGAAACGCTCCTTTCGCTCAGTGACAGCGGCCTCCCAATGAGGCTGCTAATGAGTCCTCAGGGAAGCTTCGTGTGCTAATCACACACGGCATACAGCTTAGCGGGCGGGAGCCCGTCCCCAGCCCACGGCTGAAGCCTGGTCCCCCCCTTTCCCTCTCTCATTAACTAATAAACTGTTTGCTTTATCTGATGTCAAAACCGCCTCCTGAGAACCAGTCATTGGGAAAAACACTCAGAGACGTGTGCATCCAGCAGGCACAGCTGTGGACCTGCAGGGTCCGGAGGAGCAAGGACGGGGGGTTCACTCAGCCATGCCTTCCTGACCCTGAGCCTCAGTTTCCCCATCTATGCAATGGGAGGGTTGGACGGGGTCATGGAGTAGTAAAGTTTTACTTAGGGGGCTGGGGTGGAGGTCAGCAGTAGAGGCTCGCCTAGCACGTGTGAGGCCCTGGGTTCGATTCTCAGCACCGCATGTAAATAAACAAGTAAGATAAAGGTTTGTGTCCATCGACAACTAAACATAAATTATTTAAAATAATTAGAATATATAAAGGCTCATCAGCAACTAACTCTATATAAAAACATCAAATAGTAGCCTCCATCAGTTTGCTCTGTGGGTGTAATAAGCTCCAGCACAGTCATGAGCAAACATATGGTGCTCAATCATTGTCAAATCTTCTACCATCCTTTCCCAGAGGGGTCCAGCACAGTCCACAAATCCATATCAATCAGGAGACGGGCATGTCGGCTCATGGCTGTCATCCCAGCAGCTCGGGAGGATGAGACAGGAGGATCAAAAGTTGGAGGCCAGCCTCAGCAACTGATTGAGGCCCTGAGCAACTCAGCGAGACCCTGTCTGTAAATAAAATGCAAAATAGGGCTGGGGACGGGGCTCCGTGGTCGAGGGCCCCTGAGTTCAATCCCTGGTGCCAATATATATATAAATCCATGAACCAGGAAGAGATGCCAACCCACGAGAGCCCTGACCTTGAGTCTTCACCCACCTTCAGCACCATCTACCTGTGACACTATAGCTCCTCACAGGTGGCCTCTGTCCCTCCAACCTTTGGTTCTGGATTCAGACGCATGGCTCCCATTGTCCAGTTGAATGAAGGGCTTCACTGTGAATGAGGACAACATGCCCCTCCCGGCCTCACCCTCCAGAGGTGACCAGTGTTTCCACACATTCTCTGGCACCTTGGTCGTCACCATGGGAGACAGGAGGAGGAGGGACACATGGGCAAGGTGCTCTCAGCTGAAACTCGGCCTGAATGTCAGCTGACACCAGATATTGATTTGGGGGAGACATTTGTTACACGGCAATAGTTAACTGATACATCGAATGCTAAGCCGGGCACGTGAAGCTGTTTTAGATCTCTCTTTGGCTCTGACAAAGAAATAGCTTAAAAAAATAAACATTTGGATGGAGAGCAGATAGTGCTCAGAGGGAAACAGGAATGATCAATAAACAAATAAAAGCTCATCCTTTTTTGTACCATCAAGGAATTTAAATCACTCATAAAATTCTAATTTCCATCTACCAAACCAGTAAAGATAAACACACACATATGGCGATATTGTGTGTTGGCAAGAGTGGTAGAAACAAAATCTCGTCCCCAGCTGGTGGGTGTGCAGACTGATACAATGCTTTGCAAATGTGGTAGCATCTACCAAATTGGTAATGGGCATGTGCCATGACCCAGTAATTCTACTTCTAGAGAAACTCCCGCCTCTGCACCTCTATTAGTCAGCTTTGCATTACTGTAATGGATTACCTGAGAAAATTGACTTATAAAGAAAAAAGGTTTATTTGGGCCCATGGTACTGGAGGGCCCAGGCCAAGATGGAATGGCTTCCTGGTTACATCATGAGTTCAAAAGCAAAGAGAGAGGATAGACAGGGTCCCACAGTCCCTTTTTAAAAAATTATTTTCTTTTAATTGTAGTTGGATGCAATACCTTTAATTAATTAATCTATTTTTATGTGGTGCTGAGGATTGAACCCAGGGCCTCACATGGGCTAGGCGAGCACTCTACCACTGAGCCCCAGCCCCAACCCTATAAAATAACTTTATGGGAAAATTCTCTTAGAAATTATTTTCTTGCTGGGCACGGGGGGTGCACACCTGTCACCCCAGCAACTCGGGAGGCTGAGGCAGGAGGATTGAAAGCTCAGCGACTTAGCGAGGCTCTGTCTCAAAATTGAAAAAAATAAATTAAAAGGGGCTGGGGAGGTGGCCGTGACATGAGAGCATTTTTTCTTAGGAAAATAATTTTTCTTTTTCTTTTATTTCTTGGTACCAGGGATTGAACCCAGGGGTGCTTAAGCACGGAGCCCCATCCCCAGCCCTTTTTAGATTTTATTTAGAGACAGGGTCTCGCTGAGTTGCCTCAGCGCCTCACTAAGTGGCTGAGGCTGGCTTTGAACTTGGGATCCTCCTGCCTCAGCCTCCGGGCCACTGGGATGACAGATGAGCGTCACCTGATGAAATATTTTTTTCTTATAAAAACTTTGGGGCTGGGGCTGTGACTCAGAGGCAGAGTGCTTGCCTCACAGGTGTGAGGCACTTGGCCTGGCCTCGAGGCTGGGCTGCTGACCAGGCCTCCCTGCCTCCTCAGGCACGAGGCACATCCTGGGCCGGCCCTGTGCCAGGTCACGGAGGGAACCTCCCGCCTGGAGGGGACGTGGGATGGCGAGTGCAGGCGGGTGGAGGGGCAGCCCTGCTGCCCAGGAGTCTGAGCGGGGCCCCTTCCCTGGGAGGCCCCTGTGACCCCAGCAGTTCCACTCCCCACCCCCACCCGGGAGTGGGCAGGAGGCAGGGCTGGTCCCTCAGACCCTCCAGCCTGGCTGCTTGGCCTGGGCGCTTGCCCACTCTGACCCTCAGTCTTCTCCTCTGTGAAATGGGCCCGGGGAGGCGGTAGGGCAGCACTCAGCCCGGGGACAGACCCAGCCCAGGAGGAGGACGGTGGCACCCCAGCTGCTGTTCTGAAGGAGGCCGTGGGGAAGCCAGAGAGGGCTCCCGGGACTGGCTGCCAGGTGGGCGCCAGGTGAGGACACCGTCTTTCCGCCAGATGTCCATGGTCACTTCTGCTCACCGTGACCACCACGTGGTCACCTGTTGACGTCTAGCGGCAAAGAGGGTGGGGAACCAGGTGTCCTGGGGATCTTGGCTCAGCTCCAAGGCAGGTGGAGCTCAGACCCTTGGGAAGAAATGGGGATGGACCTCAGGGACAGTGGGCAGCAGAGGCCCCTTGGCCAGGCGGGGAGCAGGAGGGCCCAGGAGCTGCCGAGGGTCAGGGGCGAGGAGGGCAGCGTGGCCGGGGGTGTCCAGGCCATGGAGATCAGCAGGGGCCAAGCAGGCGGGGGCCATAGCAAGGGGACATGCTCAGTTGACATTGGATGACGTGGTGGCAGAAGGGCAGGCCCGTCCCCCCGCGCAGAGCCGCTGGCTCCTGTCCCCAGCTGGGTTCCCTAAGGAAGGGTACCCTGGCCACAGTGGCCTGGGCTCGGGCAACAGGACGCGGGCAGCCCCGCAGTGACCACAGCCCTCGTGAGAACAACCACAGAACTTTATTGACCACACCAGGAGCCGGGCTCCGCGACATCCAGGTCGTCAGTGTGAGCTCAAGTAACAGGCAAGGCACAAAGGTCTCAGTCCCCAGCTGCAGAGCAGTCAGTGCTGTTCCCAGCCCCACGGTGGGCCTCAGAGGCTGAGCACTCAGCAGACACGTGGCGTGCAGGTGTGGCTGGCTCCAGGCGCACGGTGCACAGCCTGGATCCAGGGCCTGCCCTCCCTGGCCCCAGACCTGGAGGGGGCACTGGGCACAGCGGGGTCTGAGCTGTCCTCTGGTGGAGTCCCCTCCTGGAGGGCAGGTCCTGGGTGGCCGCCCAGCCTCCTCGAGGCCAGGGTGGGCTCGGGGCCTCCAGGAGGCTGCCCGGCGGCAGTGCGGGGCGGGGGAGGGGATCTCAGGCAGGAGGGGACACCGTGGCGGGGGGACACTGCAGCTGGGGGACACCGCAGCTGTGTCTGGCTCGGGTGGGCCGAGGTATTGAGCGTGGCACAGGAGCGGCAGGGACGCTGGGTCTCTGTGCTAAAGGGACAGCAGAAGGCCCCATGGGGGCTCAAGGACACTCCAGGGACGGGCTCAGGCTGTCCTGGGGGGCAGAGGTCACGCGGAACCAGGAGTTTCTACAAAGACGCAGAGCCACTGTCACAGTGGCCCCCGGAGGGGACGGAGCCGCCCCGGGTGCTTGGCTCTGGGCTCAGGCGTCCAACTGGCTCGGCTCCTGGTCGTGGCTGGGGACAGTTCCTGAGGTGGGCGGGGCTGGCCCAGGACACTGCTGTCCCCAGCCTGTCGTAGCAACAGCCACAGGGAGAGTCTTCACGGGGAGGAGACACACAGGCCAGGCGCCCCACAAGCCCCAGCGTCACCAGAGAGCCCTTCCCTGAGACCACGAGGGTGACACGCGGGTGACTCGCCTTGCCACGGCCCAAGGTTCTGAGGACGCAGCGCTTTTTAGCGGCAAGGAATACAAACACGAGGGTGTACGGGCTCCTGGTGGCCGCACGGCTCGAAGGAGGAGGGACACAGCACACTGACCGCGGGCTCCTACCCACGGGGCGCTCAGGAGCTAGTGGGAGGCATAGGCTGGGCTCCAGAGCACCAAGCGGGGGCTGCCTCTGCGACCAGGAGGCAAGGCATTGAAGGAGGCCGGAGAGGAGGCCGCTGGATCTAGGGAGGAGGGAGAGAGAGAGTGAGCAAGGGACCCTCTGGGGGAGTAGACGTGTCTTCAACCCTCTTAAGCCAAAAGAAGCATTTATGAAGTGCCTGCTGTATGCCTAGGACACTTTCCTGATGAGGCCTGAGGCCTCCAGGAGGCAGCAAAGGGAGATCCTCAGGGGTATGATGTGGAGAGGGCGGTCGTTGAGATTGTGCAGTGCCCAACCTGTGCAGCTGTGCAGGGTGCCCCTGTGTCTCCTGTTCCTACTCAGGGGCTCACCCCCTGTAAAGGGAGCCCCTGGGTTATTTCCCCACTAACCCTCTGGGGTGTGGACAGGCTTCCAGGGGTCCCTGGGTTTTTGGAAGAGGATGTACTTCTGTAGACAGAAGCACTCTTCCAGGTGGGAAGAGGTGAGAGCCCACCGCAGGTATGGCTGTAAGGGAAGTGTGTCATCGAGAGCTCGGTGGCTCTCCTAGGTCCCGCGTCACAGGTGAGAGGCGTGGCAGGGCAGGGGCTGTGATTCCAGGGGCCAGGACATGTGTGGCATCTTACTTCCAAGGAAAATGCTTCTCTCTATGAAACTCTGCCCTTGTTCAAAAAGTCCACTCCCCAGCCTCCACCCGCGGCTGCCCAGGGCCAAGCCTGGATGGGGGCCCCTGGGCGGCGAAGGGGAGCCTGGACCCAGAAAGGGCTGCCGTGAACAGCTGCACAGGATGGGCACTGCAACCCCGTTAGATGGTGCTCCCAAAAGGATGTGCCTCTGGAGGCCTGTGGGGTCACCAGGCCTGTAGGGCCACCAGGTCTCAGGTCCCTCGGAGACGGAGGAGTTGTCAAAGGAATAGGCTTTGCCCTTTCTCCCTCTGGGGGACCCCTCAGGACTGCCTGGACCCCCCGCCTGACTTGGGTCCCACGAGGCAGTCCCAGAGTGGACACCTGGGCCAGCATGGGCAGGAGCCCGGGGCTGTCCCCCCACACCCCCACAGCCCGGCCCCGGGGCTCAGGGACCCCCCAGTCTGCCCATGGCGGGGACTACTCACAGTGGGGACTGTGCCCAGGGCTGGCTCGGGGCGTGAGGACCACGGGGCCAGTGAGCTCCTGGGGCCCATAGACCGTGTGGTAGGCTGCGAGGGCAGGCGGGTCAGCGTGGTCAGTACGGTCAGCAAGGGTAGGGCAGGCGGCACCCCCGCGACACCCCACGGCACCCCCCGGCTCACCTATGACGGTGACGGCCGTCCCGGCCAGCAGGGTGAAGAGCGAGAAGAACAGGGCCTGGTAGGAGTCCAGGAGGTGCTGGAAGAGACCGGCCCCGTCTGCGCGGGGACACCATCAGCAAGACCAGGCCAGGGCCACCCCAGGCCCCCGCCAGCCCCGCCCATCTGGAGGGTGGCCTGCCAGTGTCTGCCGGCCCCAGGATGCCCAGCAGGGCCACCAGGGCAGGGGACCCGCTCAGAGTCCACCCTGCGTCCCCTCTAGGTGGGAGGTTTCCCGTGGTGACCTGGCCCAGGGCCGGCCCAGGACGCACCTCGTGGCTGAGGAGGCAGGGAGGCAAGGAGGCCAGGAGTCCAGCCTCTAGGCCCGGCCAGCTGGGGAGACCCGTGGGAAGCCGAGCCATCGTCACGCTGCCCATGACAGGCGGCTCTGGCAATGGTGTCCGGGGACAAGAGGGTCGAGGGGTTTGGGAGCCAGAAATGGCTCAGGAGGGCGGGTCCCAGGAGGGGAGGACGCTGGCCAGGGCCCCCCGGGAGGAGGATGCTGTGGCCGGAGTGGGGGCCGTGGGGGGTCACAGGTGGACAAGAAGCCAGGGCCTGTGGGGTCCCATGGCCACTTCGGGGACCCAGGCCCACCAAGGGCCTCAGCGGGCCCAGGAACCTAGTGACCCCGACTCTGGATAAAACACTGGGGGGGGGGGGTCGCAGGGGCCGGAGTTCAGTCCTCGGTACCCAAAAAAGGTGACTGTCACCTCGAGGGACACCCTGCACTTAGGACCCTCCAAGTCTGCATCTGACCACAGGTTTCCACTGACCCCCGAGACCACGCTGGCCATCCCTGCCCCTGCCCCCCAGGTCCCTCCCGTGACGTCCCGTCCCGACACTCACAAGGACCAGCCCCACAGTGATCCAGCACCAGGGCCACCGTCACCGGGATGGTGAGGGCCTGGTTAGTGGCAGGGCTGGAGAAGGTCAGGGCGGTGGACAGAGGGCCCTGGCTGCCCGCCCTGGGATCCGAGACGCCGACCGTGTAGGTGATGAAACTGGGCAGCCCCAGGGACTTCTCCTTCGCGAAGGCCACCACAGCGGGGGACCCGGACCTGACCTGGGAGAGACGTCAGGCTGCAGGGACGCTCCACAGAGCCACTGGCCGGGGGACCCAGCACATGGACAGACAAACCAACCAACAAACGAGTAATACATAAAATTTTTTAAAAACTCTGCAAAACCAAGCCAGGTGCAGTGGCCCACGCCTGTCCTCCCAGCAGCTCGGGAGGCTGAGGCAGGAGGATCGCAAGGTGGAGGCCAGCCTCAGCAGCTTAGTGAGGCCCTGAGCAACTCAGCGAGACCCTGTCTCTAAATAAAATATAAAAAGGGCTGGGGACGGTCACCACCCGGGTAGTCAACGTGAAGTCCGACTGTGGTCCCTGCGTCCGCCCCGACCCCTCTGCTCACCTCCAAGCTGTCCTGGATCTCCGCGGCCCCAAAGACCTTGACCTCGCGGCTGGACAGGTGGTTGCTCAGGAGGATCTCGGTCTGGTCAGCGTAGAGCCCAGGGCTGAAGGGCACCTCGGCCCCCACCTGCTCCACAGACGTCTGGCCCCCGGCCACCGAGGCTGTGACCACCAGGGGTGTCCTCCTCGAGCTCAAGTGCCTCAGCTGCCCGTCGGTCAGCCTATGCATGGTGACCGAGCAGAGGTACTGGCCTGCGGAGACAGGGGTGTCCTGCTTGTCCCTGTCCCCTACCTGCGCTGACACCCCACCCTGTCCCTGACTCTCCTGACCCTGCACCGTCCTGCGGGTGCGGCGGTGGCTGAAGGCCAGCCTCCTGTGGGCCCAGAAGCGACAGAGGCCTGGCCCTGGTGGCACCGCACAGGACGGACTCCCAGGAGGGCCCTGGGCCAGGCTGGACAGTGGTGAGCCAGGCCATGACCACCGGGCAGCCCAAGGCGGTGGGCAGAGCCCCTCAGCCCTGGCTCACCCAGTGTGACGTCGAAGTCCGGCTCGGCCGAGAACACGTCTGTCACTGGGAGGTTGAAGACGTCTTGCTGGAACCGAAGATGGCAGCTGAGGAGGGCCTCGGGCCCCAGAGCCGGGATGGCCGCCCTCTGGGCAGCGGAGCACTCGCCTGCAGACGGGCAGAGTCAGGAGGCCTGGCCAGCGGCCACCACACCCGGCCACCCAAGGCAAGGGACAGGTGGGCCCCAGGGAGGCGAAGGTGTCGGCCAGGAGCAGAGTGTCCCCTGGGTGGGAACAGCTGGCCAGGCGCAGCTTGGAGGCAGAGCACCTGCCCAGCCGTGGGGTCCTAGGCTCTGGGTGGCCTCTGGGTTCAGGGACACTGGGATCCACCTCCCCACGGCATGGACCTCTCAGGTTAGAGCTTCTGTCTCCCACGGTGACGGTCACTCTGGAGGCTGTGGCCTCCTGGAAGCTGGCCTGGGCCGTGTGGACACGCCGGGCCACGATCCTCTGGGGGACACTGACCACGATCTGTGGAGGGCGAGGCAGCTGGTGAAGAGCCGCCCGCTGGCCATCCATGCTGGGCCCCCCGTGACCCCTCCTGAGCCTGCTGCCTGCGGACACCTGGCCCCAGGTGACAACAGGACCAAGGCCTGTCCACCCGGCCAGCACAGTGTACACTCAGTCCGCTGGACCTCATGACCCGGCCTGCGCCCCTCTCGACCTCATGGCACCTGTGACACCCAGATGACACACCAGTCAGGAGCTCCTGACCTGACCTCGCAGCAAAGAGGACCCACTTTAGTCTCCTGTCCTTTACTCGGAGTCATCAACCCCCACTGCAGGCCACAGGCAGAGGCCACACTGACCCCAGAGCCCAGGCACTGCCTCCTTCCAGGTCCCCAGGGGCCAGCTGGACAGGGCTGACCACCACAGCCCCGGACAGCACTCCTGGCCCTGGCTCCGCCCCAGTCCGTGTCCCACTTGATGCCTGTGGCTGGGCCTCGTCCCCAGCCCTGCGCCCAGCCCGTGTCCCGCCCACCCTCGGGGACACAGGAGGCCCCAGGTTTCCTGGCAGCCCCACGTGGAGGTGCGACCCCACCTGGACCCCGTGACCCCCACTGTGATGCCCACCCCCTGCCCCGGCTCCCCTCAGGAAGGGCCGTGGGCACCTGGTCAGCCACGTGGACAGGGTCACCCCAGCCCTGCTCCCTGAGGCCACCTGCGCTCAGCCGCGGGACCAGCTGCCCAGACCTCACGCCTCCAGGATCTGACCAGAGACCGGCCAGGCCCAGGACGTGCAGCCCTCCTTCCAGCAGCCACCCAGGGCCCTGCGCCCCGGGACCTGCCTGCTGGGCCCTTCCAGGAGGCAGGACACGCCCAGTCCTTGGCCACCCAGGCATGGCACTAATGTGCCACCGGGGTCCACGCTGACCTGTCCTCAGCCGGACAGAAACACGGAGCCAAAGGGTTGCTGCCTCTAGAAGGCTCTGAAGGAGACCTTGTGGCTTCACTCTGTTGGTGACGTCACATCATTGAGCTTCCCTTGGTGGCCTCGGTGACTCAGGCGGCCTCGGTGGCCTGCGTGTCTTTCTAAGATTCCCCTGAGAGGAGCGGCCTCTGGGGAGGAGGCCCGGGGGTCTTGTCCCCCCTGAACAGCACAGCATGGTCACAGGGCACACAGTGCTTCCCTGCTGTCACCAGCCACCCGGGGACGACTCAGAGTGGACGCAGGGCCGCACAGGCCACAGGTCACACTGTGCTGTAGCACGTGAGGGACCTGACTGAGCACCTGCAGGTTTGGGGACCCAGGTCCTGGCCGACCCCTGGACACACGGTACTGGTTTAAAGGACAGGCGTTCCCAGCCACAGGCCAGGGCGCCGCTGCCCGCGGAGGGTGGGCCAGGCCCGGCGCCCACTGCCCTACCTCCTTTTAGGTCCTCAGGTGCCCGGGGACCTCGTAGTGCACCGTCACGGACCCCGCGTCCGGGGCCACGGCCACCCCCGTCTTGGGGTCGACCTGGAGGATGCTGTCGGCTGAAGAGCTCCAGGTTCCTGGGGCACCTGGGAGGAGAGGCCCCATGTCACCCATCCCCCCAACAGAGGACCGGCCGCCCATGACCTCTTCCTGACCCCTGCCCACGAGGGGCCTTCTGGTTCAGCCTCCCTGCCCGCCTCCGTGGCCACGTCCTGGTGGCCCCTTCTGGCGCACCTGCTCTGTGGACTGTGGCTGCCCAGCAGACCGTCCCCAGGGGTGCCGTCACCAGGGGAACTGTCCCCAGGGCCACCCTCCCCAGGTGCCCACTAGGGAGTGGCCCTGCTACCCAGGCAGGTCATCTCCAAAGCCAACATGGCCTATGTGGCCCTCTGGTGGCCTTCCTGACCCCTTCAGGGCACCCCAGGGTCCCCCTCCCACCCTGGCAGGCGCGGTGACCCGAGACCGCCCTGGTTGGCTCTCTCACCCTTGGGGCCCATGAGCACAGTGGCCAGGCAGAGGACATCCCCGACCACCACGGTGCCGGGCAGCTCTGGAGCGATGGCCGGCAGGACGGGCAGCGGGACGTAGTTGGAGAGGCCGGGGTGCTCGGGGTCCCACACGCGCAGCAGCGTCAGGCCCACGCTGACCGTGCGCAGTACGCAGGTGTTGTTGGTGGTGCCCTTGGTGACCTGCACGAAGTCCTCTCTGGGGACAGGGAGGCGCTCAGCTGGAGGGAGTCCCAGGGCCTCGCAGGCCTCCTCGCGCCTTGCAGGACAGAGGCCACAGCCCCTGGCCACCCAGGGCCAGCACCGCCACCCCACACCCAGAAGGGAAACCGCGGCCAGGAGGAGAGTGACCCCCAGAGGAGGCCTCTGCTGTGGGACAGCCTCGCCACGTCCCCTCTGTGCACCGGTGACACTGTGCCTGCCACGTGGCGTGACGGGCGCGCTAAACGGCTGGCGCTTAGAGAGCAGCTGGTGCCCGTGTCTCCTAAGGCCCCACTCTGCCAGCTCGGCCACCGGCCGTGGGAAGCCCAGGCTGCAGTGGTCACCACCGGCAGGATGCTCCCTCTGCTCCCCCAGACCCTGGAGACGGTCTGCTCCCTCCGCCAGGCAACGTGGCCCCTCCCTGGGAAACCACGAGTGACCCCAAAATAAAAACAGATTTGAATTGGACAGCACTGGGTCCTGTTGGTGGCTGAGCCCAAGTCCCCACCTGTCGCCACACCGGGTGGAACCAGGGGCACCCCGGGTGGGGCTGTGACAACAGTGTCACCCACACCCTACCTGTTGGTGGCAAAGCTGAGGACCGAACTGTGCACGTGGAAGACGTCTCCAAAGTGGTCGTGGAAGTGGACGGTGAAGGTCACGGTCATCCCCAGAGGCAGGGCCGCCAGGGCCTCCTTGTCCTGGGTGTGCAGGACCGGGCTCATGGACATCCTCAGGTAGGAGATGGGGACACCTGGAGGACAGGGGCAATACGATGACACCCTTGAGCCGGGGACAGGCCTCCAGAGCGCCAGGCCTATGACCCAGTTCCCGCCTCCAACCGTGCAGGCCAAGTCCCCCGGGTGCCACCCAGGACACCCACATCAGGACCTGGAGAGACCAGAGTGCTGTGCTCGTTGCTTAAGCACCACCGGCTGTCACCTGGCTCTTGGGGCACGTGAGGCGGGAACAATGCCCCTTGGGTCAGAGAGGAGCCCCAGGTGACGGAGGAACCCGAGTCCCATAAATCGCAACTCAACAAATCTCTCTGGATCCCAGGCAGAAACCTCCTGGTCACAAAGCCACCCCTCCCCAGTCCAAAGTCACCGCAAAGTCCCGGGAGGCAGTGGCTGGTATAGTTAGCGCTCAGCACGTGCGTGCTGAAACAGGATGAGCACTTAGCCACTTTCATGAGCTTGAAAGTATCGTGGGGGGTCCCCGGCAAGTGCACAGTGTTTGGTCAAGGATCGACCTCGCTCTTCCCTGGGTGGCCCCCGCAGGGGCTCCACTCCCAGGGGTGGCCACGTTAGGGATCAGGCACGTCAGGCAGTGTACCCTTGGGCCGGGGGGACGGGGCACCTGCCCTGCGCCCCCGGGCTGATCCAGGCCCTCATTGGACTTGTTTCCCATCTATGAAACAAGGTGGGTGGAATCGGTGACCTCTTGGGGTCTTTGGCTCCAACGGCCACACACCTACCCAGGATTTGTCCCTGGGTGACTCTTACGTAAATCCCTACCCACGGTTTACAGCTGGAGAGTGAACACATTTTTTTTTTTTGGTACTGGGAAACTGAACCCAGAGGTGCTTAACCCGTGAGCCCCATCCCCAGCCCTTTTTGTATTTTATTTAGAGATAGGGTCTCCCTGAGTCGCTCAGGGCCTTGCTAAGTTGCTGAGGCTGGCCTCCAACTGGCGATCCTCCTGCCTCAGCCTCCTGAGCTCCCGGGATCACAGATGTGCACCGCAGGCCCCCGGCTGGGTGAACCAGTTTTACACCAGAAAGAGGAAAAACGTGCCTCTGAGCTTTAGATTTTGTTATCCAAAACAGGGCCAAGTGCCACCCACCTTCACGGCAATGATGATGGTCTGGTTGGCCCCGAAAGGCTCCTGAGCGGTCACTTTGACAGTGGACGTCCCGATCACTGAGCCGGACACCAGGAAGCCCCTCTCATCAGCATGCACGACGGGAACCTTCTCAGGCCCCTCCAGGACACAGTAGCAAAGAACCGCAGCACCGTCCCTTGGGGAAGAAAACATCTGTTTCTGCAGATGGCTGCGGGGGTGGGGGACGGCCCTGGTCGATGCCTCGAGATCGACCATCTGCCTGCAGTGCAGCGTGTGCTGTCGCCGTCTGCAGCCTCGTCAGCCACCCCCAGGAGACCTAAGCCAGAAAGCCTGTGGCTCTGAAGACAACATGGCCACGCACTCCTCAGAGTGGCCGTGGGGTCAGCGGGCAGCGGGCGACAGACCCTGAGGACGGTTGCATCAGCGACACGGTCATTTATGGGTAAAGATGGCTTCTGCAGCTAACGGTCACTGAGGTCAGGCCGCCTGGTGCGGTGGAGAGTGCGGGGCGGGGGCAGGACTGGGGCGGGGACAGGATCCAGGTGGGGACAGGTCCGAGGTGGTCTAGAGCTTCCTCCGCCTTCTCTCTGGCCTCGGTTTCGTCAGCTCTGAAAGGGGAGGCCTAGTGCCCCATCCTATTTCTGGGGCTGCTCACTGGACCCTGAGAGGGGTCACGGACACCGTCAGCAGGCACTGAGCCAGGGGACGTCCTGTGGTGTCCTGTGCCCTCTCCTCTGCGGCCAGCCCTCCAGGTGATCTGGGCCGCGGCTCCCCTCAATCTGGGGGCCAGCAGCTCTTACTTGAGCCCTGGCTTGGCCGTGTGGCCCCTTTCTTGGTGGGCTCCTGCAGGACGCCTGCTGTCACCTGATGTCACCTCGTGCCATCCACCTCTGCCTGCATTCCTGGGGCCTAGCACAGTGCTGGGCACTGAGTTACTTCCGGCTGAACACTCCCTGGGTGTGCGTTCATAAAACATGGAACTCGGCCCCCGGGCCCTTAGCAACTGCCACTTAAGCGCAAATGCTCCTTAGGAAAAGTGTCCCTGTCCCTGTGAGGGTCAGGTGGGAATCACGTCTGCTCAGAACCTTTAAAGATGCACTTTTCGGACGTTAATGTGCATGGCCACCGCCCAGGGACCTCATTACAGGGCAGCTTTGTCCTTGCGGGTCTGGGAAGGGCTGCGAGGCGCACTTGACCTGGTCCCAGGTGAGGCCGCTCTGGTTAATTCATGGTCTCCGCTTCTGAGTCATTTGAAATATTTAACAGTCCAAGTTGGAACTTGTTCCCCTTTTCAACCCCGAGCTTCCCCCGTGAGTGGGAGATGTTTCTAGGCTGCGGTAGGCGGGCGGCCCCGGAGGAGGCCAGAGATGGGCAGTGGCCGCCCAGGTCCAGCCCAGTGCCCAGAAGGCCCCGTGGTGTCCAGATGGGCATGGGGGGGCAGCTCCCAGCCCTGCTGTGAACAGGAGCCGGGACACGTACCTGTTTGTCTGGAGCTTGATAAACTAGTTGGGGGACATTAATATTTGTTCTGCTTCTATCTCGGGGTTCAGCAGCCACAGCTTCTCGAAAACCTGGGAAAGAGGGTGAGCTGGGTCTCCCACGGCACGCCTGAATCCCCTTATCCACAAGTGGGGGCTGGGGGCCAGGACGAGACCAACGGCAGACTATCTGCCCCATGGCTGGGGACACGATGGGGCTGGTGGCCCAGCCCAGGAGCAGCAGCTGTCTGCACCCCGTGGGAGCTGGGCCACCCGGCTTCACCCTCGGCCTCGGCCTCGGCCCCCGTCACAGGAGACTCCATAGCAGGGAGATCAGGCCCGGCGTCCTGCTCGGGGGACCCCCGCCACTGAGACATCCTGTCCCTGTCACCATCTCAGAACAAGCCTCTCTCTCTGCTGTGGCCCATCCGGCTCCCTCCCCTCTGCCATGCTCGAGAGCTCCTGGAGGACACAGGGGCAGCAGGACTCCTAGGGAGCCCACCACCTACATTCCCTCTCCAGACCACATAGGGCAGCTGGCTCCCTGCCCTCCAGGCAGCTGGTCCTGTGTCATGAGGCCCCACCCAAGGCCTGACCCCTGACCACAAGCAGGGCCCCTGACCACCTAAGCAGGCTCCGCCCTCCCCTGAGTAGGCTCCACCCTCCCCTGAGCAGGCTCCGCCCTCCCCTGAACCAGGCCCCACCCTCCCCTGAGCAGACTCCACCCTCCCCTGAGCCAGGCTCCACCCTCCCCCTGAGCAGGCCCTGCCCTCCCCTGAGCAGGCCTCACCTTCCCATGGGCAGGCTCCGCCCTCCCCTGAGCAGGCTCCGCCCTCCCCTGAGCAGACTCCACCCTCCCCTGAGCAGGCTCCACCCTCCCCTGAGCAGGCCCCGCCCTCTCCTGAACTAGGCCCAGCTGCTGTTCCTGGAACCCACAGGCTGTTCCCGGTCACCAGGCCTTTGCTGCTCAGATCTGCAGCCAACCCTGCCACCGGCAGAGTCCCTCCATGCAGTCTGGCGACACCACCCTTGGGCTCCCCCCAGGGTGTCACACACCCCCTCTGCCCGTCCTCCCCAGGCAGGCGCAGCCCCTCAGTGCAGCGAGGGTCCCCCACACCAAGGGCCCAGGAGCTCTGGGCCAGGCCCCTGCGCTGTCTGCTGCCCTCACGGCTGTGTCCCGTCAGTACCTGGACCTGGATCTCGTCCGAGAGCTCCTTGGCAAGGCCGTGCAGCTGTCCCGCCGAGGGGTCCAGGGCCTTGACCACCACCCTCAGCCCCGTGCGGCCCTTCGCCCGGCCGAGCAGGCTCATGGCGAAGTTGTACTGCGAGGGCAGCTGGACGGACGCCTGGAAGGCAGAGAGCGGGCTCAGGGACAGGCCTGGGGGCACCCTCTTCCCCAAGGCCACTGCCCTCGGCCGGGGTCAGATCTGCTGACCCAGGGCCACACAGACGGCAGTCACCCACACAAGGCCACAGGCCACTCTGCATGGTGCCTGGGACGCGGGGTCGCTGAGCGGGGCCTGGAGCCCTGTGTGTGCGTGGGAGTGTTATGTGGGGGCTGCTGGGTTTTGTGGGGTCCCCCACAGGGCCCACTGCAGGACGTCTGTAATAAGCCACAGTGTGTCCTGCAGCGGGCCCTGTGTCCCCTGCCCTGGGACAGGCCCCCGGGGCGATGAGGCCGCCCGCCCTCCGGGAGGCAGGCTGGGCCCTACCTCGTGGTGCCGTCCGCGGAGCTCCAAGATGTCGCGCTTGGTGACCGACCAGTGGAAGGTCAGGCCTGGCACGGCGTTTGCAAAGGAGAAAGGGCTCTGGTTGTTGGTGACCCCAGTGACATAGACGGGCATCTGGGGGTGAGAGAGCCGGGCCTGTGAGCACCCACGCACCCAGGCTGGGGACCCTCCTCCTGGAGCTCTGCCTATCTGCCCATGTCCACCCCAGGCCGGACATAGGTTCTGGGAGCCATGACCAAACACCAGATAGTCCAACCACCGGGGACCGGCCTGTCCCTCCCTGCCAGGGGCTGTGCATGGCCAGGTCCATTTCTGGAAAGACCCCTGGGGCTGCAGGAGGCCTGCGGACACCCCTGGCCACTCAGCCCATGCTGCCGAGGTCCGCACCCTCCTGCTGACCCTCCCAGGCCTTGTGGGGCGTGGACACCAGCAGCCTGGCTCCTTCAGCCTGTGGGCAGGCGTAGGTGAGCCAGCCACCAGCTGGCCCCCAGCCCGACTCCAGGTGGCAGACTGGGGACACGCAGTGCTAGCCACACCCACAACCAGCTGCACAGGCCTGAGAACTGTCTGACTCGCCCTGGGGATGCTGGGGACATTGGGGACAACCCCAGGTGCATGGGAGGACACACAGGCCCCTGCACCCACGGGGCGCTTCACACGAAGGACGAGGGTACTCTTAGGTCTTGGTATTGGCAGGGGCTCTGGGAAGCAGGCCTCCTGGGTGCCAAGGACAGCAGCCCTGGCTGTGCACAGGACTCGGGGTATCCACGTCCATCGCTCACCGGCCAACCTCACAGGTGCACGGGGTAGGGGCTCCTGCTATCCAGGTGCTACCCAAGGTGGGGGATGGGCAGCCTCGCCCTCAGGGAGGAGGCCAAGTGGACCCCAAGGGGAGACGCTATGCTTGTGTTGCACGCCCACCCCACCCCAGGCCCAGAACCGAGCCTAAGCTGGGCACCATGGACACGTGGCTCTGGCCCAGGGAAGTGCCCTCACAATGGCTTCGTCAGAACCAGAACACGGAGCCCCATCCCGACTGGTCCTCACCTGGGTGCCCGTCCTCATGCGCGTGATGGGTGCGCGGATCCTCACCGCCCGCAGCTGCACCACCTCTAGCTCCACCAGGTCCTGGGAAGAGACTGGGCTCAGGCTGCGGGCCCTTCAAAGTCCCCATCTGGCCCCTGAGCCTCGAGGCCTAGCGGCCCAGCTGACCCATGTTACCACGGCAGTCTTGCTGGGGCCTGTTCTCTCAGCAGGTGGCCCTCGCAGGACAGGTCTCTAGGTCCACTCAACCCCAAATCCAGCTCGTCCTTCTCCCTGACTCAGGACACAGGGAGGCACACAGGAGCCACAGGGTGCGGTGAGAACAGACTGCACATACTCCCACATTCTCATCTCCATGCTTCTGTTGATCTGACCAAATGCCCACTTCAGTGGCCTGCTGACCTGCGCAGCTGACCTGGGCTGTGCTCAGGCTACTAACCCCTCCAGGCCTGCTGACAGGCTCAAGGGGACCCTGTGCCTCCTGACTGCTGTCAATCCTTGGCACTCAGCTGGTCCTGAAAAGCACTCACTCTCCCACCTGCCCCGGGTCCTCCTTCTCTGGTCCATTTCCACTAAGAGGCCTGGGCCACCCAGCAGGACCACCCAGCAGGTTGGGGTGCTGATTCTGAGCTGGGGTTGGACAGCTGGTCCTGGATGCTTTGACCAGACACAGCTCGACATGGACGTGGGTCCAGGGGGCAAGGGGGCCAGCAAGGCCAGGCCACAGGGAAGAAGGGCAGAGGGGAGGGGACAGGGCTGTCGTCCTCTGCCTGGCCCCAGAGAGGAGGAGCCGGGTCCCCCCCAGAGAGAGAAGCCAGCAAGGCACCCGGGGCCTCTGGACCCCGTGGAAGTTTCCGGGCGCTCAGGGCTGCCCTGCGTCTGCTGGCACGGAAGAGGGTCATGGCGTCCCCTGGTGCTCACAAAGCCTCTGTGGTCACCCGGATGCTTGGAAGCCCGCACTGAAGCTGCGGGCGGAGGAGTCCATCAGTGGACTCATGGTTGGATCAAAGTCCGCCTGGGAAGCAGGATCACACGCCCTGAGCTCAGAGGGCTCGGGCTGCTCGGAGGGGACCCGCTTCTGGGCGAGGGACGCCGGCTGAGATCTGAAGAGGCCCTCCTCCCTGGTGGCCCTGCGTGCCCACGGGGCTGTCCCCAGCCCCCAGCACTCAGTGTGGCTGGCAGCGGGACCCCAACCTGCACCTGAGGGCCTGGGTCACCACGGCCGAAGGATGCCAGGGGCACCCAAGGCCTCTGGGGTACCCCTGAGCCTCTCACAGCCATGGAGATGACCCGGCCTCCACTCCAGGAGATGGAGGTGCCCGACCCCCGGGAAAGGCAGCGGACCTCGGATGCTGACCCCCGGCCTGGAGCCCCGCATGCAGGCGGGGCAGGAGGCCCGCCCAGCAGGGACAGCTGTCTGGTGACCAGGAGGAGCAATCAGGCCTGTCCCCCCAGCAGAGGCTTGGGGACACCTGACTGTGGCAGGTGGCTCACGGTCCCTCCTGGAGGTGCCACCCCTGACTGATTCTCAATCTGCCACACTTAGGGCACGACCCTGAGCGCACGCACACTGTCACCCACACAGTGTCCCCTCCTCTGTCCCTGGCACATAATCAAACCCCACTGGGAATGAGCCAGCAAGACCAAGAGCCTGGCCACGTCCCAGACCTGCCACACGAGGACAGGGCCACTGGCTGGTCACTCCAGGGGCTCTCTGCAAATGGGAGCCAGAGGCACAGAGCTGAGGACCGAGGAGAGGACCGCACAGCGTCCACCCACTGGGGGCACGGGGTGGGGTGGTGGCCTGGCCCGCCACAGGAGACCTGGGAGCCTCGGCCTGCAGGAGGCACCCGGGGATGGGGCCCACATGGGCAGTTTGTCCCAGGAGGGGACACATAGGGACAGCAGGTTCAGGGGCAGGTCCCCAGGAGTGCCTGGCACCGCTGGCCACACAGGGCTGCCTGGACCCAGGGCACCAACCCGCAGGGCTCCCCACCCCAGGCGTGGCCGGTGCCGGCCACCACGGGCTCAGGGATACCTGGGAGACCACGATTACCTTGCCGGTGTCCGCGTCCGCCGCTTGCACGACGCCCGACACGGTGCCGCTGCCCACGGCCAGGCCACGGACCAGCCCTGTGCTGCCCACGGTGGCCACGCTGGCATTGCTGACGGAGAAGAGGATGTGGGACTGCGGCTGGGGACCGCCCTCAGAGGTGACCTGCGGGGCAGACGCGTGGCTTCGTGGGCACCTGCACACGCGTCAGGAACGTCCACCCTCGGGCCAGCAGAGGCCACAGGCGGGCTTGTCCTGAGGCGGGGCGGTGGCCTCCTCGCTGGGACCCGCTGGGGACATGAGTGGGAGGGACAGGCCTCGGCTCCTACCTGCATCGTGGCCCCGATGATCAGCGTCACCCTCCTGGGAATCAGCCTGAATGGGGGGAAGACCTGAGGGGACGGGAGAGGACGGGTGAGCCTCAGTCACGTGGGTCA
Organism: Marmota flaviventris; assembly: GCF_047511675.1. Lineage (NCBI taxonomy): Eukaryota > Metazoa > Chordata > Mammalia > Rodentia > Sciuridae > Marmota > Marmota flaviventris. The sequence goes on along the minus strand of NC_092499.1, from coordinate 33,270,341 downwards.
CATGGGGCACAGCGCCCACGCCTCAGGAGCTGGTGGGCAGAGGTCGGGCGGCGATGATGGACAGTGGACCGGTAGCCATGGGTGACCGTGGGGGCCTTGGTAGGGCACGCGTTCTCTGGCCCAGGACAGAACCACAGAGCCCAAGGCGGGTCCTGTGATGGGGACACAGCCCTTGGGGGCTCACACACGTCACCGTCTGCCACCTCTGGCTCCCAAGGTCCCTCCAGATCCCTGAGGACGTGAGGAGCCCAGCGGCCATCTACTCCAGCATCCTCGGGATTTCTGAGGCTCAAAGAGGGGCCGAGGGGCAGGCAGAAGGGACACAGCGCCCCCCCCACACGGCAGGTCCCTACCCCCTGGGCAGCCCCACAAGTCCCCGCGGCCATGGGAGCCGCCAGGATGCTGCCCAAGGTAGGAGGGTCAGCCTCCCAGGGCTGCGCCAGGGGGAGGAAGGTGACCATGCCCTGGAGGCCAGCACCATCCCCTGGAAGCCTACTCTGTCCCCTGGAGTTCTGCACTGTCCCCTGGAGGCAGGCATGGCCCCTGCCAGCTTTGGACGCAGGTCAACAAAGCCCACTGGCCCCTGCGGGGCCAAATCCCTTGGAGGGTCCAAACAACAGGGTGCCCTGGCCCCGGTGGCCTTGGCAGTAAGACTCTAAGGACCCGACAGAGCCCAGCGTCACACGGAGACAGGGGCTTCAGGGCTGCCTTCCCCAGAGCGGCCGGCCCTGGGTGGCTCAGTGACCCCTCTGCCCGCACAGCCCCATGGCAGGAGCTCAGCCCCCAGGCGCCTGGGCGGAGGCTCAGGTCAGGTCTACACAGTGCATCTGCCACTTCCCTACGGGCCACTCTCTGGGAACAGTTCTTGCTCGTCCCCTTGCCATGTGACTAGGCATGCCTCTCCTTAGGGCCACACAGCCCCCTGTGTCACAGAGGGAGATTAGAAACACTCAGGCTGGGCTCAGGGGCCCACGCCTGTCATCCCAGCGGTTTGGGAGGCTGAGGCAGGAGGATCGCCAGTTTTGCTGAGGCCAGCCTCAGCAAAAGTGAGGCCCTGAGCAACTCAGTGAGACCCTGTCTCTAAATAAAATGCAAAACAGGGCTGGGGACAGGACTCAGTGGTCGAGGGCCCCTGGGTTTAAGCCCTGGTACCAAAAAGCAAAACCCCCAGCCACCTCCCTCCAGCACTGAGACCTGCCTCCCGGCCCCGGGGCCGGGTGGAGACCCTCTCCTCAGAAGCCAGGACGGGCACACATTTTAACAGGGCCTCTCCGTGGTGACTTCCTGGGCTGTTGCTGGACCGTCCAGCTTGTCACCAAGAAGACACCCTCCCCCAGCAGGGGCAGACCCCAGAGGGCGTGAGAAGGGCCGGTTTACTTCAATCTGCTGCGGGGTCGAGCTGATCCTCTGTCCGGCGGTATCGGTCACGCTTGCGGTCAGGCTGGTCTGGCCGATGGCCGTGCCATGCACCAGGAACGCAGCCGTGTAGCTGTCCAGGGCTTCATCCAGGGCCCTGAAACAGACGGGGCGCTGGGTTCCACCTCCGGGTCAGACCTGCCAAGGAGGGCGCAGTCGGTCCAGCACTGTCCCTGAGAAGCCCGCCTGACCCCCGGGAGGACTCACACCAGGGTGATGATCTGGGAGGCCGCCCGCAGCTTGAGGTCCATGAAGGCAAAGTACTTGGCCAGGAAAGACTTCTTGTAAAAGTCCAGCACTCGGACGTGGGCCTTGACCATCTTTCCAATCTCCACCTGTGTCGGGGGGACAGAGGCTTGAAGGACCAGTTCCCTCAGGTGGGGACAGTGACCTCAAAACCAATGCCCTAGGAGCTGGCGATGAGTCGCCCAGGATGACCTCTCTCTGGACTAGGTCAATCAACAAACGAACACCAATTAAGTACTTATTGTATACAACAGGGCTTGGGGACACTAAGAGACAAAAATTCCACTCCCTACTCTTAATGGATGAACCACAGAACCCCGAAAATAAGGTATAGCTTAGGCCAGGCGAGGTGGCCCACGCCTGTCATCCCAGCAGCTCGGGAGGCTGAGGCAGGAGGATCGTGAGTTCAAAGCCAGCCTCAGCAACAGTGAGGCCCTAAGCAAATCAGTGAGGCCCTGTCTCTAAATAAAATGCAAAATAGGGCTGGGGATGCGGCTAAGGGGCTGAGTTTCCCTGAGTCCAATCCATGGTACACTCATTCAAAAAAAAGAAAGAAAGAAAAAAATATATATAGCTTATAACTCCATCATGCATTCAACAGGAGCTCAATAAGTGCTCACCAACTGAACAGTTCACATCTGGCAGTGCATAATAGCAAGTGGGGGCTGGAAATGCTTAGCCAAAAAAAAGGAATCTAGTAAGGAAATGAGCAGAGAAATCACATTATGGGAGGAATATTTAAGACCTGGTCGGGAATGTGAGCACTTTAGCTAATTAATGATACTTTGTAGGTAAGTAGCCTAAGCTGCCTGAATATTTGCCTTTTAATTACCAACCGTTACACCCACTGGGTCAAACAAGAGGCTGACAGCACCCCCTGGAAGCCTGGCGTGGGTTACCTCTGATATTGGGAGTCATAAAAATTTCCTGATGAGCTGGGTGCCTGTAATCCCAGTGGCACGGGAGGCTGAGGCAGGAGGATTGTGAGCCTCAGCAACAGCGAGGCCCTAAGCAACTCAGTGAGGCCCTGTCTCTCAATAAAATACCAAAAGGGCTGGGGACGGGGCTCAGGGGTCGAGTGCCCCTGGGATCAGTCCTGGTACCAAAAAAATATAATAATAATAATAAAAAGAAAAAGTTTCCTGATGAGGCCAAAGAAAACCCAGATCTATTATTTACCATTTTGCAAGAGCAATTGGAGGCCCTGAGCTCTCCCCAGGGTGGTGAAACTCCAGAGGAGCACAGCTGCACCCGGGATGGGGGGCCCGGCTGCTGTGTGACCTGCGGGCGCTGGAGGACACGGGTCCCAGGCCAGGCTGGCTTAGCTGACCTCGCCAGGGTCTATGGCTGAGCCCCGCGGATGTCGGCTGGATGAGGAAACCAGACAGCAGTGGAGATGCTGCCCCTCCCCACCCAGCCAGGGAGCTCAGAGCAGCCCAAGGGCAGTGGGAAGGCCAGCTTTGAGGGGACATGTCCACTGACCTTGTCAACCACGCGGACATACAGCTCGTGGATGTCTGAGATGTAGACGGTGGCCTTGGCTGGGGCCAGGAAGGGCAAGCACAGGTCATGGATCAGGACGGTGGCCGAGCCTGGCAGTAAAGGGTGCACCTGCAAGATGTGGGGTGGGTGGGGTCAGGCCCCCATCTCTGGGGTGCCGCTGCCTGAGACCAGTGCTTGGAGGCAGTGGACAAGGACATCCACAACCCAAGGGGTGTTCTGTCTACTTCCGTGGGCCCCATGGCCAGCCAGCAGAGGAGCTGGGGATGTAAAATGTCCGTGCTGGGGATCTCAGAAAGAGCATCTATCTCAACTTTGTCCATTTTACAAAGAGAAGAAAATGGAAGCTGCTCAGAGAGGGGCAGCGGGCGGCCTTGGGACACACAGCAACCTGAAGGCAGAGTCAGGATTTAACCCCAGGAGGCCAGGTCCTGTTCTGGCCGTCTGTTTCTGCAACTCCATGGGGCGAGGCTGCCAACCAGGAGCCGGCAGAATAGGAGACAGGTGCTTTCAAAAGTGAGTTCTAAGAAACCCCCATTAGACCTCACAGCGTCACAGAACCTGGGGACCGACCCCAGAGGTCACTCAGGCAGATGCTCCTAGAGGCTCATCCATCTCTACGCCCTGGCTTTGCTTGAGGTAGTAACCACAGCAAATGCACCAAGTGAAGGAGCAAACCTGAGCTGGTGTTTTCTGGACTTTTAGCTGCCAATGTCCCCATTTTAACTCTTCTCTCCCAACCCCTTCCAGGGACCCCACTTTCTACAGAATCTCCCCCCTAACAAATGGCACCCCAGTCTCTCTCTTGTGCTGCCAGATGATGGGCATCCCCACACTGGACGTTTCTCAGCTGAACATGGACCAGCTGCAACATGTCATAGTGCTTAGGTGAGTATTTCACCTGGGGGTTTTCGGTTGGGGCGGGCAGGGCCAAGGGGGGTTGCGGCCCGTCTCTAGCTCACTTTGCTTCCTGCTCTTTGGGATCCCCTACTCAGGGGAAGGGCGATGTGCACAGCGACAGGTCAGTATCTGCTAAGAGGACTTTCAGTACTAAGAATCTGGAGGGGGAAAAATCAGGCTTTGGACTCAAAAGGAGACAAGCAGCCAAGATCATATCGCACCCTGGTTAAAACACGTCCACGGCTTTCCAGTGCTCTGAGGTTGAGCCCGAATCCTCAACGTGTCCTACTGGAGACTGCGGTGGCCAAGGCCGCAACCCCCCTTGGCCCTGCCTGCCCTGGCTGAAAACCACTCAGTTGAAATACACGCCTAAGCAATACGACACTCGCAGGGCCACAGTCTCACTGCACCATCCCTCATAACCATCAAGCCCCAGCCACATCAACCTTCTCTCCTGTCCTCACGGTCAGCAGGCTCCTGCCCGCCTACCTGCCATGTGACCTTATAGTCCACCTTGAAGGTCTGGGATACAGCCAGGATGGTGGTGCATGCCTGTAATCCCAGCAGCTTGGGAGGCTGAGGAAGGAGGATGGTGAGTGGGAGGCTGGCCTCAGCCAAAGCGAGGCCCTAAGCTCTTCTCCCTTGAGCTGTGCCTTCTGACTCCAACTCAGCCTCCACCCCATACAGGGGAGGCCCCTCCATTACTTTGCTGACTTCTCCCAGGGGCTCCTGTCACCATCTCTAACACAGCCTTAATGGAGAGCACCACTCAGCACCTCCTTCCCCTCCTGGCCTCTCCACCCTATGCTGGGCCTGGTGCCTGGCACAGCCTGGACCCTGGGCACCTCCCTCATCAGACAGAGGCACCGAGGGATCCTCCAGATGCACAGACACCTGGTCCTTGAGCCAGCCTGGCTGTCCAAAGTCTGAACCTGCCTAGTGAAGACATGGAACTTCCGGAAAAATACCCGTGCACCCCCATTCATGCGGGAAGTACTCCCCGTCGGGGCTCCTGGTGCCAGCAGAGTCAGGGGATGCCTGTGGCAGCCAGGACGGAGGTGTCGGGGGGAAGGATGGGCAGCCAGTGGGAAAGGCCAGTGGGTACATCTGCCCCCCAAGGAGAGCCCATTGGGAACCGCAGAGAAGAACGAGAAACTTCAATTTTTGCACATTTTAAACAGAGGCAGAAAAGGACAGTGGGAAGGTCACTGTCCCTTCCGCTCAGCTGTCAGAGGGTGGACGTGTGGCCACCTTCTGGAGGCTGGCCTGCCCCGTGTCTGGGGTGCCCTGGCTCCCTTCACCTCTGTGATGACGCTGGGGCCTCACAGGCCACGTTGGGGACAAACTGGTGGCTGTGGGGACCTGCGCCTGACCCTACCAGGACCACAGCCCCTGCCTCTCATGGCCTGGGTCCCGGGCTCCTCGGCCAAGCTGGAAGGACAGAGCTGGGGACAAGCCAGGCCTGGAGTGAGCCCCGGATTCCAAGAGCTGGAGTGTCACCCGAGGACATTGGCAGACGGAGCCCAGGGCAAAGTTGTGTCACCTGTTTGCAGGTGACGAATGCAGTGCTGCCCTAAAGAACCAGTTGCCATCCCAGCCCCCGCCTCCTCCCCAGGCCCCCACCCTGCTTTAAAGTCCCCCGACAGGTGGCCTTCGCAGAGACCAAGGACACGGGGATATCTCTGCCTCTCTGCGGCCGCGGGCTCCTGTTCCCTGAAAACCTGTGCAGGCTCCATGGTGGGACAAGCATGTGGGACAGAGGGGACTGTGTCTCTTCCTGTGCCCCAGGAGTCACCCTCAGCCCAGAGGACAACCTCGGCTCACGTGACAATCTCAGGCTCTGAGGGGAGTCCTGGCCTGGGTGCTGGGCATGTGCCCCTCTGTCCACAGACCAGTGTCACACAAAAGTAGGGCCACCTGAGCTCAGGCCCAGCTGCTGCCACTGCTCCCTGCCTGCTCCCCAGCCTGTGTCCCCAGCAGCAGTGGCACCAGGCCCTGCACTGCTTCCCAGGGCCTAGGAGACACCAAGAGGCACCACTGTGTCCTCTGCTGCCCTGTCAACGTCATCCCACACCCAGCAGAGCCCTTGGCCTGACAGGAACGCCAGCCCTGCAGAAGGGACACAGCAGTGAGAAGTGGCAGTCGCTCAGGTGGCAGGGGACGCTTGGCCCTGCTCCTGTGACCACGCAACCTCAGCTGGAGGGCTCATCTTGACCCACCAGGATATGTCAGTTGGAGAGGGACCCAAGCTCACGTCAGGGAAGTGCCCCTCTGTGTGCCCGCTGGACACGGGGCCGAGTGGCTGAGCTGGCCATGGCCTGCACAGCCTGGCTGCCCCGAGCACAGGACAACAGGCCCTACGCCTCCCTTCCAGGGGCCAAGGGCTGTCCCTGAATTCTCAGTGTCCAGGAGGAAGAGGAAGTGTCCCAGCAGGGGTGAGACCCAGCAGGTCCCTGAACTAGCAGATGAAGACCAAGGAAATGTGTGAAGTGTCCTCTGGAGGAGGCTGGGAGGACCTGCAGACGGTCAGCACTGAAGGGGACATCCCTCCCAGGGCCACAGAGGCCCACAGGGCAGGGCCCAGTTTCCCTCTAGAGCCTCGAGAGTCCCTGCAGGAGGAGGAGGAGGAGGAGGAGAAGGAGGAGAGGACGAAGAGGAGGAGGAGGCGGAGGGGGAGGAGGAGGAGGAGCAGGAGGAGGAGGAGGGGGGAGCAGGAGGAGGAGGAGGGGGGGAGCAGGAGGAGGAGGAGGAGCAGGAGGAGGAGGAGGAGCAGGAGGAAGAGGAGGAAGAGGACGATGAAGAGGAGGAGGAGGGGGAGGGGGAGGAGGAGGAGGAGCAGGAGGAGGAGGAGGAAAAGGAGGAGGAGGAGGAGGAGGAGGAGGAGGAGGAGGAGGAGGAGGAGGGGGAGGAGGAGGAGGAGGGGGAGGAGGAGCAGGAGGTTGTTCCAGAGAACTTCTGGGGACAAAGCTGTTCTCAGGGGGCCTGCCTCACAGGTTATTCTGCCAGAGGGCTGGGTGGGCCCACCCTGGGGTCCTGCCTGCAAGGGGACACTGTTCCCCTCAAGATCCCACAGAAGGGAAGACACAGGGACGGCCCAGTGACCAGTGCATGTTCCAGGGAGAGGCGGCTAGGGCTCTGCAGTGGCCTCTCCCCTCAGCCTCCCAATGTAACAGAGACAGGCACCAGCTGCCTACATCTTCGGGCTGACTGGGAGGGGTTTTTCCTTTCTTTTTTAAAATTTTTAAAAATACTTAAGTATTTTTTTTTAAATGACGATGTGGCCCAGTGGCAGAGTGCTTGCCTAGCATGCCTGCGGCCCTGGGTTCCATCCCTGGTACCAAAAAGAAAGAGAGAAAGAAAGAAAATGGAGTCCTACCTCACCCCACAAACCCAGCGTATTGTTTCAAAGACTGAAGTGCAAGAGCTGGAATTTTAAGTCTAGAAGAAAACATGGATCTTCACGACCTCGATTTTTAACAGATTCTTAGATCTCACATCAAACACAGGAGCAAGGACACAAGGAAACAGAGACACTGCACCCCTCAAAATGAAAGCCGTGAGAGCAAGACGATGCTACCAAAAAATCAAAAGATGACCTAAGGAACAGGAGACAGAGGGCTGGTGTCATCAAGAAAGCGTGACAGTAAACCTGGGGCTGGGGCTGGGGCTGAGCCGCAGGGCCTGGCCCAGTATGTGGGAGGCACTGGCTAGATTCCCAGCACGGCCCCTGAATAAGTAAAGATCCATCAACAACTAATAAAAATATTTTTTAAAAAGATGAAATATGGGCCCAGGATCTGAGCAGACATTTGTCTAACAAAGCCACAGAAACACACGGGTGACAAGCACAGGAACAGTCACCACACCATCAGCCATCAGGCAGATGCCAACGGTCACCGCAGTGCAAAACCACTGTCCAAAGATGGCTAGAACTTAAGTCTGATAAGTACAAGTGTTGACAAGGATGTGGGGCAGCCAGGGCCCTCACGCAGGTAGGGGACATGAGGAGCCGGGGCCCTCCCTAGGCTCCACCGCAGGAACAGGGTTGCTGAGCCACTCAGGAAATCCGCCAGGAAGTTCCTGGATAGTTTCCACAGTCCCTGCAGACTCGGGGACTGCATTCCTGGGTATAGGGACGACAGAAGTGAGAATGGTCACTGAAGTGGGCCGCGTGAGAGAGCGGGTGAGGACAGGAAGGTGGTGGCCACAGGGCCCCGGTTTCTTTTGGAGATAATGACAACACTCTCGACACTGACCATCGTGGTGGCCGGGCCTGGGTGTGGACACCAAAATCCACCAAGTCCTACCTTCAGGGGGCGACGCCCACGGTACCCGAGTCGCACTGTGGTCTAGACGTCACCAAGTGATAGGAACCAGCCAGGGGCACGGTGCAGCCCCCAGGCCCTCCCTGCTCCTCGACTTGCCTCCGTCCCATCACCTAGCACCAAGGTCACACCCAGGTCCCCTTAGCTGACACTTCCAAGTGTGTCCCTGACAGTGGCTTGTGCCCCTCACTTTGTACCTGTCCCAGCCCATAGGCCGTGACTTGGGGACCCCCACATTGAGACGGTCAGGAGGTGAACGGACTGCAGGGCTCACTGGACACCGCTCACGGTGACACATGTGATCACTGGTGACACCATGGACTCTCTGCGGCAGTGGGTGAGGCCACCTCGCGGGCAGACGGCTCAGGCCCTGGACGCAGGCTGGGTCTGGACGTCTGCTGGCCTAGGAGGGCCGCCTGCTTCCCCAGGCCAGGCCCAGGGCAGGGACCGGCGGGGGGACTGCAGGTGGCCCCCAGGCAGGTGCCACAGCTGGGCCAGGGCCCCGGGAGTTGCACCAGCACCCACGCCAGGCGACCACCCTGGCCTCCTCGAGGTCCGTGGCGTGGTCCTGATGGTGGCTGCCTTGTGGGAACCGTCCCTTAGAACAGGGAGAGCAGGGCCTGGGCTCCGAGTGGCCCAGAGGCAACTGGCCAGCTGTCTCTCAGCGGTGCTGCCTGGCTGGACACCCCTGCTGTGTCCCCTTGGGCCGCCCTGTGCCTGACTCACTCAGCAGGAAACGGGCTCCTTCTAGAGAAGGTTCGGGCCCAGGTGACGCCTGCCTGTCACCTCAGGACTTGGGAGGCCTGGGACGGAGGATGGAAAGTTCGAGGCCAGCTGGGAAACTCAGGAGGACCCTGTCTCAAAATAAGGACCACGAAGGGCTGGGGATGTGGCCCGTGGCAGGGACCCCAGAGACGTGGGGACAGGGAGCAGCAGGTGTGTCCTGGGTCCGAGAGGCACGATGGCTGCTAAGGTGCTGCCCGTGTGAGGATGTGTCACTCTCAGCAGGACACTGAGGGACACCACTGCTGACGGACAGGGCACGCAGCTGTGGACACGGACTAGAGATCCCCAGGTGGCCCTGCAGTGACAAAGGTCCCAGAGTGACCCAGACGCACTGGCGCTGCTCAGTCCCAGGTTTGGAAACGATCGGCCATGGAGCCCAGGGGACGGCCCACTGAGGAAGCCACCCCGTGCCGGCCGAGGCCCCGCTCACCGTGGCGATGCCCCTGGCCTCCTGGTAGGCCACCCTGACCACGTTGGCAGCGCTCATGTTGAGGAAGAAGTAGCTGGAGCCCTCCTTGACGTGCAACTCCGCCTGGGGACGAGAGGCCAGGGGCAGCGGTCAGGCAGGGCCAGGGTCCAGGGTCTCCCAGGCGGGGCGGGGCTGGTGGGGGACCCACCTGGACATCAGGGTGGTTGTAGAGGGTCACCACGTCCGGATCCACACGCACGTCCTCCACCAGGACCAGCTCCACCGAGGCGGACACGGGCGCAGGTGGGCCAGGCTGCAGGGACAGGGCAGGGCCATCAGACCCATAGGCCACCCCTGGGACAGGGGCGGGATCCCAGTCCTGGCCTTGCCCCAGGCCCCCGTGATGTCCAGGACACACACTGGGCCCAGGGCAGCCACCTTCCCATGAGGCCCCAGACCCCAGAGCTGGGAGGAGCCGTTCCCGGTGCCCAGCGGGCAGCTGTCCACCCCCACGGGTGGCTCTGGACATACCAGTGGCTTCACTCTAGCTGCACTGAGGTGGGACAGCTGGTAGCCGGTCACCGTGGCAGAGATGGAGGTGGTCCCTGATGCCTCATGGACAGCAATGGCTTGCAATCCTGGGTCCAGAGGAGGACACCGACGTTGGGCCTCTGTAGTCACCCACCCCTCCATCATGGGCAAGCCCCAGTGTGAAAGTCGGGGGGAGTCGGGAGTCGCCAGACCCTGGGTGGGGCCCAGGGAGCAGGGCTGGAGGGGACGGGCCAGCTTTGGCTGCTGAGGGGCCTGGGGACACACAGGGGACACACAGGGGCCACCGGGGACTCCCCACTTGGGACCTCTAGCTCCAGTGCAAGACTGCAGCCCAGGGAGCTGCCCGAGCTTCGGTGCTGGACGAGGGGACCCCAGCTGGCCAAGGGGCGCCCCAGCTGGCAGAGGCTCTGACAGGTGCCACGCTGCTTGGGACACTCATCTGTCGGGGTTTCCCTGGTCCCCAGCCTGCTGTCCAGGGCTCCAGGCCCACAGCCGCGGCTCACCGTGAAACTTCCTCTGGCCACTCCCGTCGTCCCGGGACACCAGCTGCATGGGCAGGTCCAGCTCGATGCTGGCCAGCAAGGGCCAGGTGGATTCCCACTGGACGCCCAGGGAGCTGAAGTTGTCGAATTGGCGGCCCTGCTGGTCATAGGCGGCGAGGTCCAGCAGGGGGTTGCGGTGGCTGGAGACGGGAACCTACAGGAAACAGAGGTCAGGACACCCAGGCCTGGGCACAGCCACGGCTGACCACATGGTGTATCCTGAAGATGGCGGGCTGCCTGTGGGGTCCTGATGGGGGAAGGGATGAGCTGAACACCAAACTCTACAGCTGCTGGCCACCAAGGCACCCTGCACTCAGGAGACTGAGGCAGGAGGATCGCAAGTTGGAGGCCAGCCTCACCAACTCAGCAAGGCCCTGAGCACCTCAGTGAGACCCTGTCTCTAAATAAAATACAAAGAGGGCTGGAGATGGGGTTCAGGGGTTAGCACCCCTGGGTTTGATCTCCAGAGCCAAAAAAAGTTGGTACTAAGGAATTAAGGAGCAGAATAGTGGTCAGTAGAGGCCAGGGAGGCAGAGGAGGATGAAGAGCAGAGGCCAAAACAGTCAGCCAGGAACAGGGACTTCCCTGTCCCCCATGGCAACACCAGAGTCCAAAGGCTCCTGGCCGGGGCCACATCCCGGGGATCCAGGTGAGCTCAGGGGATGACAGGCAGGCAGTCCAACCTGCCCACCACCTGGACTGTGCTCTGCTAGTCCCTGGCCACCTCTCCAGGCCTGCCTCCTCCCTCAGCCCCTCCCCCACGCACCACCTGCTTGTCGTGCTGCAGCCGTGGACACGACGGGTCCAGCGGGGGACCGGTGTGGACAGGCGTGAGGCTGATCCTGGATGGCAGGGCGCAGACGACCTTCACCATGGCAGGCTCCACGGCGGGGAAAGGGTTGGTGAGGCCAGGCTGGTTCCCCACAGAGAGGGCGATGACCTGGGGGTGGGGGGATGGCAGTCAGGGCACGTCCCCCAGGGCGCGTCCCCTCCTGTGCTCTGCTCTGCAGGACGGCTGTGATGTGGACACCCACGCCCAGTGGCTGCCAAGGGCCGGGGACCCAGGGGACACGGCTGCACCTTCTCAGTGCAGGGCGCTGTGGATGCTGTGGATCCCAGGGCCTCTGTAGGGGACCCGGGGAGATCGGGGCACTGTGGCCTCCGGGACCCAGGAGCCCCCAGGATGCCCCAGCACATGCAGATGTCCCCAACATGTGAGGAGGGGACACGCTCACTGCTCACAGACCCTGTCCTCGGGGTGGACGGGAGGTGCTGCTCAGGACACAGGAGGGTGCAGAGGGTCACCCTGCAGGGCCCTGGCTGCCTGCTCACTGGCCAAGAGGGATCTCGGGGATGGGGTCTGGCCCTGTGCATACGCCCTACGGGATGGGCGCCTAGGCCACTGCAATGCCACACCCCTCTGCAGACGGCCCAGATCTGGTCCAGGTGCCCCGTAGGGCCACCAGGCAGGAGGGGGCGGGTCCCCTGGGCTTCCTTCTCTGTGCACTAATCTGGTCACACAAGCGTAGTCCTGGGCATCCTGGGAGCTGCCCATGGGACTCTGGACTCCACCGGTGCCCTCTGTACTATTAAATGTGCAGGGGACACCCCCCGCCTCTCCGGGTCCACTCTGACCTCCTGCTCACTTTCCATGCCCTCTTTGGGGAACCCTGGCAACAGAGCGGTGGACCCCACAGAAAGACAAAGGGCGTAGAGCCAGTAGCTTCTGCCTGGCTGGAGGGCGCGGGTACCAGGCACCAGAGGACCTGCACCTCGCCACCCGCCAGGCCAGCCCAGGGGCTCAGGCCACACCATCCACTCAGTCTTCTGATATTTCTCGATTTTCACATTTAAAAAAAAAAAATATGAAGAGCCAGGCACCCACGTGACCCACGCCTGTCATCCCAGCTACTCAGGAGGCTGAGGCAGGAGGATCACAAGGTGGAGGCCAGCCTCAGCAACAGCAAGCCCCTGAGCAGCGCAGTGAGACCCTGACTCTAAATAAAATACAAGACAAGGCTGGGACAGGGCTCAGTGGGTGAGGGCCCCTGGGGTCACTCCCTGGTGTACCCCCCCCCAACAGGGATCCCAGGGGCAGGAACACAGGCTGTGCTGCGTGCTGAGCCCCAGGTGACCCCCCTGGTCTACAGCCTCCTCACTTATGAGGCCCAACTCTGGGACCGTCAGGTTTTCTGCCCTGACCCCGACTCCGGCTGGGTGGGGGATTCTGCGGCCCTGAGAGGGACCCCCGGGGGCTGTCTCTGGGACAGCTGGTGGCCTCGGTCCCCGCTCAGCCTGCCCGGGGCACACCGTCGTCCCCTCACCTGGCCTTCACTTCCCTTCTGCAATGTGGGCACAGCAGGACAGCACGACCCAGGGTCACCCAATCTCTGCGAGGTCCCCCACCTGGAGGCCCTGAGCAGCAGCCACTCACCTGCTCGCCCAGGGCCCGGCAGGTGGTGCGGATGCTGTGCTGCTGGTGACTCCGGGAGGCGGGCGGGCCCAGGAGGGCCAGGCTGATGCTGCCCCGTCCTCAGAGGTGAGGTTCCG